>NW_008352133.1:1181150-1214129 GCF_000622305.1 Nannospalax galili
GGGGGGGGGGAGTTGCAGGGTGCGGGGCGGGGCGGAGAGCGATCTAGGAGGTTAATGGTGGCGTGGTATGCGGTGCCTTGTAGAGATGGGAAGGTTCGAGGCCAAGGTTTCCCGCTCACCCTGGTCTCTCCTGCCTACTGCTGCTGCACAAAGCCAGGTGGCAATCAACAAGTGTCTCTCCCAAGATTAGTTTTAAAAGGAACTGAAGAGGTTTTCTCATCTGGATAAATCCACTGGCTCTATTGTGTGTTGTAGAGAATCATTCTTTGTTAAAAAGGAGCTTGGAGAAGGGGAGGGATGCTGAGGGGGCTTTTGGGCATCTGTCATTTGACCCTGAGGACGAGAGTTCAAATCCTCCAGAGGACTGAAAAGGCAGAACAAGTGTCGTGATCTCGTCTGCCCCCACATCCTGAGCTTTATATGGGGGGAAAATCCAGAGCCTGCTCTTGGCCACACCTTATCAATGGGAAGTCCATATCTAAGAGCAGGTTTTTTGTTTGTTTGTTTGTTTGTTTGTTTGTTTTTGTTTTTTTAGTTTAATCCAGGGAAGCAGGCAGCACTCTCAGCTGTACTGCTGTATTTTTTCCCCTCCTCTGCATATGATCGTCTAGAAAAGCTGAATCAACTGCACTCTGAAGAGCAGCCACTTCCGGGAGATTGAACCAAACTGGGGGGGCGGGGGGAGTAGGGATACCCTGATGGGCTTTAAATAGACATATGAGGTTGGCATTTGCATGTTTGGTTAAACTGAACTTAGAAAAGAGAGATTAAAGAGGTTTTTTTTTTTTTTTTTTTGGATGGCCTTGGTGGTAGAGAAGACAAACTAGGTGGACAAGGCGATCAGAAAGAGGAAGTTTGTGAGGTTTCCTCCTGGGGGTTGGGGGAAGTGGCTGGGTTACCAAAGTCGGTTGAGAAGGAAATCTCAGCAAGAAGATGGAAAATTTAGGAAAGACACTTAGAAGTTAGAATCAGCAAGCTATGGCCACGCCCTCTGGAGAGAGGAAAACTGAAAGGCAAGGAAGACAGAGCACTGGGCATGGTAGTGCACAGATGTAGTCCCAGTGTTCAGGAGGCAAAACCAAGAAAAGCGTCTCAAGTTTGAGGCCAGTCTATTCTAGTGCATTCCAGGCCAAACTAGGCTATGGAGTGGGACCATGTCTCAAAATAATGATAATAATAATAATAATAATAATAAATAAATAAATAAATAAAACAGTGAGAGGCTATAGTTAGTATGAAGCAATGCCTAGTTCAAGAAAGCAGAGGAATGAGGTTTCCATCCTTATAATCTGCCAGTGTGGAGGAAAACGAGGCCAGAATGCCTAACATGTACTCCTAACAACACTTACGGCCCTGGTTAAGGAACTGCCCCCATCAGTTTTGAGGTATTGGAGGGATGATGATTGACAGTCTTTCACAACCTGGGAGGCATTAAGGTCCCTTGATTTGGTCTTCTCAGGAGGAAATTGTTCCTCCTCTTAAGTCAACAAGTGGTTATAAGAAAAAATGACTTGGAACTTGGCCATGTGTCCTCTCATAGTCCCCTCGGATATCAGTGTCCCTCCCTGCCTACTTCAGCTGTGGTCTCCTGAGGACCAGGTTCCAGAAGGACAAGGGACCAATGGATGTCCCTTGCCACCATTCTCACTAAAGGTGCTTCATCTCCATCAGCCATCACCCTCAAATCCACATAAAGGCCAGCTATATAATTTGTGAGGCCTGATACAAAGGGGCAATATAAGGCTCCTAGTTCAAAGGTTTCTCTGGTTCTTAACATGCCCAGGCATATGTCATAGGCAGATACATATGTGAAATATATGTGCATACTTCTGTGCCAACAACACAGGAATACAGACGTGTGTGCCTGGGTTTCTCTCAACAAGTGAGCTTATGAGTGACACACAAGGAAACCCACCATCTTCCTCTTCTGACAAACCCGAAGCTGCTGTCAAGAAATCCAGTTTAGGGGTGGATCTGACGTCCCTGAGTGTATGTGGTGAACCTGAATTTGCCCTGGGTTTCCTCATATTCATTCAGGAGTGTTAGTTACCCCTTCATGCGACGTTGGAGAGAGTTACCCATGAGCAGAGATTTCATGTAAAATGAGATGAATGAAGTCCAACTTTTTATTTTCATTGCCTTGGATAAGTCCCAGCATTTCTCATTTCTTTCTCAAAAATAGGGGGAGGAACAGAGACAGCTCTATAATTTGTGGGGCCTGGCACAAAGGGAAAATAAAAGGCCCCTCCCTAGTTCAAAAAGCATGAAGAAAATGCAGTTACTGATATTAACACAGTTTTCCCTTTCTTCTACTGTTGCTCTCTAGACTTGTTATGGGGTTACTTATTTGCCGTTCAATGTTGTGCTAAATAAAAATTTTAAATTTCAATTGTTAGTGTGAATTTTATTATGCATCTTTATACTGTGCAAAGGTAGTTTTAAATGCAAATACTGGAGCATCCAACTCATTTGCAGAATCACAGATATGACAGAACTCATGCTTCATAGGTCATACATACGTACATATTTTGCTAATACCAGGACAATGGACACATTGAACAAAATGAGCTTAACTGTTTTACTTTCACATCTTGATAAGGATGCGCTATACCAGCCCTCCTCAGCTTGTTGTTAGTAAGGAAAGTCTGGGAAGGAAAGCAACTGTGGCTTGCATTAATCTTCATCTATGTGGTGGTTCTCAGCACCCCATAGGTGTGTGGCAAATACAGAGAAGGACTGTGTGTAAGAGGTGATATGCTTGGGTTCCATGGTCACTGGTGATGTTCAGAATGCTGTTGCTTGCTTCCACATCTGAAGCACCTTTTCAACCAAAACTGTGACCTCTCAGCGCTGCACTGTCCCCATATCTTCAACCCTAGACTTACTGCCTATCTGCTTTGAGTCTCACTGAGCTCCCACTGGAATTCTGCATTGATGCACAGGACCCTGCCAGCACCAAGAAGCAGCAAAAAAACTGAGGACATATCCTGCTTACTTTTCAATTCACTCCTATCTCCACTGACTTAGTGCACACAGCTTCAGAGATAAAATAATTAAGAACTTCAAGGATGTGAATTTTAGATTCTTATACTAAGCACTTAGCCCTTCTGAGCAAAGGGCTCTGTGTGATGACTATGTGTCACACACACTTTTGAAGCCAGCCTGGGTGGGAAGAGATGAGAAACAATCCAGATCCTAGACTGAGAGCCCAGTTGCTCATCTTCCTTCATCAAGCAAATGATTTCATCTGCAGCAGAAAACTCCTGCATCTTCTCATACTGATCAACTGAGCACTGCTCTCTAACCAAGTTCTATTCTGAAAAGCCCACTACTTCCTCTTGAAGAGATCACAACTTTGAAGACAGAATTCGCCTGTTGATCTCTCCCCAGTCCACTGATGCTTAGGACTGGAGATCAGGCCTTGGAAATGAAGCATCCACTCTGATCCACTGTGATTGATTGGTTCAATCAATCACATATCCTGTCTGATCTACACTTGGGTTTTACCATCTAAAGCAAATAAAATGATACTTATCTTGCTCCATGAATGACTGTGCTAATGATTTAATGATTATTAATTATTATTGATCTTATCACCACTCTGAAGTCTGTCCAGGGATCTTCTGGCTCAGGGTGACAGGTTCCCAGAAATTACTTTGGCAGTAAATTCAATTGATGTTGATGTTGAAGAAGTAGGGCTTGAGGTTCAAAGTTTCCAAGAGAAGGTAATACTATAGTCCTGATGGACCCTGGGAAGAAATTGTTCCTTCCTCCATCAACTGCCTTCCTGCTCCTTAATCCCTAAGGAACAAAGCTAGAGATATGAGTTGGACTAGCATAGGAATAAGATCGCATTAAAAATGCACCTGACCTGAAGAATGAAGACAGTATTGACCCTTTAGCATTGGTTCAGGGACTTTGAGAGTTGGTTTTTCAGCCTTAATCTGGATTTCTTTTTTACCAGGTCCTTTAGGCGACAGGAATACCCTTTTGTGAAATATTTAGCTTGGTCTAAACTACTGAGAGTATCTAGAGAAAAAGAGGAAAAGGAATTACTCTTGTTTATTCTTTTCTATAAGGTTTACTAGGCTTGGAGCTGCTACAGTGGTGGTTCAGTTAGTTGATGGACTGAAAGACCAATGCATTATTTTCTGTTTATGAATGAGTCTCACACTGTTGGAGGTGATTAACAAATGACAGCTGACTTTGAGTGTGTCTCATTATTGTTATAGTGACACACCGTGGATTTGGCCATCACACTATATACGTTTAAGCAACTAAGTAGATGTATATGAGCCTAGGAAAATTAGCTTCGTTGCTTACTTCACCTGAGCATTGGGGGTCTTACATACAATCTATACCCTATAGAGTTGTTGTGAGAACAAAATGAGATGGCTCGTATGAAATCATCTGGTACTCTGCACATGTGACACATATGTTTGTAGACGTGTGCACAGAGGGGGATAAGAACATTTCTTTAAATCCAGTCTTCTTCTCTTCCCCATATCACTCAATAAAAGTATACACAGGAGTCTGATAGTCTGAACAGTGCTCTCAGTAGAGCATAGTGATGAACATTTCAGAGTGTGCAGTCAAACAGATTTGGGTTTAGATCTTGACTCCTGTACTTGGTTGGTTATGTGGCTTTTGGTAGATTATTTAAAATTGCTGAACTTCAGTTTCTTAACAGTTAAAACGTGTCCATACCACAAAGTTACTGTGATAATTCATTAACTTTCTATTTGCACATGGCTTGGCACAGTTCCTGGCACATTCCAAGTGTTTAATAAATTATTTTTTATTGTTAGTGTTTTTCTTATACCTGTGGCCATTGGTGAGCCAAGGGGAGTATTAGACAAGTGACTTGGGACTAGTTTCTCTTAAGGCACACTGTGCTGTGGGGTCGCTTTTCTATAACAGGCTTTTCTTCCTCTGATAGATTCTTACTTTTCTGAAGCTGTCATTTCCCCATACATGGGGACTGCTCTAGGGAGAACTGCGTAAAACCAGTCTCCCCCATTTCCTACTAAAAGGAGTTGCTTTTCAGTGACCTTAGCTATTCAAGAGACAGGCCTGAGCAACTGCCCTGGAACCTTTACTCCAACTCAGTGCCCATTTACTCTGAAAGCGTAGGCATTGAGGTATGGAGGGGCACAATCAATGTTTTGTACAGGCCTGGACCTCAAGAGTGTGGGTAGATGAGGCCCATCTGTATTTGGCTCATGGGAACCTACAGGCCAGATATGAATCTTCTCTCCAGGGAAGCAGATGTTCCAAGTCCTCCTTGGACTTCATGAGAACTCTTCAGGGATTCCTTGGAGGCAAGTGTGACTGTTTACTTCACATCCAGATCTTGAGTTTCAGTGATTTCATTCCCTAGTGGAAAGCAAAAGGGAGCAATCCTTAGCTGGTTGGCATGTCTTTGTTAAAACTTGGAATTCAGGGCTGGAGAGATGGCTCAGCGGTTAAGAGCACTGACTGCTCTTGCAGAGGACCCGGGTTCGATTCCCAGAACCCACATGGTGGCTACAAACTGTCCTTAACTCCTGTTCCAGGAGAATCTGAAGCCCTCTTCTGACCTCCATGGCATTGCATGACACAGGTGCACTCACATACATACAGGCAATACACTCATACACATAAAATAAAAATAATAAAAAATTTTTTTAAAAAACTGGGAATTCAACAAAAATGTCTGGGTGGCCTCCTAGATAGCAGGCCATGGGCTCTGAGGTTCCAGCAGTAACTGAGACATGACTACTGCTTGCCACTACGGTGCCTGTAGTCCAGAGGTGACAGATCCTTTGATGGTCCACATTCTTCTTTTGGCGAGGGCCGCAACAACACTGCATTCTTATGTAATTATAAAGTCTTTGTCTGGCTAATAAGGACTCTTGTTTCTATTTCAAATGTATCTGTTCTATATCCTGTCCTATCAGGAGCCCTTTCATTCCTGAACCTATGAGGACTTGTGAATTGGCACGCATGTACCAGTTGGGAAAGAAGAAAAGGTACCATACGTTCAGATCCAGACTTTTAGTTCCAGAGTCTTGGCAATACTTGTGACGAAGAGGCCAGATTTTTATGGCAATAATTTTACTAGAAGCCCATGGGCTTATTATGTTAGAAGGGCATGGGTCCTAGAACTATAAAATTTACCCTGACTACCACATTTTGGACATGTGCAGAGAGAGAGAGAGAGAGAGAGAGAGAGAGAGAGAGAGAGAGAGAGAGATTTTAAATTTAAAAATAGAACCATAGAACCAAAGACTTTTTCTGCAAAGAGTGGCCTCAACCAAGCCTCAGCCTGGATCCCAGTGTATCACAAGGACTATTTGTTTCTACTTACTTTACATATAGTGTTTGCACAGATTTGGAAAACAGAAATGGTGAGAGAAGGTGGTATAAGGGAAAGAGAAGATCAAAATAGTCACTATCCTTCCTCAAAATCTCTTAGACACTGCCCTAAATCAATGATTTCTCCTACTCTGTGTTTCTGGCCTACAAGTCTTCAGATTTTTTTAAAGATTTGTTTTTATTTATGTTTATGTATGTGTGTAAGTGTATGGCTTCCATGTGCATGTGTCTGCAGCGGCCAGAAGAGGGTGTCAGGTCCCCAGGGGTTGGCGTTACAGGTGGTTGTGAGCCTCCAGATATGGCTACTGGTATCTGAACTCCAGTACACTACAAGGGCAAAAGTGCTCTGAACCACTGAACAAGCTCACCCACCCTAAGTTTTTAGATTTTTTAAAATGTTAGCCACCTCTACTTACAAATTGCAAAATGGTGAAGGCTGATCCCTGCTGAGGGTTTGGTTCATTTGTACAAGAACCTGGAAGTGCACTGGACTACAAATTCCTGATCAGAATGAGCCCTATAGTATTCATGAGCTCCAGATCCTATCAGAACGATTCTTCTGAGTTACAATCCAGACCAAAGTTGTGCTTTGATGTATCACCTGAGCATTCTTTCAATCCAGTGAGGACCCATATAGTCACTGCCACTGGTGGCCTAGAGCAGCAAGTTATCCCACAAATCAAAACATTTGATGTTTGTGCCAACTTCAGTAGCATTCGTACTAAAAACAAGATCAGTATGGGTCCTGCATGAAGATGGCATACAAAAACATGAAGCCTTGGTTTTTTGTTTGTTTGTTTTGTTCTTTTTGAAACGTGGTCTCCCTGTTGCCCCAGCTGGCCTGGAACTATGTAGACCAGGCTGGCATTGAACTCACAGACATCTGCCTGTTTCTCCTCCCTGCTGGGATTAAAGGTGTATGCCACCATGTCCGGCATGAAGCCTTGTTTTTAAAAACCATTCACAGCTAGCCCCATAGATGAGGGCATGAGAGGACAGACTAGGATGAGCTGAGTCTGAATCCTGAATTATCTTCTTCCTGTAGTCAGTGGTTCTCAAGCTCTTCCAGGTAGTTCCTTCATTTCTTTTCCTCCATATCATCCTACTGGACAGCTTCCTTCTGTTGACTGCAGGTAGTGGAGGGTAAGTGGAAGCAGTCAAGCTCATTGGGGGGACTGAAGGCAAGGCCTTTTTATCACCTGTGACTGAAGAGACATGCCTCATGATATAAGCTGTATAACCTCTGCTTCCTCTGAGTGGTCCAATCCCTGACATCAAGAGAGCCCACACTTACCCTTAATCAGAAGTAGGCAAGCAAAGCTCAGTAAAGATATAAATAGGGATGATGGCTGCTGATGATTACCTTCGCCACATTATTCTTAACAGAGTTCCCAAAGAGGAGCTTTACTTTGGAAGCATTAGGACCCAGAGAATTCTACTCTGGAATTGGGGCCCAGTTGTCAGTTTTCTAGCACATTCCCAAATTACGAAAACCTAATGCATTTTTTAAAAATGGAAGGAGTCCTATTGGCTGTGTGCCTTGACCAAGTATCTCATAGATCACTTTCAAGAGGGAGAAGGGCAGCACACTTCATCTTGTAGTGACCTGTTCCTCCCAAGATAGGTTACATTTGCCCTATCAAAGTGAGACAGTGGAACAAGAGGGAACATGATACACTCCTGTCCGTCTTGGCTTGGCCTTAAGCAAATGTATCCCCACCTGCACAGTGTCCTCTGATCCTTGGAAACCTTTCCTGATCCTGAAGGGTGCTCCACTGTTGTCTTTTCTGAAGAACCCACCAGGACTCAAAGAGGGATTTCTCTGTGTTTCAGAATTCCAGTATTGCACTTAATAGCTGCTTGACTTGGGGGAAATTATTTAACCTCTCTATACCTCAGTTTTTCGACTGAAAAAAGTGCACTGTACTAAAAACCTAAGAGTCTAAGTTGTCCTAAGGATTGAATGGGATGATGTATACATACCATCTAACACAGTCCCTAAAGTTAGTAAGTGCTCAATAGTTATTGCTACTTCAGATATGCCAGCAGAAAAGGAGCTCATGAAATATTTTTAAGCTTCCTGGATGGCAAGTGTTTGCCTTATCCTGAGTGCCTTTCTGAGCTATGTATCATCCTGTAAATAGGTTAGACATAGAGTCTCTTGGGCACCCTAAAAGAAACAAGGCCACTGCTAATCAAAATTGGGCAGTGAGCAAAAGTTAATTGCAAGATAGACCAGAAGGATCTCGTCTTCATCTCTTGGGTTTTTACTAGTGCATTGATTAACTGTGAGCTAGAAAATAAGTGTGGTTTTAAAAAAAAAAAAAAGATGCACCTGGGCAGGCCAACCAACTGATTGACTTCAGGAATCTCAGAAAGGAAAACAGTGTAACTAGCTTAGCTTAGGAGCCTCAGCAGAGGACCTTCTGCTCTGGGCAGCCATTTTAGGAGCTTTGTCTGAAAGGGATCCCATGTCTTTCCTTTAAAGTTTTTCGACTGAAAAAGTACACTGTACTAAAAACCTAAGAGTCTAAGTTGTCCTAAGGATTGAATGGGATGATGTATAACATACCATCTAACACAGTCCCTGAAGAGCTAGAATGACTATTTCCTTCACTTTGCTGCTGGTAATCTTTGGGGGAACAGAGGGATCGTCAGGCTTTTTTGTAGCTTGTAATCTAGGTGTTTGTGGGAGGAGAATGAGGGGGAAATGAAGGTATCTTCAACATTTCAAGGACGAAGTGTGTTAGCTTAAAATTTTCAGCCCCAGATCTAGAGGAGCTATCTTATTTGCTCCAGTGAACACAAGACTGAGCATGTCTTTAAAGTTCAAGAACCTGTGGGCTGTCTGAAAGCAGGCCTAGATCAGGATCCTGAGGGCTCTTGTTTTCTCTAAGTAAAAGATTTCTGATGGAGAAAAAGCCTCTGAGCAGAGATGAAGAAATGAAGGACATGTAGACAAGTGCTCCTTGTTACTGGGGCGCTCCCTCTGCTGGCTGTCACAGGAACTCCATAGCAGTCACACTGCCCTGCCCTGCCGGTATTATTTTGAAGCCTTTTGGTCGGGTTTCTTCTACTTCCTTCATAATTTAATCGAATGTTTACTGGGTGGTAACATAAGTGCCAAGTGTTTTACTTGCATAGTGTCACTTAATGCTTACCATAGGCCTCCATGGCTGAGACCTGAAAAAAATAATAGGCTCCTGGGGCTGGAGAGATGGCTCAAAGGTTAAGAACACTGATTGTTCTTGCAGAAGACCTGGGTTCGAATCCCAGCACCCACATGGCAACTAATAATTGTAACTCTTCTGTCCTCGATGGCATTGCACAGTATGGGTGCACTTACCTACATGCAGGCAGACACTCATACACGTAAAATAAAAATAATAAATAAAATATTTTAAAAAATGGGCTCCTGGCTTCTCCATCTTAGTGACCCTTAGGATTCTTAGGAACCAGAACTCAAGAACGAGGACCAAGGAAGAACATGAAGTGGGATGTGAACTTTCTCTCAGCACCTAATAAAACTAGGATGAACTGGCTTTGAGATTGCTCCAGAAACTTTCTGGGTCCCAGAGCATTTCTGCCCTGCTTTTGAAAAACACATCAGCTCATGAGGCAATTCATTAGATTATTGTGTTCATCCAATCTTCACACTAACTCTCACTATGCTATCCAAGCTGAGGAACTCAGAGCAGTCAGCAGGGTGACCAAGAAGAATTTCCAGGATTGGGGAGGAAGCTTCTTCCAACCATGTTCACAGGTATTTTTTTCAAGGCAAAATCCTATATAGGGAGATCTGACAGATAGCAGTACGTATACATTTTATGAGTTGAGAACTTAAAATATTGAGGACTTTTTCTGGGTTTTGCTTAGAAACAAACAGTAACATCAAGATCAGAGCTGCCACTGTCAGCTTAAATCCTGACTTTGTGGTTGGTGTTGGATGGAACGGAGGTCTAAGGTGGGCTCTTCACTAAAAGATTTTGCTTATGTTAATTGAGTGTGTGTGTGTGTGTGCGCACACGCGTGTGAGCACAATAAGTTTCAGATTCATTGGAGCTGGAGTCACAGGCATTTGTGAGCTGCATGATGTGGGTGCTAGGATCTGAATTCTAGTCCTCTGATAGAGCAGTAAGCATTCTTAGCCACTGAGCCATCTCTCCAGCCCATGAGTTTGGCTTTTAATTACAGAAAATAAAGACTGTAAAACCATCTTCTTGTTTTATATCAATTCTTTCCCAAGTTTCCCCTTTCTCTGTTTTGGGATTGGTTCATAATTTGTCTCCCTTGGCATTAAACCATTTGAACTAGATATTATATTAGCCATTTGTCTTTTTGAGGTTGATCTCTTGCCAGTCCAGATTTTAGAGTTATCTAGGACCCTGGGAGAATCCAAAATATTATTTCAACTCTCCTGTACCATGTGAGTGTGAAGATGTAAACATTTTGAACCCAGGAGAACCTCAGAGCATTTCCACACTGGTTCTTCCTGGAGATTTGAGATATGGGTAAGTAACAGGGTTCCGGTTTCTGCTTTGGGTGAGATGCTGGTCTTCAGTTTCACTGTCAGTGGGTCTCAAAAATCTGCATTATATAACAAGCGGGCCCAGCTCCCCTTCTTCCAACTCAGAACCTCCCATTAGCAGCTGCTTTCCCTACAGCAGTGATGTCATAATAGAATCAGAGTGATACCTGCTGAGAACACAGAGCTAACAAGAGCAGGTTTTCTGTAGTGTCTTCTCAGAGACTGGTTGGGTATCCTTGGCCTAAACAGAGTGATTATTAAAATATTTGTCTACGATATAACCTCCTGGCCCTCAGCTACTAGTGGGAGAACCAGCTGCTTCCCATTTGACCTGTTAATTCCACAAACTCCACTTTGCCAGAGATTCAACTTCTTGACAAATAGTGGTTCCAGATTTGCCAGGTGGGAGTGAACTCTTCTTACTTGGCCACCTGCTGGTAAGGCTGGCCACCCGTTTGCCCAACTGTAGCCTTGAATATTTACCCCTAGGGTTCTTGCTATTCCTAGGAAAGCCTAAAAAGGATGCCAGGGAAGAAGGGGAGGGGAGAGCCTAGAGCTGAAAGCTCACAGGCAATCGTGAGTGATGGGATGTGGATTGCTGACACCATGTCCCTTTCCTCTCACTTTGTAGGAGCAACAACGACCAAGACGAGACCAGATGAGTTTTCAAAGCAGTGCTCACACACCCAGGACGCATGTCATCCTTTGCCTCGTGCTTTCTGCAATGTTGCTGCTCACCTTCATCTTCCTCTTAACCCTTGCCATAATAATCCCTTCCTGACCACCACCTTTTCTCCATCCACCGCCCACTCAGCTCTTTCTCTGAGGTGCCCCTCCTGTGGGGCGTGGCTTTGTCTCTGGAAAGCTCCCCCTTTGAATCAAACCCAGATGGCTACCATTATTTCCCCTTTCTTCTGTCTCCTCCTCATACCAGACTCAGCTAACACTCAGTCCCTTGGTCAGGAAAACCAGAGAAAATCTTCCTCCTTTCCAAATGAAGTCACAAGATGCTCTGCCAGAGCCATCACACTCAAGGAAGAGACCCAAGGTATAGATGAGTGTGATGTCATTGAAACCAGATGGAAGACCAGAAATCCCTTAATCCCAGTCAGACCTAGTGATGGAGCTTACTCATGACTCTGGGGACTGATTAAGAATATGTTGGCAGGGAGGAGGAGAGGGAGAGACACTCTGAACTGGATTGCCCCTCAATATAGAATGGAATCCCCTAGACTTTTTTTCTTCAATTAAATGTGCATTTCATTCTACCACATTGTGATGGCTTCACTCTAGACATTTCCATTTGAGCCCCAAGACCTTTCTTCATGGGTCCTGAGCCACAGGCTCCTGGAAGATGAGGTAAGTGATGTTGCTCAGCACTATCTAGGGATGTTTGCAGAGATCTCAGAAACTGAGTGCTGATGAGAAGGGTATACCCTGTGAGACCCTAAGATTTGTCCTATTTGGCCAGAACCCTACAGGAAACCCCAGAACAGGTACAAATATTAGTCCAGCTTCATGATGTTCATGTAGACCTCTAGAAAGAAGAAAAGACCCCCAAGGACTGACTAAATCAGGACTTGGTGATTATAATCTCTTTTTAAAAAATCAGCCAGACCTGGTAGCACAGGCTTGTATTCCCAAATACTTGGGAAGCTAAGGCACAAAGATTATAAACTCAAGGCCTACCTGGGCCATAGAATGACTTTAAGGCTAGCCTAGATAACTTAGTAAGCCCTGTCTCAAAAATAATGTTTTAAGGCTGAGCTCAGTGTTAGAGCACTTGTCTAGTGTGGGTGAGGCTCTGGGTTCTAGCCCCAGCACCAAGAGAAAACAAAATATTTATATCCACCTCCTTTTCTTGCCAACCTTAGGCATAACCTAGAATTGATGAGATATGCAGTCCCCATTCCTTATTGGTGGCCTATCAGACCTGGAGATCCAAGCTTAGTGGATCAACAGCTAACGGCAAAGCTGACTTGTGTATATAAAATTCTGCTAATTCTAGACCCCAGTGAGTTTTCTATGCCCACTGTATTCAGGCAGATAAGACAACTAACTGTCCACCAACCACAAACTAAACAGCTACAGGGATCTCCAAGCGTCATTTAGAATATTCTTTTCTTCCCGTGGTCCATGCTTCTCAAGCTCTGATGATACCTTGCTATTTAGCCTCTAAAGTACGCTGGCTTCCCTCACTGACCCCCATCCCACTCCCTCAGCCTCTGCTCCCCCCACCCCACCCCATCATATGCTTGCTACGGCTTCCCTGTCTTTGCTTAGAACCCCACCATGAAACCTACTCTAGGCTTCATTCTCCTAGATGTGACTTTCAGTGGCAAGGCTTAGGAAACCCTATCATCTGGTTCTCTGAAGTATCTTGCAGTTAGAATTAGGGAGGAGAAGGGCTTGTCCCTTGATGATGGAGTTGTGTGCAGAGCAGAGCAGATACTGTGTTAACTGTTCTAAGGTTGAACAACATTAAGTACTTTCATGTGACTAGAAAGTTGAGAATTTTTAGCTGATGGCACCAAAAATGTGGAGTGGGGGAATGGAATTCCAGCCACTTTCCTCCAGTATCCCAGTGATCCTTAAAATATTCGCCCACAAACCTTCAAATGCACTGGCTTCTAAGAAGCATTTCCCAAGACTTGAATATCCCTCTTGATCAGAGTAAATGATGCAAATATGTGTTTAACAGGGAAAGGGGATAGTGGAATAGCTTGTGTCACATATGCTACAGCTTATGTCCCCCCCCCACTGGGCTAATGACTCCATCTCTTTGGTTTTCAGAGTCAAGAAAATGATCAGGGATGCCAGTTTCTAAAGGAGGAAAGGAGAGCTAGGATGACTAGTCAATTCAAGGCTCTCACCTAAGACAGCTTTCTTGGCAGACTCTTCCTGAATCACTCTGGCACCACCCAAGGGGCTTCTGCTGCTTCTGGGGTAGAGACATAGTTAAGAGCAGCAATTAAATATGCCTCCATCCCACTATCTGAGTTCAGGCTAATTCTTGAGTTTGGAATGAGGCTGAACTCTGCAGAACTTCCTTTGCTATTGAATAGAGGTGATTCTTTTCACCTGCAGAGGGCCTTGCAGGGCTGAGAAAGTAGTGTGGGGTCTCTTGGTTCTAAAAGATTTCCTTAGCGGGAATCAATTTTTCATTATTCTGGTCCCTGCTGAGAAAGCCTCAGACACCTCCGCCTCCAGATGATGGAGGCTGGAATACTGAAGACTAGGGGTAGAGTACAGCAAGCATGTTGGAGTGGTGTGGATAATACAAGTTGTAGTCACACAGATAGGAATTTGATCTAATACCTAGTTTTTTGTTTTTTGTTTTTTTGGGTTTTGGGGGGTTTTTTTTGGTCTTTTTGAGACAGGGTCTATGTAGAACAGGCTGGCCTTGAACTCAAACAGATCTGCCTGCCTCTGCCTCCCAAGTGCTGGGACTATAGGTATGCACTACCACGCCCGGCTCTAATACCTAGTTTTACAGTTACAAGTCCTCAAGCTTTTAGACAAGTCATTTAAACTGCCTGGCCTCCATTTCCTTGGCTTTAAAATAGAACAAATAATATGTTTTGGGAATGATTTTGTACTCCATGATTCTCTGAGGTAGGTACGATGATCATCTATATAATTTCTATAAGGATTAAATACTGTCATGTTTAAGTGCCTAGCACACTGTCTGCTATATAGTTGATGTTCAAAACTCCTTGTCCGTCCCAGGTTTTCTGAGAGCTGCGTTTTTCCTCTCCTGTCCCACACACAGTTCTTTACTTATTGGCATTTTCCTTGGTGTTTGGAGAAGAGACACTAGGCCCAGGCAGGACATTTGTTAGCTTCACTGATCCTGAAAGAGAGGAGAGCAGTTCTTGTCAAGGGCTACATGACAAACAGCCTGCTCTTGCAGGTCCCCTGGGGGAGCATTAGGGGAACGGAGTCCACTTCATGCTTGTGATCCCAGGAATGGGCTGGCAATACAGAAAGTGGTTTTCATCTTGGACAGGTTCCATGCCAGTCTATTAACTCCCTAAGTCTTTAGTTTGATTGCTTAGACAGGAATTGGGCACCAGAGCCCCTAGCAAACAGTGATGAGATGGCTCCCCAAGGTCACCCACTCCAACCCAGGCATGCACCATAAGACCTGGCTGAGAAGTCCCAGGAATGTGGTAGCTATACAAAGGACTAATTCTGCAATGATTGCTGCACTTCCCTAGCCCTGTGGACTCAATCTAACCAGTCAGTCCTTTGACTATAACAGGACCTGAACAGAGAGGCGCCCTCTTCTGGGAGGAAGGAACAGAGCTACTGACTTCACCAGGGGTCCCCAGTTAGATTATATTTTTGGCTGCTACCCCCAAAAGTTGTGAAGGGTATGGCCTTCATACATTTCGACCACCCTCTATATTACTCAGGGTTTTCAGAAAACTTAAGAATCTTGAATGAATCTTTCATGGTCTCAACATCAAACACAGTAGCATAACACCAGCATATATGGCGTAGAAAACACAGTTACACTATTCACAATTGCATCTCCTCTATATAACTTACGTCATCCATGTAGAAACCTTACACTTTTTGTGAATGAGCCCACATGTGTGAATCTCTGCTTATACCTTGTCTAAAACTTACCTCTGTGCCTTTAAATACACGCTTAGCCTGACATTTTCATTAATCCAAGAAGACTTCATTGAATTGCTGCCAGCATTTCATGTCCGCCTGGTCACATCTGATGACCCCATGTGATAAAGCATCTTCAGTGCAAGGACCAAGGCTGCTGCCTGTCTCTCATTGATATTTCTCCTGGCTGCACACCACCCGACTGCAGTAACATTCTCACATGCATACATACATGCATTCAGAGAGCTAAAAATAAACAGCTGCTGATGGGCTGCTGGAGGGTGTCCTCCCTATGGAGCAGACGTCCTCTGTCTCTCTTTAGCAGGTACAGCTTAAGCCAAAGACAGAAACATAATACGGGGGGGGGGGCGGCTTAACCTTAAAACAGAAACCTCCAAGACTATACAAAGGCTAGGAGGGTCTGAGGAGGGAGATGATGGCTTAAGTCCTAAGATCCTTCTCTTCCAGGCCTGTGCCCCAAATCCTCTTGGTGACCTTTGGATAATTGTTTATTGGCATCCAGGAAAACTGCTGTCAGAGAAAGTTGATAATTAGGGTTAAGGTAAGAGATGCTTTGTGCATCCAGTATCTGTGTATAGCCTCCCACTTGCTAGTTTCCCCCATGCTTGGGGCACACAGGTCCTGTCAAGGGGATTGAGTTGCTGCATGCATCTAGGGAGGGGAATTTATGTGCGTGCAATTTCGTGCAGATCTTCCTATCTATAAGAACTCTTCCCCACCACCATGGCTCCATCAAGAAACCCTTTGTCATGCCAAGATATGGCACTTCTTCTGAACACCTCCCATTCGTGCACATATGGAAGATACACAGAGGCTCTGTCACCTTCATGAAACAAGTGCCATTCAGTTAGGTTTAAAAATAGCACTCATCCATTGAGTGCATTTTTCAGGGTCGTTATTTTAAGAAGGAAAACAAACAAACAAACAAACAAAATAACTGCCCCTGTTGGTGTTTAAGAGGGAGGAAAACTGGAGAGTCACTTGGCCTCAAAAAGGCCCCATAACCTGGCTGGAGACAGCATCTACAGCCTTTGTTGAATTTCTTCCTCCTCCTGCAGAAGGAAAGTTGTATGTTCACCAATATCCATGCCATCTGAGTATTTGTGGGGGCGGGTTTCCTCCTTGCTGGTGAGAAGGGAAAGACTGCAGAAGCAAGCCCTGATCCTCCCCTCCGGGTGTTCCCACCACCAGCAGGGACTCCTTGCAGGCTGGTGGGTTTGTTGATCAGCTCCACCTTCCCGTACACAGGGGAGCCCCCCCAAAATCTGGTCATTTGCAAAAGGCTCCATGGTGTGTGTGTGTGTGTGTGTGTTTGTGTGTGCGCGCGCGCGTGTGTGTATTTCAGGCTTATCTGTTCCTGCACTGCGAATCTGTCCGGCTTTCTGTAACTCAGATCATTGCTCACTGGGAAGCTGTAGCTGGCTGCCTGATTCCGTGGGAGACCAAGTAGGATGCGTGGGCGCAGGAAAAAGAAGAGAAAGAAGGAGGAGGGCGGAGGAAACAAGAGCAGGAGAGAGCACGGGAACCATAGAATCTGTTATTTGCGTCACTCGAGGAGCCGGGGCTATGTGGCAGCCAAACTGAGAATTAATCGGAGTTATAGCCATAGCTGGCTCTGCTACTATGGCCAGATGCGAAAGGGCGGAGAAAGGACGGCCGCCGGGGGTGTGTGCACCGCGGAGTTTGCACGGGCGGTGGGGACGCTTGAGGAGGGGGCAGTTCCTGGGCACGCCCCTCGGGGCCCCTCGCACTCTAGGTGCAGTCCAGGCTGCATTCTCCTCTGCAGCTGCCCAGCCCCAGCCTGGGGTGGCGCCCGTTTCGGCTGCCTCGCCTGCTCAGTGGCTGTGCCCAACACAAAGCGCTGTCTCCGAGCAAAACCAGACCCACCAAAGAGGAGAATCTGCACGTGACGTCAGTAGCTGATGACTGACGCAGGCTGGCAAAGGAGACTCAAGGCGGCTGCTCTGCGCTGTCTTCATGAGTCTATTTTCTCCATTCCCCTCGTAGTGAATTACTAGAACACACACACACACACACACACACACACACACACACACACACAGAGTCACACATATGCAGCTTTTAAAATATACATTTCCAAAGGCGGTGTGTTGCAAACACCACTCAAATTTGCAATACGTGCGTGGGGAACGTGGGAAGGGCACCGATGATTCCCCCCCCCCTCCAATTTGGGGATGTCCACTGTATATAGGCTCAAGAGCTTTCCTAGGAAGCGCCTCTGGGGAAGGGGCTAAGCACCCCCCTCCTTCCCGCTGCATGTAGGAAATCTAGTCAATGGAGACAAGCAGCTCTAAGAATCCAACGACTCCAACGCCTCCTGCTTGGAAGACAGGAGCTTGCAACAGGCAGAGGGAGTTAATGCGAGGGAAGGAGAATATAAAAAGATTTGGGCATTTTTCTGTTTTGAAAAACATCTTCTGCAGTAATGCAAGTGGGTCTAGTGGTGCAGAAAAAAAGTGAGGAGGGGGCACTTGATGCACAGTTAATGTTTTGGACGCAACGTTCCAGCAAAATGCCTTTGTGTGTGGAGGTTTTTTCAGTACTTGCTAAAAATAGCATCTGGGTTTGATCGTGTTCCAGAAATAGACCGAGGGCTGTACTGGGATAAAAAGCCAGCGCGGGTGGAAGAAAACCTGGACATCACCGCATTCCTGCCCCCCCCATGTCTGGAAATTAATTGTTGGATTTTTCCTTTCCTCTCTTCTTTCTTCATCCACTTTCTTTCCCTCCTCCCTATGTTTCTCTTTCTCTTAAGGAGTTCCCGTTTGGGTAAGTAATATTATGTCATGTGCATGCCGCAGACTGTGAGTACAAGCTGATGCTTCGTGCATGCTTGGGGTGCATTCTTGGCTGCCTTTTTCACCCCTTTCTAAATAGGAGAATGAGATGGAGTATGGGGTGAGGGTGTAGCTGTCTGTGTTTATGTGTGTGTATATATATATAATGAATTTGGGGCTGCATGCAAAGGAACCGAGAGGGAATTCTTGCAGAGTCGGGAATCACCCTGACAAATCTGAATCAATAGCAGCTGCAACGCACTCTTTCGTTATGGGTCGGCGCTGTTGAGCTTGGTTCTCTCCTCTGCCCCCTCCCCTCCCTATTTTCTGTCTTAAAGGGTGGCCAGACAGGACTTAATGGGCCATCTCGATGTGAAATTAATGGAGACGGTGGAATACAGATCAAAATTACACGGTCAAAGGGGGGTAAAGAGAGGGAAAATGCTCATCCCATTGACAAGCCTTTCTAACTGACTTGGGCTGGGGAAAAAACCCAAGCACGGAGACCGGGGTCTGGACTGACCCAGGTCTTGGTAGCTGTCCACCGAAGACAGGTGCTGAAAAATTCTTGGTCCGCAGCAAGTTCAGTTCCGAGCGCCAGGGGGCGGGATTGGCGCCTGCAGCCACTAGCCCCGCCCTGAATGTAGAAGAGGGTTACGGAGAGGAGGGGGTTAAGGACGTTCTAAGGGGATAGTCGTGACTTCGTTGAGAGCTTTGGGAAAAGTAGGGGTGAGTGGGAAGGGAAGGGAAAAAAATTAAAGGTGAGGGAGCGAAGTGTTAGATTCAAGGATGAGCTAAGGCCTGGCGCTCCAGGAACCCAGGACCAAGGCCAGTGGCTCACCGTCTTTCCCTGCAGAGGCTGGCCACAGTTCGGGTCTCTAATCTCAGGGTCCAACACCTTCCCGCCAGTGGGTTTGAAATATTTCTCCCTGATGATGGTGACTCTGGAAATAAGAGACTATAGGTTGCTTTATTCCGACCCTGGTCCCCCTCTCCCTTCTTGTCCCCCTACACCCACACCTACTTTCTGCGATCCCTGGGAGGGCGTAGGAGCATGTGATCTTATTCCCACTTCCTTTGCATCCTAGCCACAGGAACCCTGAATGACTTGGTGGAATGGGAGTATTAGAAGCCAAAGCACCGGAGTTGCTGGTGCTATGCGCAGAGAATCCAGGCTTGGGAACATCTTCACCCAGAGCCTGAAAAGCCAAAGGGTTGCAAACAAGTACCGAAAGCAGGGAGGGTTGTTGTCAAGGTTGACGAATGTTACTGGGGAAGACCACCAATTCCCTGGGGTGACTTGTGAGATTCATTGCAATCAACTCCAGACACTTTGGCAGAACCTGTAGCAAGACAGGTGAGGAGGGGTAAAAGTTATGGGGAATGGATATTACTGCCCACAAAGACACTCATACCCGTTAACGCCTCAAAGTGAGGTCATAAAAGTGCATCCTTAAACTGACCCACAAGAGTGGGCCGTTGATGGTGGGAAAAAAATAAAGCAGCATTGCAGGTCTACAGTAAGCTTATGTACAGTTTTTAATAAAAACTGGGGTGGATGAGGTAAGTATGGGGGCACAGGATAGAGAAGGGGAGACCAGGTTTTATCTGTTCCATCTGACTAGCAACAGCCCGTCTTGAATGACCTTTCCTCCACCCAGGGCAACGCAGTTGCAGCCCTTGGGGGGTTACGGGGAGAAAGGTGGGTCCAGTTAATTTTAGCTCCGAAGCAGGTCCCTCTCTGGGCAGGTTTCCTTGCTGAGGCTGAGTCTTTGTCAACTCCTTATAGTAACCAGGCTGTTACTGATGTTGTGAATAACCAAGTAACGCTGCAACCCACACTTTGTCTTGACAACTCCGGCTTGAACCAAAGCTGTTCCCAGTCTCTCGGCGCACCCCAGAGCCTCCTCGTCATTCAAACCGTACCTACTAGTTCCTATTCTCACGCCTCGCCCCCCTCAGCCCCACAAGTTGCCTGTGTTTACAAATTCTGCCTCATTTGCAAAGGAAATTGTGGCTGGATGGGGGAGGGGGCACAATAAAGCACTTGCAACACGTGGAGCAGTGGTAGTGGTGCGGGGGTTCCAAGAGTCCTGAAGGTGGCAGAGGGACGCCCCCTGCCCTAAGTCCTTGGTTCCCTCAGTCCTTTCGCCCCCTGCCCTTCCTCACTGCTTGGCACAATGCACAAGTTTACACATTCTCCCCCACCCCCCAAAACTGGATTCTATTAAATAATTCAATGGTAGCGGTGCAATTTTGGTTGGAACCAGCACGGATTCCCAAGTCGTGACTGCAAAAAGTGAGTAATGCGCGCTGGCTGCGTCATGCCTCCAGTCACAGTTCATTCCGAACTGAGAAGGAATCGTGACTTCGCCCGAGACGTCCCCTACATGGGAGTTGGGGGTGGGGGGACCACACCAGGGGCGAACGGGGGTGGGGGGAAGACCCATCCAATGAAAACCGCTGCTGGAGGGGGGTGCATCTGAACTCTGCTGTTCGCGGTGTCGTTGTCCCCTCTGTCCCGCGCTCCGCGCTCCTCTCAATGCCCCCCCCCCCGCCAGTCAGCGCTCTCTCCTGCGCTCTAGCTCTTCTCTCCTCTTGTCCTCAACAAGTTGGAGGGAGGCAGGAGCGCAGGGGTTAAGCTCGGGAAGCCGCAATTACCAAGATCGTGACCCTCCCACACAGTACAGTAACTTATATACTTACCTGGAAGAGCCCGCTTTGCCGCTGGGCATACACCGGTGGGGGGCGGGGACGGGTGAGAGGGAAGCGGGCTGGCTAGACAGGGATGCTTCCAGCCGGTCGCAGCGCACACGAGACCACCGCACTCCAGAGACCCTTGAACTGAGGTAAGGAGATGCAGGGCTGCAGCACTGGCCGCCTGGTGGTCGGTATGCTCAATGGTTGGCTAAGCAGAACTTTTATTTCCCCAATTGCCCGGCGCCACGCCGCAGATAGTGCAGACTGCGGAGCCCCCTCTGGCACCCAGAGACGCTTGGAGGGTGTGCGCTTGCGTCCGTCGGTTGCAGAGCCTAGCCACGCTGAGCCTAGCCTAGGGGATGCAGTGGGAGGGTGGGTGGGTCGCAGAGCTGTAGGTGGAAGATGAATGGGAGGAGTGGGTGGACCGACAGGAACTTGGAGACCCCAAACTCCTCGGTTTCGAGATGTCTTCTTTGGGTTTGCTGGGACAAGGGCGTGTGTGTGCTTGCGCCTGCCCGCACTTCGATTACAGGGTGGCATAAAAAAAGCCACCCCAAACACGACAACTTCCCCACACACACGTCAAGTTCTTGCAATGTTTGCAGTAGCTACCCTGACTTAGGTTTTTCTTACTGGGGATTGGGGCGGGGGCGGGGGGGAGGCTGTACCGCTGGAGAGACAGACGTCTCTAATCACACCCTTTTTTGGCACTCCTGGGGGGAGGCAAGAGAGAACTAGGAAGGGGTGGAGCTGCACTGGAAAAAGGAGAGCAAGAGAAGGAGGGAAAGAAAGGAGGGGGAAGAGACCTTGCCCTCTCCCTTTTCTCTCCGGCCTCCCCTCCTTCCTGCAGATGCTGGAATCTCCTGTTACTGTGGGAGCTGCCAGTCAATGCCCAGTTAACCCGGTCTTGTCCCCCCAACATTATGCAGAATGGTTAAGGGGGTGGCTACAGCAAAGAAAGGGCACCTGAGGCAAGTGGGCCATTAGACGCCATTAGTTGGACGGGTTTGGGGGCGCATGCAGAGCCAAGAGCTGCACCCTTCTTATTGAGCGTTCAGAACTTTTGGAGGGTAGGATGAGGTGGGGTGGGGCCTGAGATATTCACATTTTTTAGAAATATGCCGACTAGAGTAGAGTTTTGAGCTTATTTTCTGTGCATCTTTGCCTGTCATTTTCCGTCTGGCTCTTCTGGCTTAAGTCCCTGTGGGAGAGGTCGCTCTATTGGAGCCCTCTTTCCCACTGTATGCTGCCCCAGCCCCTCACCTGGACTGGAATGGGGGAGAGTCATGAACAGTTTTTGCAACAACAATATTTTAATGTGTTCCAGTCTAGCTTTTGTTGAATAATTAGAAATGGAAATATTTTTTCTCCCTCCCCCTTCTGAAAAAAAAAAAAAAAGAAAAAAGAAAAAAAAAAAGAAATGTGAGCTCTCTTCTGATTGGTGGGTGACGATTTTAGTCCACACCAATGAGCTGGCCGCCTGGTCTGTATTTATTTAGTGCTCTGGGGGAGTTTTTCTCTTTACGCAGCGCCTGTAGTCACGGCTGGAGCCTCTGCTGGGGGACTAGAAAGGATGGGAGGGGATTCGGGGGAAATCTGGACCGTACCTGTTCAGAGATCCGCGACCTTGCAGCCAGGGTTGGCAGAAAGCAGATAGAGGAATTCGGGATGCTAGGACAGACAGGCTGGGAGGCTCTGGGTGCTGGGGCGACAGGAGAGGGGTGGAGGCTGGGCACTGGGATCCGGGGTCCCCCTCCGAGCTCCCCTTCTCGCCCTCCGCACACCTTTTTGGCTGCTGTGTGGGGCTGAGTTAGGGGATCGCGGACAGTCTGGATAGAGGGATGGGTCGGGGGGACGCGAGGAGGGGCGCGCGGCGCTCAGGGTGGGGAGGCAAAGCCGCGATGGAGCGCGCCCGGGAGACCCAGCCTACTCGGCTCCGGGATTCGGAGACATCGTGGGCTGACGGCGGCGGTGGCGGCGGCGGACCGAAGAAGCGGGTAGATTCTGCCCTTCGCGAATCTTTTTGCGGTCTGGGCTTGCTGTACATAACTCAATAGCCGGAAGCCCTTACCCCAAAAAGCATTCGCGGAGGGCATGCTCAGCGAACAGTCTGCAACCACCAGCGATGACCAGAGCCCGCACCTTACCGAAGCGGCTCCATCCGAGGCTTCCCCAGTCATTTTCCCCGTTTTCCACGGAAGAATCAGTCCTCTCCCTTCCTGTCCTTTCTGCGCTTAAGGCTTTGGTCACTCGCCTTCCTCCGCGCTTCCCCCGCCCCCAACTTTTTAATCGACTTTGTATCATAAGGAGAATTGGAGCAGGTGGGGTGCGAGTGTTTTTGGAGAAGTAGGAAGAAGCTACAATGCAATAAAAGTTTACAGAAGTTGTGTAGTTCCCCCAACCCCCGCCCACACCCCGAATAACCCCATTCACACAGTATTTTTAAAAGAAGGGGACAAGGTCTTAGAACGAAGTCAGTATCTGGAATATGAATCAGTTTAGGACATTTTGTGGTCAATTTTGGCACTAGGGATCCGTGTCTGCAATATGGGGGAGGGAAGGTCCTTGAGGGAGGGACAGGAGGCCCTAAGCATCCCGGAGGAGGTGAGATGAGCCTCTGAGAATCCGGAAAAAAAAGAGGGAAAACACCCAGACACCGCCCGCTCCTCCGAGCCTTCCTCCTGAACCTACTTCCAACCTAAATTCGGGCGTGTTGCAGGTTCTGGTACACCCCCCATCTCCTCTTTTTCGAAACTAAGTAGCACAGAAGAGGGTAAAACAGGCGAAAACTGGGGAAACCCCTTCAGGGAAAGCGCTTTGGAGAGCTGCGGTTGTACCGACTTTCAGCAGCTTAGCAGCAGCAGAAGTAGCAACAGCAGCAGCTGCTGCAGCAGCAGTAGCAGCAGCCCCTTGCTGGCCTCTCGAGGCGCCCGGTCCTGGGGAGGGAGGCAAGCTGCAGAGTGGGGAGAGTACGTGGGCTCCCCTTCTTCCCCCTCCATTCATTGCAGTCGTGACCGCTTCGGTTACAAGTGGTACAAATTAGGCCTTCAACACGTTTTGTGCCCTGTGCCCTTCGCTAGCTAGGAACACTGCATGCCCTTGCCCTTAGGGACTGGGCCAGAAGGACACAGACACATGAAAGTGCTCATACAGATGAAAAGTAGATAGAAGATGGGTCTAGGGATATGAAAGTCCAAGACCTCAGGGTTACGAAGGTTTCCATTTTCGGGGAGGGCCTGAATTTCCCCCGCATCTCAGCCTTCCTGCTCGTCATAAACTGTGCAGACCACTATTCCCAGGTCCCCTAGTTAACCACCGGGACTTTACCCTCTCGGGAATAAGAAAAGAATCCTGGGGTGCTGAGAGTGCTGGACTAAGGCAGCCGGTGCTAGCTCAGTATGTAAGAAGGCACAGAATTCGAGGATGCCAAGCATCACTGCTAAATGAGGGCCTCCCTCCACAGATAAAGGACTTTCCCCACCTCTGAATGCATTTTCTGAAAGAGTAAAAGGGTCCCTAAAACCTGGACAGGAGATGGAGCAGGAGCAAAAGTTCGGCGGGGGGGTTTCTCCTGCCTCTCACCTGGGGCCATCTGTAGAGCGATAGCCCTTCAGAGAGAGAGGCAGAAGAGACACATTAGGTTAAAAATAGCTTCACCCTCTATTCCCTCAACTATATTTTTTGTCTCTTGCTTCTTGTATCCCACTCCTCTCGCCAGTCAGAAAGCCCTTCTCTCTCTCTAAAAGGCTGAACCTTCACCAGATCTAGGAGAGAGGTGACCTAAGAGAAGTGCACTTGCACAGAAGGGCTTGAGCAACCTGGGCACGTGCTGCTCCGGGTTCCTGCATCCCTAGTCACCTCACGTCTCCCACCAAGGCTAGACATGGGACCCAGGTTCCAGGGCCCAAAAGCACCCGGCAGAAGCCAGCGTCGTGCGGCAGCAGAGCGAGTCCTCACCTCGCCTCAGCCAGCCAACTGTTGCTGCCTCAAAGCTGCTCCTGCTACTGCAGGGCAGCTGCTGGACGCTGCAGCCTAGGACTGAGGCCGTTCACTTTGGGTCTTACTGGGGGCTTGCGGAGAGGGGTCTCTCATTCCGGGGTAGGAGAGAACCCGAGGGGAAAGATCCCTCCTCCCTTTTCCTTCTCAAGAAGTGAAAATCAGTGGCTTTTTGTGGCTTCTGGCGTCTTCGCTCCTAGGGGTGGTTACGTCAGTCTGAGGCCGGTGGGAGCCCATCTCCCCCTGTGTCCCCAGTTTGCCTTTGTTGAGGGAGTCGGGCAAAAATAGGGGGAGGGGTAATCCCTTTAATCATGAAACTTCTAATGCATAACCCCTCTTAGAAAAAGTCTCCTCACCTAGTGAGCCAGGGACCTGATGGAAACTTCCAGGCACTTGGATCTGATGCCAAGCTCTGAAATCCCTGTAGGAGAGGGGGCAACCCCAACCCCAATCTACTTTTCCCAGGGTAGGAGATTGCTGTGTGAATAATTAGAAAAGCTACTGAGGAGACCTAGTCCCCCAGGTCAACTAACTAACAGCTTTTGCCTGAGTTTAAAAAAAAAAAAATCAAGATCGGTGATGGTCTCTGGAGGCAGCATGGGGTGAAGGGGCCACAGGGCTCCCTCCAGGTTGCCTGTCTCCAGTAGAGAAAAGCAAGTGACCAAGCCGGGCTTTAAGTTTCTCTGCCCTTCCTGCCTCAGGTTGGATTCATAGGCACGGCCTGACTTCAAACATACTTCCTGCAGTGTCTGACCAAGACTGCACTCTATATCTTAAAGTCTTCTTAAACTGCAAGACATTGTGGTCATCTCTGAAAAGCTCTCCCCTTGTACCAGCATCCCTGCCTTGACAGCTCTTGGCCCGGAGGGACTGCTCTGGCCTTACCCTTTCCACCAGCCTCTCAAGCCTTGATTTTCTACAATGTATTGCGTCATACAATCTTACCTCTTCTTCAAAGGCAGCAGAGTAACTGTGACCATCTTGTTGCTTTTTAGGTGGTCAAGCCTTTCCTGATACTCAAGAGTCCTACATGAGGGGTGACCACACAAGAGAGATCTTAGAAGCTGAAAAGCCTGGATGCATGAGCTCAAGAGTCCCAGGTGAGCACAGAGATGCCATCCCATGCATGGCCTTGCCTGGGGGGCCTCAAGGCCTACATGCACATTCCTTATGTGGTGAGGAGACAACAGCAGCCCGGGGTCCAGCATTTAGAAACAGTTCTCAAGGAAAAGCATCCATCACAAAAGTTAAATGGAAAGACACAGTACGAAAGAGGCAGGCTTACTTCTGGTCTTGTCTTAGAAGTAGGATTTGGTGTGTTTGGAAGCTCCTTCAAACCCCAGTTCTGAAGGACAATGGCCTACCTTCTTCCTCTTCACTTTCTGAGCTATCTCTGGTCAGCCAGGGGAAGGGAAAGGGTCTTTTGCTGAAGTCAGTTTCTCCAAAGACACAAATATGCTGAGTGACATCTCATCTGGCTTTCCTACTCAGAAGATGGGTAGGAAAAGTTTTCATCTAATGATTTGCAGGGGTTGGTAGGAAGGGAAATAATACGGTTACCTTTCCTGCTAACAGGCAACATTCCTTGCTACTGAGCTTTTGTTTAGCCGACTTTCTGAGCTTTGGAGTTGTACTGTGATTCTTACTGATGAATTCAGTTCAGAGCCTGGCAGAGACATTGGAAACACCTGGACTCATAGGTTTGTGAGAAAGGGAAGCTACAAAGCTAATCCTTGGATGTCATGTGAGCCCAACTAGGAAGTTGCTTGAAATCTTAGAAAGTAGGAGTTCATGGCAGAACAGAGGCACATTACACCAGAAACCTTCGGACTGTTATGCCACAGATTTATTTGCTGTGTTAATTCAATGATGGTCACAAAGGGTTTGGGGTGGTTGTTTGTTTTTTTTGCAATCCAAGAACAGAAGTCATATTTAAAACGTAAGTTGACCAGAATCCTCTATAAATTCCACAATGTAAAGTGAAGGTGAAGCTATCAGATTACTGGCTGTGCCTTAACTCCTTTTGAATCCCCCTTTTAAATATAAGGATCTGAGGTTCACAGCATCTGTCTTTGGCCATTTGGGGCTATGTTAATTTTAAGAGGTTAAGATCACCTTCCTCTTCCCCCTAATTAATAATCAAGCTACCCTGTGAGAACCTCAAAGAAAACATTAGGGAGACATCATTTTCTTGTCTGTATGCCAATCTGTTCTAATTATGTTTGAAGAATTCATTGATGTATTAAACCTCAAACTTAGATATAATATGTAACATGCAAAAGCTGGAAGGATCCATATAGCCTAAACATGCATGCCAGTCTCTTCATTTTATCAATCAAGAAACAGGTTCAGAGAACTTATATGATTTTGCCAAGGTCATACAGCTGGAGCTCTAAACCCATATTGTTTGTTGTCTATTCTGGGCTCCTCTCTGTCACTAAATATTACCTATCACTACCAAACCATAGAAATTATTGAGAAACAGAATCTGGAATGTTCTAAGAGAGTCCCTTCCAAAATGGCTTGCATTTAGGGTGCCATGTTTCAAAGAAGAGATTATAGCAAATTTCTTCAGCTAGGGGCATTCTGCAGGCATTGCTAGAGAGTTGTTAGGCATTGCTCTCATCTCTTCCCTCAGATACCCACCACACTACTTTGGGCTGCTGAGGAGGTCGTCAACACAAGAAAGCAGTTGTGTCACAGGGTCCCAGTGTTGGTCCCCTTCAAAACCTCTGTCAGTAGGAAGCAACTTGATGAACAAACACCTCACTCTCTTGCTTCTCTCCCTGGGGGCAGTTTAACTTTCATGCCTGATGGGAGATATATCCTGGGTGGGAAAGAGGGTGGTAAGTCCCCATTTGAAGTCTCCTGGTATCTCCTTTATACTCAAGAAGACCTGGAGCTTCCACATGTAGGAGAGAGCTGTTGGGTTCTTGTCACTATGGTTCCCTTCCTTCCTTTCATCCTTCCTTCCTTCCTTCCTTCCTTCCTTCCTTCCTTCCTTCCTTCCTTCCTTCCTTCCTTCCTTTTTTCATCGAATTCTATAGCTCACCTGCTAATGGGACAGCTACTTTCCATGGTCAGTTTGATCTTCGCTTTTACTACCACTTCTAGATCTAACTCCACTATGTCAGTTTGTATATTTTCACCAGTGATAGCCATTTCCATGTAGTGTTAATCATATTCTCGGAGTGCAGGGACAGCAGCCATGCTATGTGAGCTATCACAGACCAGTTATTCTGGTGGCCTCTTCCACTGTTTACTGCCCCACCACTTGTTTGGAAGATGTACTGACAACTCCTTACTCAGAAATAAGGTTTATTCTTCTCCTCTTTTCTTCCTTTAGCAGCACTGTTCCATTTTTCGCATGTGTATAATTTTTGGCCTTCCCTTTGGACAACAAATATTTGTAATCTAACAGTGCATGTGGTTGAACAAACACTGACCCACCAGCTAGTAACCAACAGGCAAGGCAGAGAGTAATGGAGGGATGGAAGCTGACGAGAAGCCTGATGCCCAAACCCAGCCTAGGCCTATGAATTCCAAACAGATGATTCATCTTTTAGGCTGTGTTGTTGGCAGAGTTTGGTAGTTGGTAAAGACAAATCTGTGTGAAAGCTGTATAGTGGGTTATAATCTTGGGGCTTATTAGCAAGGCTGGGTTTCCTTAAGTGCTTCTGACCACTAGGCAAAATCATAGCTAGCCAGGTCTTTTCAGAGAACTCCTTGAGAAAGAACAACTAATCTATTTCCGTTCCTGTGGGGTTGGTAAACTGAAAGCTTCCAGGCAACACAGCAAGGGGCTTTGTGGCAGGTAGTTCTGTTGAAGTCTCTAAGGAAGAAGAAAATAGATGTTATTTAGGGAGCTGTTTGTTTGCAGTGCCGAGGATAGAACCGAAGCCCTTCTCCATGCTAGTTAAGTGCTCTACCACTAAACTACACATCAGTCCCAACAATAGGTATACTTTTTTTTTTCCTTTTGGTCTTTCTGAGATAGGGTCTCCCTGTAGTGGGGCTGGCCTGGAACTAACTATGTAGACCAGGTTGGCCTTGAACTCACAGAGATCCACCTGCCTCTGCCTCTGGAGTGCTGGGACTAAAGGCATGCACTACCATGCCCGGCAACAATAGATATCTTAAAAGCTCAAAATGATAGGGAAAGGTTAGTACGAAAACATTTTGGATTATTCAGAGGGTATTTTTTTCCTTCCCTGTATTTAGTACCCTCAGCTCGGAATTCTACCTTTCAGTAAGAAAGAACAGGTATCATTTGCTGACTTTAATGCCAATCAGGTACTAATACAAACTATGGTGAGGAAAAAGGACTTCAATCCTCTTATTTGTTGTTAGTGAGAGTCATGGCTGGGAGGTCACCCTGGAACTAAAATGGTCCATCTTTGAAAGGGCCAAATTAAAATCTGAAATCACAGAACTTAGTGTCAGACTGCAGGAGTGCAGGGTGAAGTGTGTTCATTTCTGTGTAAGGAAGAAAACAACAGGTTGCCCCTGGAGAGGCTAAAGTATAGTAAGAATCCATACAAATATGAACTGGTCTTTTTCATTTTCACAATTTCCTCATCTGTAAAATGAGAGATTGTAATGACACCTTCCGCCATCACATTCTGGTGAGGATCAAATGAGATTTTGCATGTAAAGTGCTTTCTACTTAGTGCTCAGTAAATGTTACCTATTGCTATTATTGGGACTGTTATTATGGTCACTGTTTTTCTTCCTGAATGATACATAAAGCAATGTCATATAAGGCTTAGATCATAGAATCAGAAGCCATGGAACCAGAGCTATCCCCAGAGTGACAGATAAAGAACAATCTTTTCTAGAAGCATCTGTCCATTTGCTTCATAGCCTGCCAGTGCCCAGGATTATCCAGCCTGGAGCAAGTCAGAAAGGCTGATAGAAAAGGCTCTTTTTTCCATTTGTGTGCCCCTACATGTAGACGACCATTTTCCAGGTCCATCTCCACCCCTCCCCCCTTTAATTCCTTGCTCTCATGTTCTTTAAAAAAAAAATCTGCTGAACTTAATTGTGATTGTTTTTTGCAAACCTCTCTTTCACAGTGAAAAAAATTACCTTTTGCTCAGGAGAAAAAAGTAATTCATGTATGATACTTGCCTCTCACCTTTTACTTATAGATGATAGCTAGTCCCAAATTTCCAGATTTTTGGCAATTCCACCCAGGAAGTAATAAAGGGAAAATAGCAAGGTGATGCTTTCATAAACAATGTTTTCTCTTTCCATTTCCTACAGAGTTTTTCATGTTTCCTTCCTCTAAATTCATTTTACAAAGTCCTATATATCTTCTTGTCTCTTCATATGACCTCCTCCTTCTCCCCCAGAGTCTTTGTTTTCCTCATCATGATCGATCAACTTAACTTGTCTCAGCAGCCATCATTTTTTATATACTGACTGCAAACTATCACATTGATTATAGGAAGAATTGGATGTGGTCTCTACATTTTCTAGGTAGCACTAGAAAATAAAGGGTCGGGACCACTATTTGCACCTCCAAACTTTCAAGTAAAACTGAGACCATTAAAAAGAAGAGGAAGAGATATTTTTGTTTCTGTTTTTTCTCAATTTTATTTAGTTTTCATAGAAAATGACATCTTTTTTACAGGCCTTCCTACATTATCAGTTTTCTACCTTTAATACCAGAGTCTAACCTCATTGCTTCTTTCTATTCAGTCATTTGTCTTCCCTTTTCTTTTTTAAAAATCATAAACAGAAGCTCAGGGACATGTCAAGCCTAAATGGTACACCTCTCTCTTCTTCAAATCCTTAAGAGGAAGAGACTGTAGACAGCAGTTTGAGGGAGCAAGGGGGTCTCATGGTCAAGAGCAATGTGCTTTGAAGATCAATGATTAGGTTTCCTGCCAAGTACTGTTCTGATCAGTTGTATAGCTTGACTCACATCATCTCTGATTTAGTTTCCTCACCTGTCAGATACAGATATTGAAAATATATTTCATAACACTGCTGGGAAGATGAAATGAGATGTCAATGTACACAGAGTCCTGAGCCTCAGCATGCAGTATACAGTCAACCGATACTGACTGCTAATATTTTTGACACAGGACCCTCCAGGCCCAGGTCTAGATAAGGGAGGTCTTGGAGTGCTTGAATTAGGAATAAGGAAGCAGAAAGGTAAACGTAAAGTTATTAGATGTTATAAGAGTGAAGACTTTAGAGTCCAGGGGTCCCCGCCAACTGAACCAAGTTTTTCCAGGTTGAATACTGAGCCAATCTGCATAAATACTGACAGTACCAGGGAACTTGCTCAGGTATTCTTGGCCTCCATGTCATAGATTCTAGTCAATTAAATCACAGTGACTTATTCCATGTTGAACACTTAATATCTGAACTGGCAGATTGTTTAAGTCAACCCTGTAAGTGACTGATGATCCGCAAGGGAGCACATATTTAAGAGCCAGATTTTAATTTGGGTTTAAAAATAACATCAAGAAAAGAAATAAAGAGCTGGGAGTATAGCTCAGTGGTCAGAGCTTGCCCAGCATGTCCAAGGCTTTAGGTTCAGTCCACACACACACACACACACACACACACACACACACACACACACAGAGAGGGGGGGGCAGACTGTTCTCTCTGTGAGGGCAGGCTGCTCTTTCTGTTCTTCTGGCCCTGCCTGGACAAATCAAAAGCTCTGTAAACCCAGCACTTGGGAGATTTGGGAGGCTGAGGCAGGAGGTTCATGAGTTTGAGGCCAGCCTTGCCTGTGTAGCGAGACCCTGTTTAAAAGGAAAAAAAAATATGGGAAGAAAAGAAATGATTCACCATGTATTTCAAAGTGTGGTGGATGATTTTTTTATACTATTATTAAAGGGTCTCCTCCCTCCCCCTTTGATGAATAGTAACAAGAGCACTTGGGCCAGGGACAAGAAAAACAGCAGAAAACCTACATACTACAGTTAGAGTCTATGAACCAAAATGAAATTGTCTGAAAAATTCTGTCATTGTCAACTGAGTGAAGGTCCCTAAGTAAATTAGCAACCTATAAATTTAAGAGAAAGAACTGAATTGAATTAAATATAGCTCTGTAAACTTTATTCTTTAGGTTTTTACCTACTCTGAAACTTTAACACTACATTTAATGAAGTAATGTTTAAATTAAAAAGAATTACTTTGTGGGGCATGGTGGCGCACACCTTTAATCCCAGCACTCCTGAGGCAGAGGCAGGTGGATCTCTGTGAGTTCAAGGCCATCCTAGTCTGCATAGTGAATTCCAGGACAGCTGGGGCTACAGGGAGACCCTGTCTCAAAAAGACAAAAAAATAAAAAAAAAAAAAAAAAAAAAAAAAAAAAAAAAAAAAAAGAATTACTTTATGCCTAGTTTATAAATTAAAAAAATATATATCTAGACAATGGAGCACAGAACCATAATTTATAATATAAATTTGAAAAAGAAAAAAATAATTTCATTGAGTTTTCTGAATTAAAATTTGTTCCATGTTATTTATAAAAACATACATTTAAGAAAGCATTTTAAGCTGTCATGTAAATAGAAGCTCAATCTAGTGTTTTCCTGTATTTTGTGACTTATCAAACCCTTCAAATCATGAATATTTCCTCCCAGAGTTACCCTTCTGGTAGTGTGGAGAAAGAAAAAAAAATAGCTGTGTTGAAATATGAAGCAGTCAGGCTAACAGGGGTTTCCAAACCAAATAACAAGGAAATGAAAGTCTAAAAGATAAAAAAGCTATGCTCATTGTCTTTTTAAAGATTAGCTGTTAGCTTCTGAATTTATTTTTTAGTGATGTTTTAAAATTCTGGGAGTAAGGGAAACATCTTTAAAAGAAACACTTTAAAATGAACTATACCTTTGGTTTTCATTTTAGAATTTAAAATATTTCTCAATGAGTTGCCTGTTTGCTAATCTGAGATTTAAAATAAATTTTGTGTTTCTTTCTTTTTTTAAT
>NW_008352133.1:1214436-1263523 GCF_000622305.1 Nannospalax galili
GGGTTTATTTCATCTGTTTTCTTCCCTTTATATGCTCATAGATCATATATTTGTAAGTCTAAATATAACTCATCCAAATAGCTTGTTTTATTTATAATATTTATACTCACAAAATATTTATACATGACAGTTAATAGTGACTATTTACTGCTTTATTTTTAGGTGATGGCTGTATTTTTTCTAATTGCAGGAAAGTCTTATAATAAATTAAATTGGTAGATTCTGACAGTTGCTTGAGGAGGCATTACAGAATTAATGAAGTTCAATGAAAATTTCCAGAAATGATTATAATTCAAGAAAATATTCAAAAACAAATTTGAAACCCCAAGTCTCAGTATTTCTCCAGATTTTCCCCCAAATTTCACAAATCATTCATAATTTTTCTTCCTTAGATGAGCTCATTCACCTGTTGCATTTAAATGTGTTGCCTGCTGTGGAAAAGAGAAGATGGAATGAAGTGATTGAATGATGAAATCCATTGTCAAATTGCTTCCCTCTTTCTCACCACCAATTTTCTGAGCAGACAGGCAGAACCACAGCCACAATCTTTCTATATCTGAGCCTTTTTCCATTCTTCCTATTGGTTGTTAATATGCACATTAATGGGGGAAATATGGCTGATAGAGATTTTTTTTAATGGAAATGTTATGATATTTTGAAAGGCAAATTGATCCCTGTTCATTCTTCTTTATCTTCAAGGGGTTAGGACTTTTTTTTCTTTTGTCACACACCTTGGGAGACTAATGTACATTTACCGAGGCTAGAACAATGAGGATGAGGTCTCAGAAGAGCCTTGCCAGAGAGGACAGGGGAAAGAGCTATGTAGAAGCTGATCCTAATACTTTAGCTCAGTGATGGGATGGGAACACTGAATCATCATGGGCCTACATGCTGTTCATTTCATGATGGCTGTTTGTTTATACATATGTGTATGGCTGGTCACACATTCTCTCTCTCTCTTTCTCTCTCTCTCTCTCTCTCTCTCTCTCTCTCTCTCTCTCTCCTAGCTCATATTGATGGCAGAATTTAACTTGGGGTAATTTACTATGAAGCTTGAGTCACATGTTGGTCCAGGCTGAGTTAAAAAATAAGAATTCTTCTAAGTTCCACTTAAAATTTTAAAAAAGTAGAGACTATCTGCCACATAAATAGCTAAATATTGGCCATATTTTTGACACAAGATGGATCTATAAAAGCAAGTTACCCTCAAATCTGAAGTAATCCTCAGAACCCTTTTGCTTCTTTAAAAAATGTTTGTTATAGCATTGTACAATTATATCTGGCAATGCTAAACCAAAATATCTTTAGATAAAATTTTAATCTACAGCCTTGAATATAGGGGTATCCAAACAATGTCCTAGGAGAAGCCATATCTAGAATGATTTAGAATCGGTATCCTGAAGAAAAAAAAAAAGTAATCTAAATCCTGTGAAAAAGAAAGAAAACTGAATTTATCTTAGTGAATTACCTTGAGGTCCTTGGGAGGGTAGTAGGTAGTATAATTGTAATCTCTGATGTTACTGTAAACATCATCTTTACTGAAGATTTTGTTATTGAAATTTATTGCTAATAAGAATTGAGAAATAGATTTTTTTTAATTAAAATCTAAAAGAAAAAAGAAGAAAAATCCTGACTATAAGAAGTAAGATTTAGATGGCTATTTGAGGTAGGTTTTTAAAGTATCAAATGGGATTCTATTTGATTGTCTTCTTTTAGGAACATATGTGTCTAAATTTAGTCAAATACCATAAATAAAAAATATTCTTAATTAATATGTTGCATTTATTTAAAACCTCACTATTTGTTATCTTTTTTTTTTTTTTTTTTGGTTAACATTCAAATTAGAAGCCCCTGCAAAGGTCTGCTTTTCTTTTCTTTCTTTTTTTTTTTTTATCTTCTTTTCAGTCTTTCTTTCAAACCAGGTACAGTTTTGAGAGGGGAACAGTCAATGCAGGTCTGTGCCCTGATAATTAAAGACATCTGAGTCATAAAGGTAGTTAACTTAAAACAATCTTAATTACTCTATAATTACACAATTCTTTAAAATGTAGTAATCATTTTTAATGTCCTGAATTTTAAAAATTGCAACTTTTGGAAAGATTCTTCTTTTAGGGTAAAAAAAAAAAAAACCCTAGCAATTTCTTGTTTAAAAAAAAAATGAATGAAACAAAAAAAAAGCTCAGAAATCAAACCGACTCTATTTTACTAATACATTAAATGTGGAAGGAAATATTCTTTTGGGAAAATTTTGCGACAAATAAGAATATATGTATTTGTTTTTTTTTTTTTTTTTACTTTAGGAGAGACATTTATTATAGAAAAAAAAAACCCAACTTCTTAAAAGGATTCTATGTATTTCCTGAGGAAACAGAATCTTAAAAACATTATATTGAATTTTTTGCTAAAAAATGTATTAACCATTTGTTTTTCTTTCTTTAAAAAAAAAAAAAATTGTATTGGGCCGGGCATGGTGGCACATGCCTTTAATCCCAGCACTTGGGAGGCAGGCAGATCTTTGTGAGTTCGAGGCCAGCCTGGTCTACATAGTGAGTTCCAGGACAGCTGGAGCTACAGGGAGACCCTGTCTCAAAAAGACAAAAAAAAAAAAAAAAAAAAAATTGTATCGATGTGATGGCATTAAACTCACAACTTGCTGCTCTTTGTAATCTGGTTAGTACTTTGGCCTCTTAAGAGCTAATGAATTGCCCATATTTAGCTCGTCTCCGTTTTAGAAGACACTTGCTCTTTATATGTTTGAATTAAAAATAATTGTTTACCTTGTGGAGTTCATTAGTCACCCCCACCCTGCACTTTTCTTTCTGAATACTTATTTTTCTTCAGGATTCCGTCCGTATCATCTTGCTCCCTAGCCTGCTCAAAAATACCTATCAAGATAGTTTTTGTTTCTTTTTTCTAAAGAGTAACAAATTATTCTCTTTGTACAAAACAAATCCTTCTACTTTGAGTTAACTAACACCCCTTGTGGAATCAGAGTCATTTTATGGGGCTACTGTGACAGTTCTACATTTGTAAACATTGTGATGTGGCTTTGGGTTTTGAGATGGCCTCAGTAGATATCAGAACTCCACCCAGCATTTGCTATAAATGAATATGAGTCTGAGCCTGGCCCTTACCATGCTGAGACCTGAGAAGCATGAGGGGTACAATCTTGCCTCAAATCCACAGAAAACTAGTTTTGGTTTCCCACTACAGAAGGCTGAAGTTCTTGCCTGTTTATGGAGACACCTGAAGTGGGGTTCGTGTCACAGTGTACAATATGCCTTGTATATATATGTTGCATTGACTTGGCCAGATTTGTCTGGGGGGAGTTCTAATTGATAATTTTCAACAAAATAGCTATATTTAGATCAACTGACAAGTGGCATACTTTCATTGATTATCTGACCAAAATAAACTGTCATGTGCTTCCTCTCTGCTGCAGAGATGCAAGCAACACTGCTAATTTGTGTGTTCATTTGTCTAACACACTTTCCTTCTGGAGGATTTTAGATGTACCTGAAGGCAACTTTTGTTGATGTTGATTATTGGATTCTATTGGCCTCTGAATTTTTAAGTAAGCCTCAGCTGTAAGATTAGTGTATTTAAAATTAATCTCCACTAGTTTCCCATTAACATCAACCAAAAACTATATGGTAATCCCTGGTGGGGATACCAAACCAATGTTTGTTATCATTTACGTACTCATTTGAATAAATGCAAAGCAATTTCATGGACTGACAGCTTCCCATCTCTCCTCCCATTACATATACAGAAAAAACATTCACAGAACACTAATATGCACATACAGGAGGAGAAAGAGAGAAAGGAAGAAAGAGAAAAAGAGAGGGAGAAAGAGAAGAGGAGGGGGGGATAGGGAAAGCCCCTATTGCCTGGGTTACGTGTTTGTTATGTAATCCTCTGTATTGAGTGTTTGCAAGTTGGCTGGAAGAATGAATCTCAAGTCATTCTATCTGTGTTCATTCATCATAAACTATTAAGAATTTTATAGAAATGGCAGAGGCCCTTAAGACCATCTAGCTAGTACTTCCTGTTTTATACAAGGAGCATGAAGGGGTACAATCTTGCCTCCAATCCACTGAAAACTAGTAAGTTGGGGAGTAGCCAGGGATTAGAACCTACTGGACTGATGAGAACTAACTTAAAGCAAAGTGGAGACGGGTTTACGCCTTGATGGAGTAAACAAAAACAGGAAGCAGCCAAAAAAGATGATGTCATTTTCTGGCTAGGGCATTTCCTAAGATAGGCTTAGCAGGGACTCAATATCTGTCACTCTTGTCTGAAGGCCATCCAACTGGATTCATCTGTCTCATTCTTTCTCAATTCTCCTACCAAGTTCCTCAAAGGAAGCATGTTATAATAACTTCTTGTCTGCAGTTCAGATTTCAGTCTCCTTTTCTTCATAGAATAACACAGCAAGCATTTATTTTCCTATGTCTGTGTGAGTGTATGTATGTGGGTGTGCATGCCACAGCATGTGTGTGGAGATCAGAGGATAACTCATGGGAATGTGTTTTCTCCTTCCTCTGTGAAGGTTCTGGGGGTCGAACTCAGGTCATCAGGCTTGGAGGCAAGTGCTTTGACCCACTGAGCCATCTCACCAGCCCCACAGTAACCATTTATGAACACATACATGTAAGTCTTCTACTGTACTTCAATAACCCAGGGTACATTAGATGATGTCTATGAAAGCACCTATAGTAGGTGCTCAGCAACTGTTCATTCATTTGCCACCTATAAGGGCATATTCAAATCAAGACAGATTTAAACAGCAGCTAATTCAAGGCAAAATGAGCTAGGTACTAACCAGAGGTCAATACAAGCACTGTTGCTGAAAGGAAAGAATGTACGTACTGATGCCAGCTTGGGGGTGGAGAGCAGGTTTTGTGCTATGAGTGGGATTTTGATAGAAAGATAAGGAACACAGGCATGTCTGGCTGTTGGAACTCCACTTTAGGTTTGCCATGGTGGATGCGTGATGTATTTGGGGATGTTGGGGGATGTGTTGTGACTGGAACATTGGGTGATGAGAATGGGGATGAGGAACAAAAGGAAACCACAAGAATCCCAAGGTCCCAGATTGTAGAAGCTGAATGCTGAGCAAAGGACCATAGAGAGCCACTGAAGGCTTCCGATTAGGGGAGTTGATCTCTCATGACAGTATTAAAGACAGATTTGGGTTCATTGTTGTTGTTGTGTTGTTTTGAGACAGAGTCTCTCTAATGTAGCCCAAGCTGGCTTCAAACTCACTGTAGCTGAGGATGACTTTGAACTTTTCATGTTTCTGCCTCCTGTTCCTCCTCTTCCTGAGTACTGGGTTACAGGCTTGTGCCATCATGCCTGGTTTATGAAGTGCTGAGGACCAGAGCCAGGGCTTCGTGAGCACTAAGCAAACACTCTACCAACAGAGCTACATCCCTAACGCCAAAGAGTGATTTGGTAGGGCAAGAAAATAGAAACAGAGAGACTGTGGGTGCCTCCAACCAACCCAGGCCTTCTGCTTCTTTGTTGTCAAAGTTGTCATTGTCCTCCTCCTCCCCCCACCTTCCTCCTCCTCCTCCTCCTCTCCCTTCCCCCTCCTTCCTCCTCCTCCTTTTTCCTATGAATTTGGAGAACTTTAGAATCTCTAATAAGTTGACGGGATTCACATGACCAGGAGGATCTGAGGAGTTTGTGGCTTTAATTAAGCTTCTCTGTAGAACTCTGGGTACCAAAAACTAGTCAAGGCTCCCCAAAAGCAGCCAAGTTCTTGCACACTCACTGTGTGTGTGACTCTTGGTATGAAAAAGACTCACAGCTTGGGGGGAGAGAATCACCTCTAAATATCTAAGGTCTTCACCAATAGTTTAGATTCTTACACATCTGATCCCTGTTACTTGTAATCCTTTTGAACTGTGTCCCAGCTGAGATGGTTCTACCTTCTCCCACAGCAAGTCTTTTTTGCCCCCGACTGGCCCTGACTAGTGTCCAGGCAGCATCACGAACCATGTGCACTAGATGTAGGCCTCTTTAAGAATAATTCTTTTTTAAAAAAAATTCTCTGTGTATGCGAGTGTGTTTGTCTATATGGATGCACATGCAATGCATGCATAGGTGTAAGTCAGAGGTCACCTTAGGGTGTTATTCCTCAGGAGTCACCCACCTTGTTTCTCTGAGGCAGTGTTTCTCACTTGGGACCTAAAATCCACCAATTTGTCTGGGCTGGCTGATCAGCAAACCTTAGGAATCTTCTTGTCTCCATTTCTCCAGCACTGGGATATATGTACATAACACCATGCCCCATTTAAGAGCTGCTTTTTAATCTTGTTTTTGCTCTTTTACTAGTGAATCAAATTTGATCCCAGTGAAGTTGACGGTCCCCTCTTGCACCACCAATTTCTGTTCACACCGGTTTATAACAAAGGTCTTTTGTTGTCTGGTTGTTTGTTGAGACAGGGTCTCACTATGTAATACTGAATGGCCTGGAATTCACTATGTAGACCAGGCTGGCCTTGAACTCACAGAGATCTGTCTGCCTCTGCCTCTTGAATGTTGGGATTAAAGGTGTGCACCACCACACCTGGCTATTGGCAAAATATTTTTTAAACAGTTCTTAGAGTGGAAAACAGATCCTGCCTTAATTTCATCCCATCCTGCAGCTCTTCTCTTCAAGTTTTGTTTTCTGTGCTCCTGTCTGCCTATTTTCCACCCTACCCACTAGAACTCATATCATTGTGCCTAAGCCCTCATCCTCCCTTAATCCTCTTGACTTCATCTGCTGTTTCTTTCCTCTTTCTTCTCTGTATCAGGCCTTCTGTGTCAGGTTGAGGGATAACAAGCTCCCTTCTATGGGTGCAGACAAGACTTAGTGAGTACCAGACAGGTAGGCCATGTATAAACACATGGAGGCAGAATTGTGATATTACATATACATATTAACCCAGCAATCAACATCCAAGAAGTGAATATCAGCATTGAGATGCTGAACTAGATCTTTCAAATGCTGGCTGTTACAGCCAATTCTGCCATTGACTTCTTATGTCACTTTAGGCACTGCATAGTTTAGGAATTAAATGGTATCTTGTTAAATAGCACATATAACATCACTTCTCAACTCTCCATTCATCCAACCACCTACCCACCCACCCACCCATCTTTCCATCCATCCATCCTTTCACTCATCCTTATATCTGGATAAAAAGTGTCTAAAATGGTGCTTATCTGATGGCAATTATTATTATCTTTAGATGAAAGGACTAAGTGTGATATTTCCTAAAAATTTTAAAAATAATCTTCTGTACTGCTTAAATTCTGATCAGGAAATCAGAATACCTGGAACAGAATACCTGAAACAGTCTACATGAATCTTCCCTCTCCTCTCCTCCAATCTCTCTCTCTCTCTCTCTCTCTCTCTCTCTGGCTCTTGTGTATCTATCTTTTGATCTCTATCTTTATTTCTATGTCTCTCTGATCCCATTTTCCATTTTAAAACAGCTCTCAAATACATGATCCTTTGTTTATGTAAAAATCACTTCATTGTTTTTGGTTTTAGTGACTGTGGTTTTAAAAATAATTTGTGGCTAGTTGTAGCCTATGGTATTACCACTGAGAAGGTGAAGGCAGGAGGACCTTCGGGGACCAGCCTGATCTACACAGTGAGACCGTTTCACTTCATAGGGTTGAATGTAAATCAGTGATAGACACTGGTCCAGCCTGTACAAGTCCCTGGGTTCTACCTCACAGTACTATAAAATACATAAATAGATTTTAAAAAATCATTCATGATTTCATTGCTTTTCTAGGTACACATAAAAGTATTACTCTTATACAAAATAGGATCATACTTGTATTGCTATTTTTAAACAAAAACATTATATTTAATGTTACCTAGACTGAAAGAGGAAAAATATTGAAAGAGTTATTAAACCTCAGCTAAACATCTCTTTATCACCGGAGATAGGATTTCTTAAAATACCCCTGCTAATGCAGGGATTAGAAAATGGTTTAACAGGTGGAAGTCATTACTTTTTACCCTAAATGATTTGGTTTTAGGCAGCACTGATTTATTCCCTGCTATGTAAATGGAGAACTTTGCAGTTTCTTCCCCATCTGCTTCTCCTTCCTTTTACTTTTATTGTTTTTAGCAAGTATTTTACTATTGATTCTTAGTTACATTATTTCTATTTGTACATCACATTGTACACCCTTTCCAGGCTTGTGCACAGCCACAATTTGGAGCTATTGTCTACTGCTCATTCTTTCTATTTTCTTATTTTACCATGGCTTCTCCATTGAGTTATTGGGTTTCACTGTTTGATTGGCTAGATTTCATTGTAAACACATTTTTCTTCTAACCTACCTCATTGATATTGTTTCATTGAACTTGTTTATAGATATTGCCTTTATACTTAAGTAGCCTTACTATTCTTGGGTGGTACTGTGTTTCAGAAGAGCAAGACAGTCGTTCCTCCTCCGTGTCCCTGGCTTTGAGCATTAATTACTGTAGAGAAGCCTGCCTGTGTGATTATTTCTCATTGTTAGAGATTTACATTTGCTGATTGAATATTTAGAAAGCTCTGTCTTTATTTTTTTTTAACCTGGTGGTATATTTTGAAGTTGGGAGCTTAGTAATGTATTATTTTCAGAGCCCAGGTTCCTTTTCAGTAGGCTTTAGCAAGCTACTTTAACTTCTTTATACTTCAAAGTATATATCTGTAAGTGTAAAGATTTATACATACCTCTTAGAGCTGTTGGGATAATTTGATTTTAAATATGTAAAGTGTGTAGACTCATGTCTAGTCCCTCAGAAACACTACTTGAAAGGTTTCTATTTTTAGGAAAGTTTTCTGTTCTGCTTCTTTTAATATTTTTACCTTATTTGTTGATTTTGCTTTTTTAATGATACCTATTGATATTATTATCTTATTATTCATGATCTTCACCCTTCATGTCTTTTGGCTTCTCCTCAATTACTTTAATAATTTGCCATTTCATATGCATGTATTTTATTTTAATCTTTAAGTCTATGACTATAATTTGTTTTATGCTATGTTTATTCTACTCTTTGGCCTTTTTATTTGTTGATATTTGAAATGGTGTTGTTTTAGCATCCATTTGTTTCTTCAGATCCACTATTTTTCTTTCATCTAATTCTTCTGTTGTGTCATTTCACGAACTCATGCTTGTGTTAGGCTTATCTTTAACATGTGAAGAATTTTTCTTTTGTTTCTTGAATTTTGGTTTCTTTTAAATTTTTATTTATTTATCGTTCTTATTTCGGAGGGGTAGCATGCCATTGCTCATGTATGAAAGTCAGGAGACAACTTTCAGGAGTTAGTTCTTGCTTTGCATCTTGTTGAGGCAGGGTCTCTCTTGTTATTTCTGTTGCTGTGCTGCATCATCCAGGCTAGATGGCCCATGAGTTTCCAGGTGATTTTCCTGTCCCTGCCTCCCATCTCAACATAGGAATGTTGGTATTACATATGCATACCACCATATCTGGCTTTTTGATTTTTCATATGGATTTTAGGGATCAAGCTCAGGATTGGCAGCTAGTACCTTTACCCACTGAGCAGACTCTCTGACCCTGGATTTTATTTTCTAGTCTGGTTCTTTGTGCACATCTTTCCAGCCCCTCTCTACTGACTTTCATAGTGTTTGTGACATCTTAACCCCATCTGACAGTATCATTTTATTTTTTTCCTTAGGGTTCACAGTTTAAGGATTTATTTTTATTCTATTTTGGAAACAACCTGAGAACAGTGTACAGGTAGTCTCACTGGAGGCAGTCTTTTTATTTTTATTTTATTATTTTTTTATGTGTATGAATGTAATGCCTGCATGTGTGTAACTGCACCCATGTTGTGCAATGCCTGAAGAAGTCAGAAGAGGGTGTCAAGATCCCCCAGAACTGGAGGTACAGATGGTTGTTAACTGCCATGTGGGTGCTGGGAACTGAACCCAGGTCCTCTTGCAAGAGCAGCCAGTGCTCTTAACCACTGAGCCATCTCTCCAGTCCCTGGAGGCCATCTTTGTTTGACATCTTAGACACTGCTTTTTCTTCCAAGCTTTCCTGAGTTGTCCTGTGTCAGTGCTCATGCCACCTGGCTTGGTGGAAGGTGTCATCTCCTATTGATGGGTAGATAACATTTGACGGGAGATCTGTGTCCCAATCAGGATGTAGAACGAGAGTCTCCATCTCTGCTAGGCCCCATCTCCTGGTATACTTTCTCTGTTTCCCTCAGACAGCTGTTTACAGCTGTTTTACAGTGGTAAGGAAAAGAGAAATGCAAGATACCCTGGCAGTTTTCTTTTCATTGGGTTTGGAATTTTCAGTGAGAATTCTCAGGATCGGCTTGAGCTTTCTCCAGAGCTTTCGAGGTGTGAGGAACAGTTGGGTTTGGAGCTTTGCCATCCTGCTGCCCAATTCTGCCATAGAATCAATTTCTCTTTTCAGTTGCTACTTTTTGAGCCTTCTGGTTTGGCTGAGTCTCTTTCCTTGTTAGTTGCTACCAGTGAACTTGGGTGCTATTTCTCTCTGTGTTGGGCAAGGAGTTTCTGTGAAGTGATGCTGGTTTTTCCTTGTGAGTCTGGTCTTTCTCTGGATCTCCTTCAGTTCCATCTGCTTTGCTTCAATCTCTCAGAAATACTAAGCGGGAATAGAACTGTTAAAACTTTTATGGAATTGTATTTACTTACAAAAATCAATACATGCTCTCTGTAGCCCATTAAATATTACAAGGATGTATGTATATGCAAGTCAAATCATGCCCTGTTCCAAGTGTCCCATTTTCTTTTCTTTTTTTTTTCCTTCTTTTTTCTTTTTTGGCAGTGTTTGGGATGGAAGCCCATCACATGTGCTAGGTAAGCACTCTGCCATGGAGCTACATCCCCATTCCCATTTGTGGAAGATAATATTTGCATGTGAGAGTTAGTATCTAGAAAAATCATAAGAACACTATAGAATCAAGTTACAGTGGGAATCCGTTGTACCAATAATATACACATGCCAATCTGGTCTTTCTGTAAATTAGGCAATTGACAGAATAGTCCCAGTGTGGTCTTGGGGCGGGGGGACAATAGAACAAAGAATGTAAGCTCTATATAAGCAAGGATTTGGACTCGCATGGAGCCCAAGTAGGAACTCCATCCCCTGCTACATCCTCAGTGTCCACAGCACCCCCAACACACAGCAGCACTCGGTATATTTTGTTGACTCAATAAATGAATGAGTGCATAAAAAGCCTTAGGTGTTTTTATTTTAAAGCCGTTTATACTGCCTTCTATTACATCGAGGGCAGTAGGTAAGGCCTGGAAAAATAGCTGTAGGCTATTTGAGTTAATGTCTGTAGTCAGCTGTATTATCTTATTTGGGATAATTGTGGGTTTCTGCACCAACAGCGGGATAAGGAAAAGCACAGGAACACAGATGTGATGCAGGTAGAGGTTTGAGTTTGGGCTCTAACATGTGTGTGAGATCCTTGACTCCTTGGCAGGCCTTCAGGCTCATTATGTTTCAGTACAAATGTGAATGAGGGTGAACATTTCATTTTAAAGACAAAATGTTCATCTTCAAAGCTTCCAAGAAGCTGGGTGTGAGAGTGTGTGTGGTTTTGTCCCCACCCAGCAACACTCCTCGAAAAGTAATGCATCAAGATGGGCAGAACAGTAGTTTGGCAAATTTAAGGAGATGCAGATGCCATGGACACCCCTTGATATTTTCTCCCGAGATATTTATTTTATTTTATTTTCAATTTCTTGGTCCAGAAAGTCAATAATATCTGAAGAATATTTTTGCTGTTAATCAGATTCCATATTTATTTTATTTTATTTATTTATTTATGTTATTATTCTGTTGTTGCTATTTTTTCTTTTTTAATATTTTATTTCTTATTTTTATATTATGTGTATTAGACTATTGCCTGCATGTGTGTAAGTGCACCTGTGTTGTGCAATGCTTGCAGAGGTAGGAAGAAGGAGTCAGATCACCTGGAACTGGAGTTAGAGAGCTGTCATGGAGGTGCTGGGAATAGAGGTGCTGGGGAGGTGCTGGAAATGGAACCTGGGTCCTCTGCAAGAGCAGTCAGTGCTTTTAGCCACAGAGCCATCTCTCCAGCCCCTGTTGTTGCTATTGTTCTTTTGAAACAGAGTCTTCATTCCAAGGTCTGGAATTCATTACATAGCCAAGGCTGGCTTTTAACTCCTAATCCTCCTGCACTCCAACTCCAAGCATTTTAGCTTACTCTTCCCTGCTCCCTCTTTTTCCCCCTTCCTACATGCTAGGCAGGTCCTGTATCATTGATGTACAACTTTAACCTCGCTCCACAAATTTTAGACAAGCTATTTACTGACAGGCTAGTTCAAAGTTCAAACACATGGCTAGTTCTTTTTCCTCCTTTTTGGCAGTGCTGAGGATGGAACCCAGGGCCTTGTGCATGTTAGACAAGGCCTGTACCACTGAGCTTACTTCCCTGTTCCCTTGTGACTAATTCTCAGTCAGGCCCTTCAGCCTATTTCCTAAGTGTCCTCCTTTTACTTGCTCTAGTAACAACCAGGTCTGAGTGAAAGAGTAAGGACACTGAGGTTTGAATGAAGTCAGCCAGGAGGGTCTCCTAGGAGACCAGAGGCAGGTAACAAAGATCTGTGCTGGTGTGAAAGCTGGCACATCCCTAGGAGAGCTCCATGAACTATCTATCTCTCTTTTGTGGGATTTTAATTTTTTCTTGAAACAAGATTTTACCTTGTAGCCCAGGCTGGCCTAGAACTTGCAACTCCTCTGCCTTGATCTCTCAAGTGCTGGGATTATAGGCCTAAGCCACTCCACTCAGCTCAGGTCTCATATTTCGTTTGCAGTAATGAACACACACCAGCCAAGAGGGAAGCCGGTCATAGCTTGATGAGCTTTGATACAGTTTTGAATGGAAAGCACTACACAAACATGACTTTTTAAACTTAATTTTAACGTAAAAAAAATCTTAGATTGTTAAAAACAACAATAACAACAACAAAACAAAACAAAAACAACAAAAACAAAAAAAAATCTTAGGTTGTAAATTTTATTTTTTATATGCAGTCTTCAAACACTTTGCCCCATTAGGGGGCTGCATTTTGTTGTTGCTCCAGTTGTTCACTTTTAATATCCTAAAGGAATTGTTACTTAGGGCAGAAATCCTTCTGAATACACCTATTGCATAAGGATTGTACAATGGGCCTCTTGAGATGCACACATGTATTCACCAGCTTGAAGAAAGGAATTGTATCTGATGAGTTATAAACACCAATTTGAAATAGTTATTTACATTTTGAAATTCCATGGATTAATCTTAAAAAAAAATAAAAGCTTGGGTTGGGAATGTAACTCAATGGTAGAGTACTTGTCTAACATATATACAATGCTAAACATTGAAAAAATAGATAAATAGGGCTGGAGAGATGGCTCAGCAGTTAAGAGTACTGGCTACTCTTGCGGAGAACCCAGGTTTGAGTCCCAGCACCCACATGGCAGCTAATAACTGTCCATAACTCCAGTTCCAGGGGAATCTGATGCCCTTTTCTGACCTCAGAGGGCATTGCACAGCACAGGTGCACTTACATACATGCAGACAATATGCTCATGCACATAAAATAAAATCAATACATAAAATAATTCTAAAATAGATAAATAACTATAAATAACAATAAAAGCTACTTTGCTTTTGACTTTTGCAAATTGATATTCTGCCTTTTGGAATAGCAAGCAAACTACACTTCAACTATGCTATATTAAGTTTATACAAAACTTGAAGCTCGGGAGGTAACTCAGCCAGTAAAACGCTTGCTACCCAAGTACCAGGACCTGACCCCAATCCCGATGACCCATTATAAAAATTTGAGTGTGGTGGTTTGTGCTTATAATATCAGAGCTGGAGAGGAAGAGACAGGAAGAACCCTAGGGCCAACCTAGCCTAATTGATGGGGTACAGGTCTCAGTTGAAGACCCTGATTCAAAAATGAAAAAAAACCACACCTGAGGTTGACTTTCAGCCTCCAGACCCAAACACACATGGACATGCACACATACCCCTAAGATGTGCATATACACATACACACAAAAATAAGAAAAGTTTACATAAACTTTTGTCTTAATGTCTCACTTCTAACACAAATACCCTCAAAGAATCAGACCAATATGTTTTCTCTGTATTCTTAGCACAGTGGTAAAGTTACATAAGAATTTAATCCAAATTTACGTCTTAAAAATGTTGGCATAACCTGTTCATAGAAAAAAATTGATGTATTAACCTTATAATTTTGTAGCCAGCATTTAAAAATTGTTATGCTGTTTGAGAAATATTTTAAATATATGAAATAACATGGAACTTTGTGTTTAAAATTCTTTATTATGTAACACGGGTTTATTTTAAATTGTAATATTTCAACTACCTGTTTCATTAACTTTATTAATTTCCACATCCAACTTACCTTATGATATGTATTGTACATGAAAAATAAATATGTACTCTTTTGTTTTTGGTCTTTTTGAGACAGGGTCTCCTTATAGGCCCAGCTGTCCTGGAACTCACTATGCAGACCAGGCTGTCCTTGAACTCACAGAGATCCTCCTGCCTCTGCCTCCCAAGTGCTGGGATTAAAGGTGTGCACCACCACACCCAGCCTCAAATATGTGCTCTTTTAAAATAAACTATAATTCTGAATGTTGAATACTTTTTTCTTTCTCTTCTTTCAATTTGTTAATTTTATCCTACATAGGTAGCTACTTATTTTGGTCTACATTGGTTCATTTTGTGATTCTCAAAACTATCTGAACAAATAATCTTCATTTAAACAAGATAGCCTTTATTTCATAAAGGAGGACAGCGTTAAAATGGCATTAATGGGTTTATATGGAAAAGGGTCCATGTTATTTAGTTACTGTTGTTGGAATTTTGTTACTTTGCACTGTCAGCCTGTCTGAAAATTGTGTACTTTAGCCTGGTTTTGTAAATTTTAATGTACTCCTGTATTTTTTAAAGGACTCCCAGAGTGCTGTGAGGGCAGCTACTCTTGTTAATACAATAATGGTGTCAAAAACTGAAACACAAACTAGAGAAAATAGTTAAAGCTAAGGTTTCTATCAGTGTCTATTACCGGCCCCAATACAGAGGTTTTCTAATAAGTTGGTCTAATGCAATGATTCCAAAAGCCCCTTGGATCTGGGATTTGAACCAGTTCCCCCTGCAAGAAAAATTTCAAATTCCTCATTTGGAATATACTTATGTGAACTTCCTGCTACCTCTTAAATATTATTTTTATTTATTTTTATTTTTATTTTAAATATTTTATTTATTATTTTTATTTTATGTGTATGCGTGTATTGCCTGCATGTAGGTAAGTGCATCCATGTCATGCAATGCCCGCGGAAGACAGAAGAGGCTGTGGGATCCTCTGGAACTGGAGTTACAGACAGTTGTTAGCTGCCATGTGGGTGCTGGGATTCAAACCCGGGTCTTCTGCAAGAACAACCAGTGTTCTTATCTGCTGAGCCATCTCTCCAGCCCTTTAAATATTATTTTTAAATTGCTTCAAATTGAGAACTTTTCTAATAACATCCTTTCAGAGAATTTTTCTAATAACATCATATCAGTCTACAATGATATACCTTTATATTTTCCATCTATAACAAGTCAGCTTGCAACTGTCCTGTAACCACAGCAGGGTGCTAATTCTGTGAGTGTTAAGGCAGAGTGGAAACTTGGGCTACCTAGAGTCAGGTCATCTGTTTGAGGGTGATATTTACAAGAGAATTCCAAGGTTTGCTGTCAGGAGATGCTACGTACAGAAGATCTAGGTAGGGCAGGTAACACTTGGCCAGGTTTTGTGTGGTTGGAATGGGTAGTGTCTTGTTTCAGGAAGGCAAGTCTAGCTTAGTGGTAAGAACCTGGGATCTCTGGGGATGGAGAAGATGAATATCCTTGTGAATACTGGCCTGGAAGCCCTTGCCCCTTCTCATCCTATTTCTGTCTGAGATGGTCCATGGAATGAAGTAGATTTCTAGTTACAATAGGCTATGTTGTCTCAGGTAGCTTGCCAAACAGTTTTAATCTCTGTTTTGTCTCCTAAAACATATAGACCATAATAATTTCCAGTTCATATCACAGTCATTGTTTGGAGATCTAGTCAAATAGAGTAAATAAAACACTAGATAAACATAAGGAATGTATTGTTATAAGTAATAATTACAGGCTTTTCTACAGAAACCGAGCGCCATAGTCCCTATATCAGAAAATATACGAAAATGGACAAGTATTCTAAGGAGGCTTTGTGCCTGAAAATACACCAATGAAATTAGAGACCAAGTGACTGTGGATGCAACTGATCTAATGACCAAGAACCCCAGAGCCTCCAGAAAGGAGGTTAATTGGCAACACTAAGCAAAGAACTCTATTCCAGAACATTCCTGAAGGGCATAAGAGGGTAACACCTTCTTTTGGTCATTATAACAAAATACCTGGGAGAATTCATTTCTAAACATTTATTGAGCTCATAACTTTGGAAGTTCCCAATAAAGATAGGGCCTCTGGGCCATGGGAGCACACAGCACAACCAACTGACACCCTTGTGTCCAAGAAACAAGAGAAGGTCAGGGTTCCACAGTCTTTTGTAAAGGTATCTTCCTCAATGATATAAGGACCTCCCTGAGCCCCATCTCTCAGAGGTATATAGCATCTTCCAATAGCACCACTCCAGAACCAAGCCTTTGCTACAGGAATCTATGAGGTACACTCAACATTCAAGCTTTTGTACCCTCCAAGATCACTGACCTCTCTCCATGGTCAGATCAAATCCTGAACTATGTCTAGTGGAGGCACCTATTCTATTTTCAAATATTCCATGAAGAGAGCTCTTCTGAAAGTTGTAGTATTTAATCAATTCAGTGAAGAAGTTCTTCCTGGGGATTGTGCCCATTATCATTATAATTTAAGTACATTTCTGCCGACCAGGTGCTTTGAAGATGAGGTGGACAAACTCAGCTGCATCCCAGTGGTATCTGACTCTGGGAACAATATTCCCAAAGCAGCCCACCTCTGACATTCTTTGAGTTGCAATCATGCCCCTAGCCAAGGCTATCAGTTTGTGGATGTGGTGTCAGTGACCAGTGTGTGATTATAGCTGAAAAGCATCAGGAGGATTTTTTTCCCCAATAAACAATCATTCTGCCTCTGTCTATATGGTTCATTAGGGTTTCATAGGACACTTTCTCAAATATTGGTGGATTTGACTCTTGCCACAAACTTAGTGGTCACTATCTCCTCTTAGAATTTAAGGAAACTGATATTTAAAGATATAAGTGAAATCAGTTATGAAGGAATAGGAGACAGGATTCAAACACAGGACTTTAGTGCCTCCAGTCATAGGGCACTAACTCAGTGGTCCCAACAGAAGTCTCTCATAGTCCCATTGATTCCTTAACCAAATGATGATAGTCTTGTTCTATGTGGAAGAGAGTTGGATGACCAGAGCCTTCCAACTTGAAGCCAAGCAATGAATACACATTTTGCCCTGTGCCTCTTCTAGGGAATTACATGCACCTATGCATCAACAAGATGCCCTGAAGACTCGTGCCTTTCAAGCTCCACACAGGAAGTCCATGTGAATAGTTCCAGGTGATGTTGGGCAAGATATTTAGCTTCTCCAGAATCTGTAAAATATAGCAACTACAGTAGTGCCTACCTTCACATGATTATTGAGGAAGTTAAGTGAATTCATATATAATGCTTAAGTCAGATAGTTTGTGTAAGGTATTGTGTAAGTTATTATTGCATTAAGGTCTTTGCTTCATTCTTGAAATGTTGTAGGATATCATAGTCCTAAATTGCCTCACTCACTTTTGTGACTGTTTGACCATCAGAGCACAAGGATCATAGCGGAAGGAAAGATGATAGGTATGCTAGTTCCTGCAGAGAGAGAGAGAGAGAGAGAGAGAGAGAGAGAGAGAGAGAGAGAGAGAGAGTAGTATACATAAATAGTGTGTAGAACCACCAGGTCTAAAAGGCCTGAATTAAACCAGAGAAGTCTCCAGGAAGAAAATTGATGCCAGAGATCATTCAATAAGGTTCAAACATTCTAGCCATATGAAAGGCCCTCAAGCTCTGACTCGGAACCTGAACTGTTATTTTTCTCTGCTACTTTAATGGTCAAACTCAGAGCACACAGTGATAGGAGACCATAATGAAGTGAAAACAAACCTTGCACATCAGGATTTCCTGAGTGCATGGCTTTTATCTGGTGCTGACCCAAGGTTCATGCTACAGCCAGACCATCAGGAAGAGGAAATGATTTCATATCCCTTTGAATAGTAATATATGCATTCTTTAAAAGTAAAAATAGGAACCATTCAGATGGCTCTGTGGGTAAAGGCGCTTGCTGCCAAGCCTAATGACCTGAGTTTGATCCCTGGGACTCACATGGTAGAAGGAAAGAATTGACTCCCACAAGCTGTCCTCTGACTACCATTCATGCACTCAGGTACATGCCTACATGCACGCACATGTGCAGAGAATAAATAAAAATGGAATAAAAAGGAAATATAGGTTTAGGGTTGTAACCCAATTGGTAGAGTGTTTGCCTAGCATACACAAGGTCCTAGGTTCAAGAACTAGCACTGCACACAACGAGTGTGGTAGTACATGCCTGTAATTCCAGAATTCTAGAGGTAGAAACAGGAAGTTCAGAAGTTCAAGATCATCCTCAGTTATTGAGTTTAACACCGGCCTGGGCTACGTGAGACTCTGTCTCTAAAATAAAATATGAATAAAAATTTTAAAAGTAAAAATAAAACATTAAAAAATTCTTTGGAGAAAAATTAGAAATTATACTTAATCAGAGAATAAAAAAACACTCATGATCCTGTCACTCAGAAATAGCATCTTATTGTGTGTGTCCATGCACAGTTTTGTTTGTTCACTTTTTACAGAAGAAGAATCACATACAAACTTTTATCTATAAATTGAAAGTCATCTTTTCTTTAATAATTATTGTTACAACTCTTTCTTTGTGGGTGCTGGGCATTCAAATCAGGTTTTTACACACTTGTGACTTATGGTCTACACTGAGCTACAGTCTCAGCTTTATACAACGTGATTGAAAGTGGCTGAGAACAATGTTTGCATGCATCCTGATGGATTTTACCTCCTTATTGTTGGAAAAAAATTCAACTTAAAACTAAAAAGGGTTTTTGGCTACTGTGGGTAATGCAGCAATGAAAATATTGTAGTTAAATCTTCATGAACATCCATAATTATTTCTTAAGCTAAATTAAAGCCAAATTGCTTTTCAGAAAAGTTGTTCCAAATAGAGGCGCTTTTTGGAAAGCATCTCAAAAAACAGTTAAATGAGAGTTAAAGTAAAAGGGGAGGAACACTGGGTAAAGGGGCCCGCTTCAGTTACCTGGAAACATCCTTCTCCTTTCTACACAAAGCCAAGTGTGCAAGGGCTTGCTAGTCCTCCAAGAGCAGCTCTTAAATCTTATTCTCTTTGCCTGCTCCAAGCTCAGTGTATAGGAGTTACCAGACTAGTGAGTTGGAGTGAAAAATCCAGGTCAAGGCTTTATCTCTCCTGTATGCTATATGACATTGAAAGAATCTTATAGATTTCTCTATTTCCCCATCGGTAAAATGGGAATGACAATATCTTACCTTTCTGTCTCAGAGGGACTCTCTGAGGTTTAAAATTTCGAAGTTGAGTTATGCAGCCATCTGAGGGCAATGGAAACCTTTACCCATACAAGTTATGATGAATATAGCTAAGTGTATATTTAGTCTCCTGAAGAACTTGCCCTGCTGGTAAGGGAAGTAGATCCCCAGCTTGGCAAGTAGGCACAGGTTCTAATTCTAGACCAATTATCCTTGATAGTAAGTTGCTATCCCTCTCTGAAACTAGTTCTCCCATTTGTAAATAAGAGATAATGTATTACGAAGTTTCCACCATCATCAAAATTTTGGGATAATCATCAACAGCAACTCTGAGATAGACTCAAGACAGGAATTATTAGTCCCAAGAAGAAAGCTAGCTCTAAAAAGGGTACATTTGTAACTAGATGCTCTAAAACTTGTTGTTTGGCTTTGGATGCTGGGAGTTGAACCCTGAGACTTGTGCATGCTAAGCAAGTGTTCTACCATTGAGCTACATCCCAAGTCTGCTAATTTATGTTTTCATCTGCCTCTTTTGACTGGCAGTGAGGGATAAACTGGGGACTGCATCTCTGAATTGCTCTTTTTTTAAATTTTTTTCTGTTATTATTTTTAGTTTGTGTGTATGAGTGTATCCCCTGCATATATATGCACCAGTGTCTCTCAATGCCTGAGGAGGTCAGAAGAGGGCATCAGATCCCCTGGAACTGGAGTTACAGATGGCTGTTAGCTACCATGTGTGTGCTGGGAATCAAACCCAGATCCTCTGTAAGAGCAGCCAGTGCTCTTAACACTGAACTATCCCTCCAGCCCCCCCTGAATTGTTCTTAAAAAGAAAATTGAGTTATGGTTTCCCTCATCCCATTTTCCTAAAGGATTCCATTCTCAGTGTCTCTCCCCTTTTTAGCTACTTGGGTGGTTTTATTACTGTTTGGATACAACTTACATAGAAAGAGATTAAAAAAAAATTTAGTGTTACAGAGACCCAGCATAAAACTGTGTTCCTCGGTACATCTTGAGATCTTTGAAGCCAAGGATGTATTTATGTATCTCCATATTCCAGAATCTGACCTCATATTTGGCACACAACTGGTGACTGATGATCCTTGTTATTAAAAGCAGGTAATGAGGAAAGAGAGAACCAGAGAGAATGTCATGTATCTGTCGTTTAGTCAATTCTTTATTTTAGGAAATATTTACATGTTACAAGGATGTATGTTATAAGGAAGCCTGGTGGAACCAAAAGAGATGAATTCAAATTCTGGCTCTGATATTTACCAGCTAATTTCTCTGAATCCCAGTTTCCTCATGGGCAAAATGGATATAATATGCCTACAACATTCTCCTATCTATACATACACATATACATGTATACATACGTGTAACATGTATGTAGTGTATAGTAGAGGCACGTTATACCTGCATTCTGCTTCAGGGAAAATAAAGATTTAAAAAATTATTTTGGGGGTGCCATGAGCAATAGAGGGGACATGAGGAAAATTTTATTCTTGGACACCTTTAAACTCAGGCCCATCGAAAAGGGGTTTTGGTTTTTCATTGTTGAGTCCACCAGTAGAATGTGTCCACCAGTATGAGTACGTGCTCACTCTCCAGCCTCTTGGGTGTAGATAACACCTGGGGACTACTTAAAGGTTTCTTGAGGAATGTGGTGTTTTTGGCCTCCTGTGGGCATACTTAGACCACTTCAGAAATTGCCACCTGACTGACAATGAGCACATATTCTCAGAAATTCATTAGGGAATTTCAGTGTTCTAAGAGTTTAAGATCTGGGACCTTCCTAAAACCCTGTGTGTTAGTTTGCTCTTATTTACACTCAGACTGCCTAGTTGATACATAACATAGCATAAATCCAACCTGCTTTCTTTCTGATACCTAAAAGAAGCCCCAGATTCTCTGTTATCTTCAGTGATAGAGTATGCAATTCATTTTAATATCATTTTTTTAAAGATAGATCACTTCCAACAACAGCAAAGTGCTGTAAAAGTAAACAAATTTTTAAAAATGTATGTGGGACTTAGATAGTAGGTGTCACCATGTGTTTTACAGTTAACTTATCAATTATGTGTAAGCTAATTACCCCCAAGACAATTTTACCCTCCCTCCAGGTCCTGTTCAAACTGTATCTCTTTATGAAGCCCTCCTTTCCTTCAGTTCCAGACTGGCTCATGAACTGTTGCTTAGGACCAGTTTTGTGGCATCTCAATGACATTATTTTGCTCATAAGTGATATCATATGCAGAATTTACTGGGTGAAAGTTACTATTGACATAAGTGTCAGTGTTTTGTTTTGATCCTGCAGACCTGCAAACTCCCAGATGTGTGTGGAGCCACCCTGGTTCTATCTTAGTGAGGATACAGGTCTCCTCAAGAAACAAATAGCTCTGGTCAGGAACAAGCAGCAGCTGGCCTGGAGTGGCTGCTGCCTTTGTTGCCAACAGTCTCCGCTAAAGTATCTGGTGGACTAACTACTGAAATCATATTGGATGGGTTTAAATGCATCTCATATACTGAGTTCCTATTATATACTATTTAAAGTTCTGACAGCTACCATGGAAATATCTACCACTTCAGAGATGAGAAATTGTTCTTGCCCAAGATCAGTCAGCTATACAACACTGTATACTGACTCTGAAATTGCTATATGTCTTATTTCTTGGACCCACAATAGGTACTCAATTGTTACTCACAATGGGTGCTCATTATCACTATTATTATTATTATTATTTATTATTATTATTATTTTGGTTTTTTGAGACAAAGTCTCTTATAAACAAAGATGACTTTGAACTCCTGATCCTCTTGGCTCCAACTCCCAAGTATTGGGATTGCAGAGGTGCATCATCATGTCTGGCTCCATTATTATTGTTTGCTAAAGTAAGTAGTGTGTATCTAGAAAATTCCAAGCCCTGTGTTCATTCCACCATGTCAAAGCCCTCCTATCGTCTTTCCTTTACCACTTTTCTGGCTGAAAGTAATGTTAGAAAAAGACTGTCACTCTGTTGGTATTAAATGATAAAATTCATAGGAAAGGACTTTGAAAGCTTTAACACATTCTTGAAATTTTATGTATTATGATAATTATTTTGCAATTAAGTAATATTAGAATAAATGCCATTGATGAACAACATTTTGATAATTAACTCATTATCACTGATATTATAATTGTTACTGTAACTATAATAATGTCTTTTATTGGTCCGTCTTTGTCTCCCTTGGGAAGCTTCCTGGTTAAGAATTTTTTCTCTGCTGCCACACAGAAAGTATTTAGGTGATTTTTAATAAATATATTGTGCATAATGCAATTAGTTTTGCTTATTTAGAAGGTTGGCTGGATCAGTGGAAAAGTCTGGGTTTGGTTTGGGCTGACCTGGAGGCAGGCTGGGTGAGTGTCAACTCAAGCAAGATACATAGTTTGTTAGAATGGAAGGTATTGGTTCATTCAACAAAAATATGCCAAAAATCTGATGTATGCCAAGTACTTCACCAAAGGGAAAATGACTGTGAGCAAGAGATAGATTCTAGCAAAGGGGACAGATAATGCTCAAGAATGGTACAGATTGCATTGGAGAATGAAGGGAAGGAAAATGGTTCAAGTAAAACACAGATAAGAATCAGGGCAGGGGGCTAGAAAGATGTGGTTAAGAGCACTGACTGCTCTTACAGAGGACTCGGGTTCATGTCCCAGAACCCACATGGTGGCTAACAACCATCTGTGACTCCAGTTCCAGGGTATCCAACATCTTCTTCTGACCTCTGCATGCATTACAATACATGGGTGCATTTATACACATGCAGGCAATATACTCATACCCATAAAGTAAAAACAGTAAATTAAAAAAAAAAAACAACCAGGGCAGAGCATAGTAATACTTCAGGAAGCATGGTCAAGAAAGTCTTCTCTAGGCTGGTGATGTTTGCTCTGAGATGGAAAGAAAAGAAGAAGCCAGTCTTCACCAGGAAGAAGAGTGTCCCAGTGAACATCATGACAAAACACAGAATTGGGGTTGGCATGCATGAGAGGTAGGAGTCAGTGTAAGGAAGTCAGAAAAGTGGTTAGGAAACAAGCCAGCTGGGGTCTTTTTAGTCCCCATTAGGAACGTGGGTTTAATGCCACAATCAAGAAAGTACTGGAAGGTTTTAGGGAAGAAATTGATAGGCTCCCACTTATGTTTAGAAATCTCTGGCTGCTAGATAGAAGCCCAGCCTGGTTGGGAGGTGGGAAGGAAGTCCCAGCCCTAGCTGAGGATCTATTGCCAATTGATAGATGTTGGAAGAGGGAGAGTCAGTTTTCCTTACTGGTGTGATGCCTGGCATGTTGACCAGACTTCAAGAGGTAGACCCACACCCAGGAGCATTTAGGAAACACAGATTAGAACTGATAGAATTAGTAGGCCTTTAAAAAAAGATAAATGATAATAGAGGACATGAAGTTTGGGGGGGGAGTGTAAGGTTAGAGTGGAGATGGGGGAGGGAGTCTGAATATGATCAAAATACATTGTATGGGGGCTGGAGAGATGGCTCAGAGATTAAGAGCACTGGTTGTTCTTGCAGAAGACCCAGGTTCAGATCCCAGCACCCACATGGCAGCTAACAACTGTTCGTAACTCCAGTCCCAGGTGATCTGACAGTCTCTTCTGACCTCCACAGGCAATGCACGACATGGGTGCACTTACCTACATGCAGGCAATACACACATACACATAAAATAAAAATAATAAATTTTAAAAAATACATTGTATGAAATTTTCAAATCAATAAAAATATTTTTAAAAGAGATAGATCATATGTTGGGTCTTCAAAAGATGACTTGACATTGAATGTGAACCCTGTGTCTATGTTTGGATAAGGGTTTTGCATTAGCATATATGACTCAAAAGATCACACAAATCCTTCCTCTGCATTAAAAAAGATCTTTGCTGGCAGAGGATGGATGTGATAATTTTACAGAATGATATTTTCCTATGTTTTACTTCTGAGCATATTAAAAATTATACATTTACATAATTATTTTGGAGAAAAGCCACCTGTTTATGGGACATCCTTTGCTCCTTTGTAAATGTATTTTTTCTTCAATCTAAAGGATTTCCTTTAGCATTTCTTACAGTGAAGATATGCTGGTGATGCATTCTCTAGGCCACCCCCACAAAGTCTTTAATTTGCCTTTTTTGATGTAGATTTTCACTGTACATAGAGTTTTGGTTGATGTATATTTTTTCTGTTAATACGCAAATGATGTTGTTCCATTGTCTGCTGACTTCCATTGTTTCGGATGAAAAGTCATCACTATTTTTATTTTTGTCCCTTTCTATGTGCGCTTACATTTTGAAGATTTTTCTGTTCATCTTGGGATTTCAGCCCTGTGATTCCAGTGTGTTTAAGTGTGATTTTTTGCTGTGATTTGGGTTCCTTGTTGAATTTAAGAGATTTTCTATCAAATGTTGATGGGAAATGGTCATTAGGTTGTCAATTATTTTTTCTGAATCAATCTCTCTTTTCCCTCCTCCTGGAGCTTCAATAACTCCTATCTTAAACAGTTTTTATTGTCCCTCAGTTCCATGTGATGTACCCACTATTTACACCATTTTACTTTCTGCGCTTTTTCCGTAGTATCCAATCTGTTGTTAAGCCCATTCAGTAAACTTTATGTTTTATAGGTATAATTTTCATTCGAAGAATTTCCATATGACTTTTTTATGCTTAGAAGATTTCTAGGAGGTCTAGTTTTTGCTTTAAGTTCTTAATTTTTTTTTTTTTTTTTGAGACAGCCTCTTGCTATATAACCCAGGCTGGCTGTAAATTCACAGTCTTCCTGCCTCTGCATCTCAAATGCTATGATTACAGGCAGGCACCACAGCACTTGGATTATGTTTTAGAGTCCTTGTAGACTAATTCCAAGATCTGTTTTATGTCTGAGTCTGTTTCTTTGGATTGTTTTTCCACCTTTGCTTATGGTTCACATGTTTCTGTCTCATTGCATATCTGGTACATTTTTTATTATACACCAAATAGTATCAGTATCACATTGTGTTGTTCTGGAGAGTGTTGGGTTTTGTTTTTTCCAATGATTAATTTATTTACAGATTAACTTCATCTTTTTGAAGCTTGTTCATAGAGCTACTGAGAGAAAAATAAAGAGAAATTCATGTTCTGGAGCTAGAATAATTTTATTCCTAAAACTCCACCTTTATGAGATTGCAATTTCATACCAATGTGTACTGTAAGGTGTCTCTATTCTGGATGCACAGATCCCCACTGCTTTCTAGCCCTGCGTAATTTCTGCTTATCTGCATTTTTCTCTGCCAGGACTCATAGTTTTGACCAACATCTTTACAATTTAGTGTCTGTGAAACACTCAAAGAAAAACTTTTTTGGTGTTGGAAGGAACCCAGGGCCTCACACGTGCTAGGTGGGTGTTCTGCTACTAACCTATACTCCCAACTTAAGGAAACTTTTACACGTATTTCTGGAGCTGTCTCTCTAAACAGTTCTTCCTCTCCAGTATTACTGCACAAATCCCAACCACCTCAACAATCCTAAACTCTCATCTCTACCTCATGACTCAGTGAGATCATTGTCCTCTGCTTCTGGTCCAGAAGATGTTCTAGGAAAAAGTATCTCGTGATTAATGGGCTTTCTTTTTCTCATAGATCCTATTCCCTAAACTATATTTAAACCATGAGAACTCCTGCATTGGATTTATATTTTCTTTCGAAAGAGGATTAGTCTGGGCCTAATTACTTCATCATAGCTGACAGTACAAGGCTCTAGTGCAACTGGGTGACTTATTTTCAGTAATTCTTCACTTCAGCTTGTCTCTGACAAGGCACGTATAATGACATCTACATCCTTGATAGATTAGCATGGCTAAGGTGGGATGTGGAATTCAACATGCTGTTTACAAACTCTGGATTACTGCCTTTCCTGAGGTGTAGACATGCACTTTCATAAATTTCTGTGTGAGTGAGGAATAATGAAAGAAAATGAGAAAGAAGGAGAAAAAAAGAGGGAGGTCAGGGGCTAGAGTGGTGCCTACAGTTCATGACTAGTAGTTGGGAGCTGGGATTTGATCCCAGGTGATCTAAATCCAAATCTTCATTTGACATCTATACTGATTTCATCTTAGAAAGTGATTTTGCCACTGCCCCCTGCTCCACTCCACTGGACCAACTAAAGAAAATTACATGGCAAGTCTTGATGATCTACAAATATCTCCTTGGGATTTGGTCCTAGGGAAAGATGCTTGATTATGGATCAGACAGGCATTTGGTTGGTCCACAGATTTTTTTTACATTGGCAACTTTTAACTTCTTCCATTCCATGGACTTTAGTCACCAATACTCTCTTGATGATCAAGTGACTTTCAAGTATGGGCAAAAGTTTCTGAGTCTCTTAGGAAATTGTTCAATGTCTATCTTCTTAATGTGAAATCCTTAGGGACCCAGAGGACCATGATGATGACCCATATTATTTTTTGAGATGTAACATGTTGTTTGAAAAAAAAATCATTTCCCTAAATCAATCACTCTGGAAAACTTTGAACCTCCTTCTCCTTCTGCCTGTGGAGAGGTGAGGCTTGGAGAGTGAACAGGAATCCAGACCAGATCACTGGGTCTCCACAGGATTTTTGTTTCCACTTTAACTGAAGGTTGAGATCTCCCTAGGATGAGTTCTTCCTCTGATCTTTGAGATTGCAGGAAGGAAGAGCTAGCAGATTGCAGGCTATTATGGCAGCAAGATCGTTTCTCTTTGTCTACCACACAGTTGTTCACTGACTCATGAACTACTCAACTCAGTGACTGTCGAACTAACTGCCTTTGAAAATCAGAGGAGAGAGTTTGTGTATGCCAAAACTGAGCCCCTGAGTCACCCAGCACACAGCAGGAAGACAGTAGTGGATAGGGTCAGACATGGTCCTAGGACCTAACTCTTGAAGGAATGTAGCCTTTCAAGCACCCATGTTCCACAGAAACCATCCCAGATCATAAAATTTCATGTCCTCATAGATAGGAGGGGCCATTGTCAGTCCCCTCCTCTATCTACAAGGCTCCTTCCTAATCAGTGAATCATCAACTTAAATGTCTTTTTATATAGATTGAGCTATGTATTATGATGAGCATCAGGTTGTTTGTGGGGTATTGTTTTTGTTTTTGAAATAGGGTTTCACTACACAGTCTTGATTGGCCTGGAACTCACTGTGTAGACCAGGCTAGCCTCAAACTCACAGAGATCTGCCTGTTTCTGCCTCTGGAAGGTTGGGATTAAAGTCATGTGACCACCATACTCAGTCAGAGAAAATGTTTTATTTGCCATGTATAAGGAAACTGTCCATTAGACATATCAGGTTATGAAACAAAATAGGCAGGGGTTTTTTCTATGTGTATGTGTGTTTTGCCTACGTGTATGGTTTTGGTTTTTTTGTTTGTTTGTTTGTTTGCTTGTTTGTTTTTTTGAGGCAGGGTCTCCCTGTAGCCCCAGCTGTCCTGAAACTTGCTACATAGACCAGGTTAGCCTTGAACTCATAGAGATCCGCCTGCCTCTGCCTCCCACATGCTGGGATTAAAGGTGTCCACCACCATGCCCGGTGCCTACATGTATGCAATGCCTGTGGAGTCCAGAAGAGGTTGTCAGATTCTGTGAAACTGGAGTTAAGAACTTTTGTTATTTACCATGTGGGTGCTGGGAACTGAACCTGAGTCCCCTGCAGGATGCTCTCAACTGCTGAACCATCTCTCCATTCCCCCCGAGTTTGTATTTAGAAATGTAACATCCTACTTACTGAGAAATTTGGATTTAGAGAGAGATCTACCTAAGCCTATTTCAAACAAGAAAAGCAATGCTTTTCTCTTTTTAGCAGACACAGTTCCACAATTATTGTGTATAATTGTTATTTTACTTTCTTTTTGGAAGGAGTCTTCTGCTGAAGAAAGAACCCTAAGAGATGCGTAAATTCCTCTAACAATAGCATCAAGGTTGATTTTATTTTATTCATGTGCGTTGATACTTTCTCCACATGAAAAAGGTCTCTTCTTCAGAAATTCTGGGTTAGAATTTTTATTTCCTGGTGCTACTTGAAGAAGAATCTGAAACCTTGATGCTGTTGTTTGGTTTATGAAGAATTTTGTTTTATTTTGTGTTTTGTTTTGACAGGGTCTTTCTAGTCCCAGCCTCCCTAGAAGTCACTATGTGGACTAGGCTGGCCTCAGTCTCACAGAGATCTGGCTGTTTCTGCTTCCCAAGAGTTGGGATTAAAGGCACATGCCACCTTGCCCAGCGTTGTTTTATGAAGAATTTTAGATTGTGCTCAACAACTTATATCCCTATAAAACCAATAAATATTCTTTTATCTGGTACACATTAAAGAGACCTTCCAGCTGACATTTCATCAAACAAAGAAACTGAGTCACCTTGCACTATATATATATATATATTTGGTTCATTTTGGAGGAGCTATTATTTCAAGAGTCACCCATAGTAATGATTATCAACTACTGAAGGGTCAGTTGGACATTGGCTCTCATTCTTACTTTTAGTTCTTTCAAAAACAAAGCAGAGTATCTCCCTCTAGCAAACTACTGGCAAAGTTTCATGTGATCAAATGTTAAACTTGAAATCAAGAACATTATCATCATTTTCTGGTAATTCTAGAACTGAAAATCAACCAGAAACTGCATAGTTTAGGGTCCAGGAGCCTCAGTAAACAAAGTTTGGGCTACAGTGGTTTCAGCTCCAAGGTTAAAAATAGAGACCCATGGTTTTATTGTCTGATTATGACATACTCCACACATACGTCAGTAAGACTCAAATGTGCGTTGAATGTAGCCAAAGGGTAAATAAATTAAACTGAAGTGACTCAGAAGGCACATAGGGAGCAAAGACGTGTAGAGGTAAGAAGGGACTTGGCTTCTGAGAACAATTTCACTTAGGACTCAAGGGAGAGAATCTCATTAGAAAACTCAAAGAACAATAGACCTAAGATACATTTCACTTATAATCTTTCTTAACAGATGGAATCTATGTAGATGACTTACAGGACAACTATGTTTGAGAAGCTTCTGGACATTCAAGTCAACAAGCTTTTTCTTTTAAATCAAAAAAATTACTGGACCATCTATACTAAGATTGTTGATTATTAAAATAGATTGAATAATATCAATATAAAGACCTTGATATTTTGTTCAGCCCCCCTCCTGCGCCCCTCATGAACAGTTTGTTTCTTGGAGAGATCCCTGTGAGAACCCTGAGCAACTAGCTTCATTGTTGAATAGTTCTGTTCAGCCTGTGTTGCTGTATTTCCCTATAACAGCACGTGGCCTACTTGTTCACTGACTTTCAGGAAGGCATCTATGGAAGGTTTTGAAGTCCACTTGTTAAAAGTGTATTTGTGTTTGATCAGGATGAAGGTGGCTGGGCACCAAGCTGAGTCACACTTTTAAGCAGCTTCTGACAAGCAGAGGAGGAGGGCTTATCCTTGGCTTTGAAGTCTGAAAACCTGGGTCCTGACCCTTGCTAGGAGAACAACAGGCTTCTCAAGATCTCTAGACTTCTCTTGCCTTCCCCTTTAAATATCCACCATAATCTCTATTGAGAGATTATTTACCAAACACTATGTACCAAACACTATATTCAACCTCACAAAAATCCCACATAGTGAATCTTGCAACCCCCATTTTACAGATGAAGAAATTGAGGTGTCAAAAGGCTGTGATGCTCATTCAAGATTTCGTAGCTAGAAAGTTAAAAGGATTCAAATTCTCCCCAATCTAATTTCAGTCTGAGTTCTTAACTCTGAAGTGGGGCTAATAGTAGTATCATCATTGACACTGTAAGGATCAAAAGATGATACTTAGAAAAATATCAATATTGGGGCAGGAGAGATGGCTCAGTGGTTAAGAGCACTGACTGCTCTTGAAGAAGACTTGGGTTCAAATCCCAGCATCCACATGGCAGCTAGCACCCAGCTGTAACAACTTTCTGTAACTTCAGTTCCAAGGGATCTGACTGCAGTAGGCACTAACATTGTAATGTCAAGTAGGCATTATACTTAAACATATAAAATAGATGGGGCTGGAGAGATGGCTCAGCGGTTAAGAACACTGTTCTTGCAGAAGACCCAGGTTCGAATCCCAGCACCCACATGGCAGCTAACAACTGTCCGTAACTCCAGTCCCAGTGGACCCAACAGACTCTTCTGACCTCCATGGGCATTTCACGACACGGGTGCACTTACCTACATGTAGACAATATAAAATAAAATAAAAATAATAAATAAAATTTTTAAAAAATGAATACAGTATTTTGAAAAAGAAAAGTACCAATGTTATATACACACATAACATGTTCCACAGTCTCAGAATGTGACAGTGGAAAGGTACTTTTAAATGCCTAGGAAACAGAACTAACTAGTTCTAAATAAACCAACTTAAAACCTTCTGAATATATTTTCTTGACAGTACCCTCACGAAAATGTTACAAACATGGTAATAAAACTATAGATTTGTACTTCAAAACAACAAAGAGAAACAAAGCAGTAAGAGTTCTTGCAGTGCTGAATACCCTTTTTCAAAAGTATATCACACCCGTGTTTGGGGCACAAAACTAAAATGCTCTTTCCCCTTCCGTTAGTCTAGTGAGTTCCTCACCTGAAGCCTACCGGCAGCACTATGCTCCTGCTCCTTGGACCTGCCTTCGCTAGTCAACAATTCTCTTGATGAGAAATGCTGATGCTCTAAAGAAGAGAAGGTCCTTCCCCTACCCTCGTTCCATCAGCTGCCTCATGGAGTCCACAGAACCACCAACAAGGCCAGAGCTTTATGAGCCCAGTCACATGAATCTCTCCAAACAACTCTTGTTTTCTAGCTCCCACAGTACAGAGAGGCTGACTAGGCTGACTGGCTATTTGAGGGTTGCATAGGCACGTTCATGTAAAAGCCAGGTCAAGAGTAAAGAGACTAAATCCACTCAGAATATATCAACATGAAACCATGTAAAATCTAAAACCCCATGGTATTTAGATCATGTAGCTTTTGGAAACTTCTGGAGACTAAAAACTTAGAATTCAGGCTTACATCCCTTATAAAGACATATTTTCCAAATTCTTCACTTGAATGATAACAATTCCCAACTAGAAATGGGAAGATTTATTTCCAAGTTAACCTATTGGTAGAAAAAAAAAATGTTCAGAGTTATAAACTTACATCAATCTTTGTGAATATTTGATTAATTCTCTTTATTGAAAACAAACGTCTGAAATGGGGCTTCATCAGAAATCCCATAGACTTGGCTCCCCTTCACTCCTTGTCTTATGTCATCACTACCTGCTGAGAGGCAAAGACTTCTCTCTGGAAAACCAAAGCTGTCTCCTGCTAAAAGTTTGGTTGAATCATGGGAACTAGTTCTCCAGGCTTTCCCCTCTCTCCCAAAGTAGGAGCCTGTGGCTTTTCATAAGGCTGCATGGGTTCTGTCTGTGAAGTGGGTAATACAGATAGATAATCCCATGGCGGGGGGTGGGGGTGGTGGTATCGGCAGGGAGCTGAATGTGCTTCTCAACACCAGGGGAGACAAAGTATTACTGCTTAAATCCCTATCAGACCCTGCTGACTTAGAGCCCCAGGTGCCTACCACCACCCCCCCACACTACTACTCAAGAATGGATTTCATTATCTGAATTTGGAGTCTCTCATTCGTGGCACACGGCAGAGTATTGAATTCTTTTTAGGATAAATAGAAGTATAATTAGGAAAGGTGATAATACTGTGACAAGATTTTTACAAAAGAAAGAACCGAAGCTAATGGATAAAAGTTGTAATTTTAAAGAAAAGTGATACTCTTGATTTATCAGCCCAGCTGCCTTTCCCTAGATTTTTTTGAGATTATACACTTTCAGAAGAAAGGAAAGTACAAGTGGGAATCATCACAGGGGAAATGAAAAAAACCAGTACCCTTGGTTTGGGGGGCGGGTTGTGTTTTTTTTGCGGGGCATTATAATGCGTCCAGGTGAGTCCTAACCTAAATAACTGAAGAGGCCACCATGAGCATTTCACCATTGGGGCACAATCTATAGTTCTCTACAGTCTACAAATAAAAAATCTTTTTGGCTTTGATTTTTTTTTTTTTTTTCTTTTGGCGAGCTCAGTTTGACTAATGACGACCAAGTCCTATTTGTGATGCCGAAGAGCAGATTTTCAGGACATCATCGTATGGGCCTCAGTAATACCACGAACAGTAACAACAGCATTTGTCAAGTAATATTTTAAGCCTAGTTGATTAATAAAATTCAAGTGGTATATGGTTTTTTTTTAGATCAGGTGGCTAAAACTTTACTTTCTAGATTTTAATCTGGAGAAAAAGAACATAATAATCTAAATGGCTGAAAATTAAGGATTCCATGCAAGTCTTTCTTTACCAAGACAGCAATAGTAACTGCTGAAGCAGTAAGAGGGGATATCAGAAATTCTGATTCAATCACATTTTTAACCCTTTCAAGTCTATCTTTCCCAGTGTTAGGAGAATTATAAATAAAGCTTTAGTTTCTAGTTTTTTATAATCTTCAAACAATATTTTTAAAAGGTAGCTTATGTATATGCATGTACATGCATTTATATTTTTCTTGTGAAATGATCATTAAATTTTTAAAACTTTATGTCACTGAACAAATCTTATATTTAACAATTTAAACCATTTCTGCATTCAGGTTTCTTTTCTAAAAAGTATCACTGCCAGGCATGGTAGTGTACACCTTTAATCCCAACACTTCAGAGGCAGAGGCAGGCAGAGCCCTGTGAGTCTGAGACCAGCCTGGCCTGCGTAGTTAATTCCAGGACAGCTAGGGTGATGTAACCTATAGGTAAATAATAAATAAATAAATAAGTAAATAAATAATAAATAAAAATAACTTTGAAGAAGTAATTCAGCAGTATGTTTATCAAAACACAGGGGGTTGGTTTTTAAAATTTCTTACATTTTAATTTTGTAAAGTGGAGGTAAAAATACCTTTTTTCTTCCTGAATATTGGAGAAGGGGACAGTTACTTGCATTTTCCTGTGTGTGAGTACCTAATTAAGAAGATCTGTAATGGGCTTCCAAAAGAGGGACCATAAAGACCCTGGTAAGTGTACATATTTCTGGATTATTACTACTTAAAACACCATGAGATTTCTGGAAGTCCTTGGATGCATCGTTCAGGTTGCCAGTAGAAAATAGTAAGAATTACAATTCAAAATGCAGCATCAAGAAAAAAAAAATGCCGTTTCAAAATCACAGTCCTTTTTGGCCTTGCTCAGTCTAGTTATCTGTCTAGACATGCAAATTGAACTGAAGAGTGGAAGCAATTATTCAGATAATTCAAAGGGGGTAAAATCTCAGTGAAAAACATTTGGGGAATTGGAGCTACATGGATTGTTTGTCTTCACTGATCAATTTACTGGATAATTGCACTTTCCTGAGAGTTTGAAGAGGGTCAGAAGATTTGAGCCTGGGAGATATTTCATGAAAAATTCCACTTCTTCTTCTTCCTCCTCCTCCTCATCCTCTTCTTCTCTCCTCCTCTCCTTCCTCCTCCTCCTCCTGCTCCTTCTCCTCCTCCTCTTCCTCCTCTTCTCTTTCTTCAAACAATATCAATGAAATATGTGCAAATTTAAAGGAAAAGAAAGTCTTACAGTATCTTCTTTCAAATAATACAAAGTTATTTTAGAAAGATGCAGCTAAATGTTATATTGGTAATAACTCCCCTTGCTCCCCCTAAAAATTTTCTGAAGACTAACTTTCTAAGTACTTTTCTTTCTCAGACGAGATGACAAAATTTAGCCAAAGAGAAAGGAGACTCATTAACTGTAACCTGGATATGATGCTTTGCAGTGCAGATCATATGTGTATATACACTTATAAATACAGCAATTTTTAAAAAAAGAAGAAATTGTTCCCTGTGTATCTATTTAACATTAGAGTAGTTACTTACAAATATTAAAATAACAGTCAATCTATGAAATTACAGAGTTCCAAAATTTAGAAGTAATTATATCAATTCTGTCAGCTCAAGATATTCTTAAAAATGATTTTAAAAACTCATTATGAATATATGCTTTTAAATTTTAAAAGTAAATATTTACACAAATTCAACTGTATTACAAATTCAAGGTAAAATGTGGTAGATTTATAGGCCATTAAATATACCAGATATTTAAATTACAGCAAAATTTGAAATGCATTCATGACAGAAATTACTACTGCTAAAGCCTGTCCTATGTCCTATTAAAAAATGAAGAACATAGTTTTTAAAACAAGAATAATTAAATGATATAAAAAAGGAAGTTTAGTATTTATTTCAACTGCTGTTCAAATATAGACTTGTGGAATACATTCAACAAAATCATATTAATTTTAATACTACTTTAAAGAGAGAGTTGAGTACAAAATTTAAAGGACAGTTCCTCTACAAATGAAATTATTAGAATATTGTCTTGAAATAACAAACATGATATGTTCTTCTCTATTTCAAAAAGCCTAAACTGTATGAAGTTAGATTGAAAACAAGACCAAAAATTAAGCTTCCTAACAAAATTCACTTTCCAGAGCATTCCTTGCAATTTTGTAATATTCAAAAACTTTTTTCAAAATAACATATTTTCATATTTTAAGCTCTTAACCTAAGGCTGTCATAAAGCCTATGACAATAGTCTGCTTTAATCACTAAATACTAAGCTAATGACATTATCAAAAATTACTTAACAAATACATGAAAGCATTTGAAGTTTAAAGACAATATTGTTTTCATTGTCTTTTTCAGAATTTATGTAAAAATAGATAATTCCAGAGTAATCTGAAAAAGTAAGCTTTGATTAGTAAATACAAGTTGGCAATTGATTTATAGTTTAGAAATAAGCAGATATATCTAAATCTTTTAAAGATTTATATAGAACATACTGTAAGCATACAAAACAAATTTGTCATGTTTATGTGAACCTTTGAAAAAAAGAAACAACCAAATTCTATAACAGGCATGTTATCCCTTCAAGTTAGGCTGTTTACATTTTTGCCAACTTGTAGTATTTTGATGAGAGCTGGCTATTACTGGAGGATTCATCATCAGTTCAAGTCTAGTCTATATTTATAAAAATACTAAAACCAAAGCAAAACAAATCATTTTAACTCTTATCCTATGATACTGTTAAATTTTTTTGATTATTTTTCTGTCACAAGAAATTATTGAAAATGTCTCAATTCTAAAAAGTATTTCTAATTCCTAAATTTTTTTTCCTTAGGAATAAAATTGTTTGTAAACATTTAAAACCTGTTCTTTTGAGGACAGTTTAAATTCTTGATATTTGATCTACTGGTATTAATTTCACTTCAATGAAAAGGGAAGAATTATGAAGGAGGGCTTTATTGATTAAGATTTCTTTAAATTTAAAGAAAAAATTAAATTAAAAAACTGTGCATTGTGTTTATTTGTAAGACAGTGAAAAAAGTTCACATTCAGGGTAGAAATATTATTAAAAAGCATTTGTTAAAAACTAAAACCAATCTTAAATAAACATAAATTTTTTATCATTTTAGTTGTTCTTTTCAGGTTTGTAATACAAAATAGCAAAAATTTACTTTCAGTACTAACCGTCTAAGTGATCTGATCTTTCATTCCTCAGATTTTTGTACCCCTTAGTTGCTATATAAATCTTCTATTTATTTGAATTTGTCTCTAAACTCTAAACACAAAGTACAGATTCTAAGCCTTGTCACAGATTCATTCGTTGGTTTTGAAAATGCATTAAAAAGAATGCTTTTACATAGAAATAAATGAATTAGTAGCAAGGAAGAGAAACAAAGTGATACTTTGAAGTTTTGTTTCATTTTATGTTTTTAAATTTAACAATGATTTTTCAGAAAAGGAATATTTTCTTTTATTTGAAACCCATAGTATCTTAATACTTCCAAAGGAAAATAATATTATCTACAAACTTTCCATTTCACAACTTTTAGACTAAAATGAAACAGCTGTAACCAATTACAGTTTTGATGCAAAATGCAATTCAAAGTAGCTCATACTCATATCTTACTAAACTAATTATTTCAATATAGAATAAATATGTATCCTATGGGGCTAACAATAGGAATGGTATTACACAGAATTAGAAAGTAGTTTAGAAAGAATCAAAGCAAAGGGAATTTTAATACAGCTTTAAAATCTTCCAATCTGTAGTTGCATTTGTTTTACTTAATTAAGCTCTCAGTTTTGAAAGTTAAGGAGAGACAGCCTGGTTTTAGAAGGTGCTAAAAGGTCATACGAGTCAGTTCTATCTAGCTATCTGATGTTCACAAACATTCAATTGTTAGGCACTGTGCAAGCCTTTGAGCCCTGTGCATTGCTGAAACTTCATCTAGACGAGCTGGCACTGAAGAAGCACAATAATTGGTTTAATAATGATAACATACACATTACTATACTGACATTAATAAAAATGTTAAGGATAAGTCCTATCACCTCCTGCCTTCCTCCAGTATCCTTTGATTAAAAAAAATACAATGAACTACATTTAGGAAAATAATTTTAAGATATACATTAAACTACATTTAGGAAAAAAACTAAACATTTTTTTAAATTTATAGGCATTTTTATAAATGCAAAAATGTTTGAGTTAAAATAGAATTGGCATGATTTAGCAAAAATTGCAGTACTACTTTATTAAAACAGAACAATAGATGCAAATTAAAATGACATTTTGCTATTTTATTCCAGCTTACTTTTAGGCATTCACGAGATATTAAAAATATTTTTTAAATGATGATGTTAGATCTGTGACCATGTAATTTTTAATTAAGTTTTAAAACCTCATAATATTGAGAAATCTATACTCTGGTCTCTGATATTATTACTGATATTACTAATATCAGTTAAAACTTGGCAAATTATATTTATTTCTAAAATATATTCTCAAGTATTTTAAATAATTTTTCTCTAGATTTTGATTGAAAAATTCTTATATTATGCTAATATTTAAAATTGTGATCATTATAAATCTTTTGAAAGTTTTGATTTTTGCCTATTGTCATAAAATTTTTAATCTGTGGTAATATTGCTGAAAGAATTCAAGTGCACTGGAAATTTTTCTTTTTGCTAATTTTAATATTGATACTGATGATATTTTTAAACTCTTAATATTGGCCTATAAGATTTTATCTTTATAATGTTGATTCTTTTGCAAAATGCATATAGGAAGAAATATAAAGTTATGGTTTAGCATGTTTTGTGACATGCAAGGTAAAATAAATATGACAATTTAGTAGGTTTTTTTTTAATTACCAGGGAAATTGGACTCTATCTCAGTGAAGTTTCTTTCTACTATAAACAGAATTTTTTCTTTGTTTTCTGGTTTGTTTTTTTTTTGGTTTTTTTGTTTTTTTGGCTTCCTGTGTCTTGTTTGTAGAGTGAACTCCCACTTTGCTAAAGGACTTTCTATTTGTGACCTACTCAAGATAAAAGATTTAATTTAAACATTCTCAAGACATTATTAACAGTTCTTGTTTCAAAACTCGCAGCTATATCTCTTCTGCTCTCCAAATATCACCTAAAAATAAATACATGAACCCCTTATCCACACACATTAAGCCCTCTGTTCTTGATTGCTTTCTTCTGTCACTATTGATTCTTAATTTTAAAAAAAATTTTTAATTCTCAAGATTTGCCAGACATTCGAATGCTCCCTTGCTTACCACTTATAGGTAGAAAATAAGTCAGCAATCCAAAAGGATTTGAGCAAATACAAATATTAAAAGTGGAGAAGAGAGCACAGACTTCAGGCTACTTCTAAACACTGTGCCCCAGTGCAGGTTTGGCTGTGTGAAAGCTAGGCTGCAGGGCCTTTTATCAATGAAACATGTTGATAATGACATGCATGCATGAAAATACCATAATGAAACCCATAACTTTTATGCTAACTTAAAATTTTAGTAAAAAAATACTTAAAAAAAAAACTTGCATCACAGAAATAGCGAGAGAGACCGAGAGAGAGAGAGAAATAAATGTGTTTTCATATATTTAGGTTTATATGTTTATTCTATTTATTGTTCTAACTAAACTGTGATATAACAGTATACTCCTGATGTTGTAGTATATCCCAGAGTTCTCTTTAAAAGCTCAGGGATATCAAAACAGCACGATATTCCCCATAAATATAGACATTTTGTCAATTGTGTTTTAATTTAAAAAAAAATTTTAGTTGAGCATGGTGGTGCAAGCTACCTATAAGCCCACCATTTAGGAGGCTGTGGTAGGAAGGACAGAGTTGGAGGCCAGTCTGGGCTACACAGTTAGACTTTAGCACACACACACACACACACACACACACACACACACACACAAATTCAAAACATAAAAAAACAGTGTTTTTCAAAGCCCAGAAACTCATCTAAGTAATTTTCAACAAGCATGGTTTACTTTGCAGCATCATTTATTTGACTGCTTAGCATTTTGGAATGTATAACATGAACATTTCAGAACGTTTCTCACATTCACTGATAACCTGTACTATTGTTCTTGCAACCCAGCTTCATCCAGTTTCTGGGTCTATGTTTATAATTGGTGTAAAGCAATTAACTGATCAAACATGGTCCCATCCTTATGAATTATTTTCTTGCTGGTGGATTTGTAGATTTACTTACTTTCTGAAAACCATCTGTATTCCTCTCTGTCTACACAATGTGGAATGATCTAGTCTCTGGCCAATTTAGACAAAATCTACTTTCAGTAATTGGATCCCTTTGCATTGAACAAAAGTTGACCCCTAGGTAAAATATAATAAGTTTTAGAGTATCACAGTTTCACAAATGAAAAGTGTCAAATGAGTCTGAAGAGATCCTTGGGATTCAAGGTGGGACCACCTGAGGCATTCTTTTCATGACAACTGAAATACTTTGTTTTCTTGGAATATATGTTCAGGATGCAACTAATATTTTTGTTTGTTTGTTTTGGTATTTGTTGACTTTTCTTGGCTTTTAGCTTTTAAGTGTATGTGTATTGAATGGTTCTAACCCTTAAGATTGGATGCAGCAAAGTAACTAGTGTTTTTGGTCTGGAAGGAAATATATAAATCAATATGTTCTCCACTTCTCCTAACTGTTAAGTAGGGAGGATACAGTGTTAGAATCAAGCTTTTCAAAGTAACCATTTGTATTTGGTTTGATCTCCAATTTCAAATATTTTTGTTTTGCCTTGTTTATTGAGATACTAAAGAAAAAAAATTTTTTTTTTAATCAGTGCAAACAGAGGCACTGAGCTCATTCATACAGCTGGTCAGTCCTGCCCAGCTGAGTCCTTTCCTCAGACATGGTTATGGATAATGTTTTCAAACCAACTGGGAGAACATTCAATTCCATGTCCAGACCTGACTTTGATTCTGGGTCTGTGGCACTGGCTCTTGGTATAAATTTCTATACCAACTTCTTTTTCTAGAAAATGGGGCTAATATTATCTATCCACCTTCACACACACATGACTGGTTACACTATTAAATGAGGTGACATGAGGGTAAACATCTTGGAAAGGTAAAAATTCTAGTCCATAAGTAAACAAGTGGGAGAAAAAGGTAAAAGTTCTGAGACTTTAGCTTGTTTGTTGTTTGACCCTGGGCAAATCACTTCCTTTCTCTGGACCACAGTACCCTAATTTTAAAAATCTGAAAGTGTTGCTAAGAGGTCCAAGGACATTTTGATTTTTAGCCAAGAAACTGGCTACTTTTCTTTGGAGTCTTTTTTGCCCTAACTGCCTGGCCAATTCCTATTTCCTATTCTTACCACACCATCCCTTGAAGAGATTACCCAAATTGTCGATAGAGAATCAGGACACAGACCACTCTGGCTTTTTCCATGCTGGGGAATGTTAGAGTAGCAAAAAGCCCCATTAAAAAAAAAAAAAAAAAAAAAAGGAAAAAGTGATGGGGAGATATGGGAGGAGTTGGAGGGGAAGGAATGGGCATGGATTTGATCAAAACACCTTAAATGCATGTATGAAATTCTCAAATTTTTTGAAAGTTAAAAAAATGTGAAAAGTGGACTAGGTCATGGCTGAGACTTCATGTAGCTTGGACAGCCTGTATTTTGGGTTGATGATGATTGTTAGGACAGGCACCGGTCACTGATAAATCAGTAAGGTGCCGAGTTCCACCTAAAGCTGGGGATTTGTAGTATGTCCTTTCATTTTCTCTGTGCTCAGGGGGACAGCTTACGTTGCTGTTCACTTCTCATGCCGCTCACTCCTCAGAAGATGTTGTCCTGGGAGGTACTTCAGAACACGGCAAGACTGACTATCAGACCACTTTCATCTTAATGTCCAGCAGTGAGGAATGTTGCCAAAGATTATACCATGGAGGAAGGCTGGATATTCAGACACCTCAACTTCTGTGTCTCTATGAAGTTCATCACCTTTCAAGAACCTAACTAGATCGCTTTGTCATCAAAGGGTAAAAAGGATGAAGGCTCGAGGTGACCACGATTGTGATCTTTCACTAATATGCTATCTCTTTTGAAGTACTGACTTTAAGATAGAATCTTTTTTTTAAAATACAAAGACTCATATAGGCTGGTCTCCAACCTTCCAGGGAGCAGAGGATGACCTTGAACTTCTGATCTTTACTTCTGATCTACCTTTTACTTTTTTAAATAATGTAATTTTGCTTTTCAAAAGTTGGAGCTGTTTGTTGCTTGGATATATGATGTAGATTTCCAAGAAAACTAAAGTTTGGTGCCATCGGAAAACTGATGATGAGCAGTTTGTCCAGAAGAAGAAAAGAAGAAAAGAATTCTGAGCAAATACAAATTGGGTAGAAAGTAAGGAATCTTGGCTACCTTAAGTCCTTAACAAGAGAGCTCTGAACTAGTGAAGGATCTTCTAAGCCTTTCCTATCAACATTCCTAGAGATACCTTCTAATTTGTCCAGAACATGGTTAATTCTGATGCGCTCCAGAGGGCTCCTTTGGATCCAAACAGAAAAAGGAGACTGTCAGCGTTAACACTGGGAAGCAGTAAGGTCCCGTATCAAGAGACCGAATAAATGCAAAAAAAGGTAGGAGTCCCAAACTCCTCTCTCTTACTTTCTGTCTACTTCTTTCCCTTACTTTCTCTCTGTTAAGCCCTCAGCTACTCTGGCCTAAAAGTACCCTGTGGGGCATGTTGCAATGAGCCGAAGATTCCAATAGAAGGGCTTTATTTAGAGCTAAGGGTCTAATTTATTTTTCTTCTTCTGGATTTTGGTTTGGATTACGTCCTGGGCAGCTTCCATTTCTTTCTTTCTTTCTTTTTTAATATTTTGCTTATTATTTTTATTACTTTTATTCTCTCTCCTCTCTCTCTCTCTCTCTCTCATCTATAAGTGTATTGCCTACATGTATGTGAGTACACCTGGGCTGTGCAATGCCACAGAGATCAGAAGAGAGCTTCGGATTCCCCTGGAACTGGAATTAAGGACTGTTCCTAGCTGCAATGTGGGTGCTAGGAATCGAACCCGGGTCCTCTGCAAGAGCAGTCAGTGCTCTTAACTGCTGAGCCATCTCTCCAGCCCCCAGCTTCTATTTCTTACTACTGTTTCCCTTCTTGTGCCTCTGCATGTAACCACACCTGGGTTGGGAAGACACTGGAAGGCAGTTGGTTATTGCCCACCCATATGTGAGAAAGAAAAGCAAAAGGAAGTGCTTAGGGTTAGAACGAAGTGCCAGATTCATTCTCTTCTTCTGAAAAGTTGTCAGAAAGTACAGTTCTTGAGCTAGGGATGTAAGCTAGTTGGTAGCATGCTTGCCCAGCATGCACAAAGCCCTAGGCTCAATTCTCAGCATCACATAAACCAGGTGTGGTAATGCATACTAGAATCCCAGCACTTTGGAGGTGGAGGCAGGAGGATCAGGAGTTCAATGTCATCCTCAGCTATACAGGGAGTTTGAGACCAGCCTGGATTACGTGAGAACTATTCTTAAAAAAACAAAAGTTTAATTCTCTTTTCATTTGAGCTGTGTATTCTCACATGATGCTGGCTCACATTTTGGCAATTCCTTCTATTGAGGTCTCTGTTGTATATTTAAGAAGACAAACAATCCCCAAATCCATGTGGCCTCGAGTCATTTACTCTATCTTGTCCTCAGAGATAGAGGACATAACTTGGGTCAGATGCTTTCCAAGGACCCTTCAATTTTAAGACCCATGTGTGTAGTGCCAGGCATGTAGAGACCATCAATGAATATTTATTAGATGAGTAAGTGAGGTGACTGGCATTCTGTTTCTTGGATGACAGCGTGCCAGTAAAGGATGGTACAATACAGAGCAGTTTAGACTGTAAACTTCAGCTTAAAGGCACTTTTAAAAATCACTGTGAGGCATTTAAAGTTTTCTGGTGTGTCTGTTTGTGTGACTATATGTGAGTGTGTGAATATGTGTGAGTATGTGTGTGAATATGTGTGTTAGTATGTGTATGGGCATGTGTGTATTTTGGGGGGTGTTTCCTGTGACTCCCATTGAGTGATGGCAGGATAACATCGGACAACATGATGAGCTGCGTGGGACATGCACGTAGCCTGTCTGTCCATCTGCTCCTTCATCGGGCAGTGCTGCAGTCACTGTCACAAGCAGGGTAGAGTCTCTAGTCTTTAGATCACCAGAGATCCTTCACAGATCTTTACCCCTTACCTATTTGCCATCATCTTGCCTTTCAAACTTTATTCAGGAAAGTAGAAGGGAAGTGGTCAACAACTAAGTTACTGATTTTTTTTTTTTCTGGAATGTTCTTTGTGAGTAGAGGAAATTATTGAGGACTATCTTCAAATTATAGCTGCCCATCCTTGCCTTCTGCCCCATTTTGAGGAAAGTTCACTTTAACTCTACATATTCTTTTTTGTTGAGAAATTATATGGTGAAATGTAAGCATTTCTATATGTTTGTGTTTGCATATGTAAATCTAGGCATGTTGGCTTGTCTTTTGGAACAAGATTTATAAGGGATAAGCATGTATCTGAGAACTGATGAATAGCTTCACTCAATTCTGATGCAATCAGCAAATATTCTTAACTTCATACTTTTAGTATAGATTCCTTGTTTAAAATATAGGAAAACAAAAGTATAATAAGGTTTGTTTTGATGATAATGAATAAAGAGGGAGGTCTTGATCTCTTCTCCATACAGTTTACATCAGTGAAAAAAAATGTAAAATTTGTTCCCTTAACTAGTCAATTCTACATAAATCAGACTTTAAAAGCAACCACACAGCACTGTTTTTAAGGTGGTTTTGTGGATTCTTGAAGAAAGGGAATGATCAAGTAGAGGGGGAGGGGAGAAAGGATGCTGTTGAGCTGCTCCAGCAACGTTCCCACTGAAAATGGCACCAAGGAATAGCCTTCGAGACAGAGACCAGTGGGGAGATGGCAAAGCCCTGCACTGTCTCCCCTTGTCTGCATTCATTTTGGAAAAACTTCTGTATATGGGACCTTAGCATTTCATCAAGGGAAACAAAACAGAAAAGGGAAAAAACAGCAGACGGAACTGAGGAGAAAGGATGATCTTACATTGCTGTATATTTCTCTTTTTCCTACAAAAGGACAAGAGAAAGATTTCATTATAGCATCTATACTGAACACAACTTAAAATTTATGGCAGGTCAATCTCTAATCCTACCCACTTGCTACACAAATTTGTAATAATTCAGTTATTTCATCACTATGGATTACAAAAATACCACTTTTTATGGCTTCCTTAAATAATTAAAGCTACTGTGAATTTTTTAAAAATATTTGAGATTCAATGAATTTGACTTTGTAGAGCATTATTACCACCTTTATATCGTGTATAATTTGGTTACATAGCCCTGTACTGACACAGTAGTCAAATAACCCCTTTTAAACTAACTTAGTATATCTAGTTTCTGTGGTCCTCCATGAACACTGGTTACAGGGGGAAAATACCGATTGAAATGTCACAGTTTCTTTTATCAATTCTTATCAATGTTTAAGGGCAACCGGTTTAAGGGTCAGAGTGGATGATGTGGTGGGGTGGCAGGGAGTCGACTCAGAGCAGTTCCTTGATTGAGTGTAGTTGGAATTTACCACTTTAGAGGTGATTTCTGCTTAAGAACAGATGAGCACTGTCACTGACAACAGAATAAAGGCAATAGACATTACCACAAAAGTCAGATCCCAGGTGGAAAAATTAGACTATGGCCTGGGTATTAGAGACTTCATAAAATCCTATTATGATGATATGTTATATGGATATACAAGAGGGGTCTTGAATCAAAAGCTACTCTGGACTCAGATGTAGGATCCTGGCTCTTTGGATACTGCTAACATATATCTGAGTATGAAATGGAAACCCTGTGAAAAGGTACTATTAGTTTTACTTTTTATTGCCTTTTTAAATTATGGAGAAAAATTCTAGAATTTAATCTCTCAGAAAACACAATAGACCCTCCCCCAAAAAAAGAAAGAAAAGAAAAGAAACAAAAATAGAGAAATAAGAATAATTTTTTTTTTACTGAGCTAAGCCCTGAAAGGATTGGGGGTCTGATCACAAAATGTTTGAGGATCTTGGATTCATGGGTGAGAATTTTAGAGTGAAATTAGGGTAGCTAATCCTCGCACTTAGGAGGCTGAGGCAGGAGGATTGCCATGAGTTCAAGGTTCAAGGTTAGCCTGGACTACAGAGTGAGACCTTGTCCTAAAAGAAAAAGAGAGAGAGAGAGAGAGAGAGAGAGAGAGAGAGAAAGAGAGTGAGAGAGAGAGAAGGAAGGAAGGAAGGAAGGAAGGAAGGAAGGAAGGAAGGAGAGAAGGAAAGGAAAAATAGAAGAAAACAGAGCAGCCAGTTTTATGGAGCAGCAGAGGTGAACATTGGAAAGTGATCACACAGACTATGAAAAGACAAAGTCCTGTGATGATTTGCTTTGTATCATCACTGGAATTACTAGATTTTGGTATGCTTTCTCAAAGGGTTTCCTCTGTCTTTTGAGTAGGTATTACTGCAGTATCTATGTTCTAAGTCATACAGTTGTTTTTGATGTGCTACTGTAGTATTTGATTATCCCAAAATGTGTGTGTGTGTGTGTGTGTGTGTTATTGTCACAAGGACAGAAAGAAAAATGCCTCCAGTAGTGAAGGGGTTACTTTGTGTTATATTTGGTGTGAAAAGTCTAGATTCAATGGTGTTGATGATATGAACTTTAATTCCTAGCTATGTAAAAATGCATGTCCAGATTGATCATATTAAAAATATTAGAACTGGAGATGTAGCTAAGTGATAGAGTGTGTGTTTAGCATGCACAAGGTCTTGGGAGAATGGGGAAATTAAAGTGGGTTAACTGCATAAGCATGAGATGGTTGGGGATCCTTACAAATCTCACTTTTGTTTATATGTAGAAGGAGATACGTTTTTCTGAATATTTATTTCTTTTCCAGTTAATAAATATAAAAATGAGCTCACCTTGAAGTGTCAGGTCTCTGGTGAGAAATGGATTTCACAAAATCAAAATCACCATGTGAAAGAACCTTAAACCTAAACCCAGCATGGAGATGATTTCAATAGATCTGAGGCCATTGGTAAGCCTGCTCTTCCAGAACTGTTGACCTACTGGTAGCAAAGCCATGCTGGATGCTAAGCAAGGAAGAGCAATTGAATCCTCCTTGAATTCTTGAAATTTGCCTTTTAAGAGCTGAGGTTCTGGACTAAGAAACACACATATGACATATTTTAAAGTTTCAAATGTAAGCATATCTCTGAAATAACCACATTATAAATGATGTTTTTTAAAGAAGAAGAAGGGGGATTTGCTTTTAGGTTCCAATTCTAATTTTGTACTAACTACTGCCTTCAGTGACTTTGTGTATAAATGGAATGGCTCCTAGTAGGTAAACTGGATGGCATTTTTTTTTTCAAACATTTTAGTCTCGATGGAAAGAATGAAGTGAAGTAAGTGATCATCAGTGAAGCAGATTGGGTTTGTTTTATTTTTTAAGAAAGAAATGAATTAGATTGAAGGGGGAGAGGAAAGAGGGACTAGGTGAAGATAAAAATGTATGTTAAATTATAATTCAGCAAAATTTTCTCAGAAACACAGTGTCCAAGAACTGCATAGGTTAATGTAATTTTCAGGTTTCTTTTTTAAAGTTGTGAAATTTAAATAACATGTAAGAGAGAAATTTATGTGTAAATAGCATCACAGATGGGGAGGGGGTTGTATATAGATGGTTAACCCTGGTCAATGAACAGTTAGCAAAACTGGCCCATGGCTCTGAGCACTATGAGCTCCCTGATGGAATTACCATAGATCTGGGCTTAGTGACATTAGTCAGAATGTAAATTTTCAGTGAAGCCTTTGCTAAATCATCACTGTTTGGGAGGGGAGGGAAAGCGGAACAGAGAGAGACAACAGGAACACATATAGAAATGAGGTCCAAATGTGGGTGCTTATGTGGAAATACTCCAGTTTCTCTGGATCAGCATGGCCACATATAGAATGTTAGAGCTAAAAGGAACTTTGGAGCTTGTCCGGCACAACCCCCTCATTTTACATTTTACATTTCTATGAGGATACAGTGTGGTGAAATTGGCCAGGATTGCAAAACAGTGAAATCAGGGAAGTTGGTGGTATGCTAACAGGATTTTAAGTAAGAATGAAGGAAAGGTAGAGAGTCCTTCCTTTTCAGAGTGATGTCCCAGTAGCAATAGAATAGAGAGGGCAGGTAAATTTGCCAAAGTAATTAAAAGAGAGATGGAAGGGGCACCATGAGCCATCTAATTTTATATTACACAATCTTTGATTGAGTTCATGGTTTGTGTTTAAAAGTAGATAAGGAAAACTCTCATTGTTTCTAGGAACTTAGTTTCTTAAATGGAAAGGAAGTTTAGGAGAGAATTTGACAGCGCTGAAGGTCCAAGCAAATGAAGAATCCATTTGCAGCTGGTGTTGGACCTGGTAAGTAGTTTATGCTAATCTGTTGCTGTTTGGGATGGATAAACTGTGGTGTTTTAAATAATCACTTTTAACTAAGTTTATGCTTAGTATTTTCCTTTAAATCACCGAGCGTCTCAATAGGAACTCATGAGTCAGATTAATTTGGCATGGAGTCCTGAGCAGGGGACAGAGCAAGAATGTCTTTCAGAAAATTGGAAATGCTTTGCAGGGGGTTTCCTTTACACTCCTCACTGGCCAGGGCTGAGTTGGAGAGAGTCTTTTTGAAGGGCTGAAAGGCTCCCTACTGTGGTTGCTCTCCAGTTACAAAGGCATTGGGTTCCGGAATGAGGACCAGTGTGCAAGTCCGGCCAGGTTGTCTGTTAACATGAAGAAAAAGAAGCCAGTATCATGGAGGATGAAGCAGAGAAAGTTTTTGTGACTGTGCTCACTTGTATATTATTCTTTGTAAGAAGCATTTACCTACCATGTCTACAGATAATTTTAAAAAGAAACTTTTAATTTGGCATTTTTGTTAAAAAAGAAAACCACTGCCCCCATTTCTTACTATTTCATGGTTGGCACTGTTGTCAAGTTTGGGACTATTGAAAGCTCTCCAGATGGTACCCCTCAGCAAGGGCGCCGAAGCACACCTCCATTGCTGGAAGAATGGCTGGGGAAAATGGAAAGTACTGCAGAATAAATGCCATTCCAACCTGCGGTTTCTCCTCCCTGCCTCTGGTTTCTTCATTTCCTGTCTGCTCCAGGGTCTGCTTCTTGTGCTTGGTGATGGAATCAAGTTAGAAATTAAGAAAGTGTGGCACAGTCTGCTTTAGTGTTTGCCTTCAGCCTCTTCAGTATGTGACTAGGCAAGAGGAGCAGTAGGCCTGAAACATGTGTTTAGATGGAGGGACTTGGGACGTACTGCTTTATCATAGAAATGGATTGTGTTTGAGAGTAACCAATCTGTCTACCTTTGAAAAAAACTTCTGCTGTGCACTTGCAAAATTATTTCATAAAGATCACATCCTTTGGGAAAGTTAACTGAGATAGTCAAACGTTGCCAAGAGTGCCGTATAGGAACAGAAGTTTTTCATGTCTACACATACGGATTTTACGTGTTCTTGGTTGTTCTTTCAACATTCAGGTCAGGTCTGAGCAAGGTGCCTTCAGTGATGGGAGGGGGTCAAGTCTACAGTTGCATTTTTTTCTTGTGGTTCTAACTCATGTGTGTTCTTCAATCTTATTTATCTACCTCAAATGGGATGCTCTTAGTGGACAAGGTTAACAAGAAATTGCTAGGGGCTGGTGAATGATGGTTCACCAGTCTCCAGATGGGACTAAAAATTAATCATGTTTAGAGTATGGAGAGATGATTTTGGCCAGACCACAATTCTGCATCTAAACCTCCAAAAAGAATGAGACTATGCCCTCATGTGCTATGGAAAGAATGTTAGGCAAATCTTGTTGGTCTATTGAAAAAAAAGAAAAAAAAAA
>NW_008352133.1:1264030-1265997 GCF_000622305.1 Nannospalax galili
CTGTCATAAAGAGGGAAGAACTAGAAAACAGGTCTGGAAAAGGTAATATGGGGGAAAGAAACAGTATGATATTCACTTTGCCTCCCTAGAGTTTGAAATAGCAGGTACTTAGCAGAAATTAAGGGAATGTGTAAAAAATTTGAAAGTTTTTCAAACATAAAAAACTTCGTTGTAGAGAAGACAGTGAATTAATAAACACAGACCTGAATCAGAAGGAAAGTTATGGGCTGATAGAAGGCGAGAAGCAGAGTACTTGTTTTTTAAAAATTCAGACTAAATAATATTTCAAGAGTATTTAATATATCACCATATGTAGTGTGTAAAAATCTCTTTCTGAGGAAATTGATGTGGAGCTAGAGAGACATTTTGAAAATAAGAAATGTTAGGATTTTGATTTTTTATTTCATGTTTATTTGAATTATAGAGTCTATGTATTAAACTGGCATTATTATGTATTTGAAAACTTTTTAAGACAGATAAAAGTAGTTAATGACTAACTACAATATGAGGATTTAAAAGCTATGGAATCATAAATATCTCCCCCTCCCATTTGTCAATGGAAGGAAGAATAAAATACCAAACAATTAAGACTATAAGAAACTACTAACTTGTGATAATTCTGTGACACAATTTAAAACAGAATTTTTAAGTTTTCAGCATTAATTTAATTAAATGATATGTAAACTTGGCTGCCTAACATTAAGACTCAGAAATTTAAATATCCATCATCCCATTACAATTTTTCACAGAGTAGGAGTGACTGACCAGCATCATTTACCTACGTCTTTTTTTTTTTTTTTCATTTCTATGGGAAAATATCAAAAATTTCACCTCCCAAAGAACAATGGGGCTTTTTTTTTTTAAAGATTTTTTTTAAGTTGAAAACTTTTCTTTAGGTAAAGAAATTTTTTTTATTGTTTATCAGTTGATAAGAGAGCATTTCAATCAGAGGAAAGTTCTTAAATTCTACTCATCTTAAATGATAGAAAACATGAAGATGATAGAAAGGAAGATTGTGAAGTTAAGTGAAGCTAATTAGTGAGAAATTCTTCATTTAAAAAGGACAGTTTGTTCGTTCAAAAATTTTTTTTGCACTTTGTCATAGACTGGTATGATAGGATTCTCACAAATAATCTTTTTAAAATATTTAATACTCTACAAAATTAAAGTGAAAGTTGTTTCTGATGCAAAGTCAGAAACAAGGAATTTTTTAAGATAAGCTATTCCAAAATATAAATGTAAACCAATGCAATAATACAAATTTCTATTTGAATGCACTGGAAGGACTGGTCTTTGCTTTAAAAGCAGGCCAGGAAATTAAAATTAGTTAAAGTTCAAGCAATAACAGAGGAGAAGCTTAAGTACATACTAGGAAATAATTATTGTATAGGGTCAGAATATAAATAGAAGCAATTTGTTTAATCAAGCAAAAGCTTGCACTTTATTTATGACTTCTTTTCAGTTTTTGGTAATTTTTTTATATCAGTAATGTAAAAAAAGATAGACTAACATTTTTAGCATAATATTAGCAACCCATTTCGGTTTTGGCAATGCTTTTATTAATACAGCTTATTTGAATGAATAATAGAAATAACATGTACAACAAGCAGATGTTTTAAGGCAGATAGTCTAAAAATGTAATTACAATATCTAAACAAACATTTCAAGATGTTTTAAAGTATTACATTAAATTAAAAGCAGTTACAGAAATTATACATAGATTCTCTTATAACTGTGCAAATTTGTGCATTTTAGATGTGTCACCAGTACCACATTTGAAAAAGAAATAGACTGAAATGTTTGTTCTCTGTTAAGATGTATATAATCTCAAAAGTGCAGAAGATCTATCCTAATTTCAAATATATTAATACAGTTACTTAAAAATATTTTGAAAAAATTAGTATAGAGTTTAGATTTTTAAAAAATACACGTTGAAAATCATGTAGTAAAATAGAATCTATGTATAA
>NW_008352133.1:1266149-1277337 GCF_000622305.1 Nannospalax galili
AATTATTTTTGAAAGAAAGATTATGGTAAGAAAAATAGAAAGTTATTTCTATTTTAATCCTTACATAAAGTTCTTTAATATAATAACTTTAAATTTTTGCTTTAGCAGTTAAAAGAAAAATGTGACTAACCTAATAGAAAATATAATCTCATAGTACTGAAAAGGGAGTTATAAGCATGGAATAAATACATGAGATCAGTTTCATTTCTTACTTGTTTTCGAGCCCCTCTTATGAATCATATACTTTAACATCCAGAGGAAGATATATAAAATATGCAACAAATTTTTATGTTCGGATAGGTATTAAAAATAGACAGAAAATGCAATTTTTTCTAGCTAGATGCTAACTAAAGTGCTAAGCAAAAATTAGAAAAAGATCAAAGCTAAAATAGTATCCTGAACTAAAATTTCAAATACACACACATATATATATAATTTCTTATATCTTCCTATGTAGCATTTGTCTTAATTTTTTATGAAACTACAAGTTGTAATAATGAAAAAGCAAATTCTAGGTAAGAATATTTCTCATTATAGTTTTCTAAATAAAAAATTTACCAAAGAGCTATAATGTTGTTAGAGACTCACTTAAAATAGAATTTTCAGAACTTTATTGAAGATGTATTTTTCTAACAAAGCTTTGGGGATTTTTGTGTGTATATTAGGATTTCTGAGTACTGTGATCTGAAGTTCATGATATATTTGAGTGACCTTTCTAATTGCAAAATATTTCTGTGGAAAAAGTAGGCATTGTGTACATTTCGCATTATATTTGGGTATAGGAAAAACAACAGCTATTTTGGAAGAATACTAGTCGTTATTTTAGTGCATGCATCAAAGCTCAACCCTTATTTTGTCCTTCAATCAGTTATATGTCTGGGCATGTTAGTTTCTGTATATGCCTTGTGAACATTTAAGTTATACTGATAATACAGTAATCTGTAAAATTGTTTATTAGTCTTTACTAAAATTATGGACAAAATGTTTGAAAAATGCATTTTACAACTCTTATTTTTAATTAAAATTAGGCAAATTTCAAAAGAGGAAGTAAATTCTTGAGTAAAATATGCAATTCTGCAGTTTCCAGAAAGAATGAATTTTCAGTTTATTTTTAAAATCTTAGTAGAGTTTTGTTGTTGTTGCTTGTTGACATTTTAACATCAGAAAGAAACAAAGCAGCAATATATGCTATTTCTGATTATCGTTCTGTGTAGAAAGAGAAAGTAAAGTATGTTGTTAACACAATAGGGTTTTCTTCTTAAAAATTTAGTTTGAAATTGAAAAGATATATTGTCTATAACTCATTTTTCTTATTAAGACTTACTTGGGTTGCATGAAGTTTTTAAGTCAGTGTATTTGAAGAAATTTGTCATAAAATGAGGAATATAGAGCAGCGCATTATAGGAAAGTTATAGGATAGTCTTTCTCCTGTCGATTCCCAGAATTTTTTAAAAAAATTAAATTAATAATGTCAAGTAAAAGACTTTCTGGGCTATAATAATTTAGAAAAATGCCAGAAAAATTAAAAAGGGGAAGGGGAAAATTAATTGAGCTTAAATGTACCCTTTAAATGGTGAACATTTGACAGTGTGAGGATCTCTGGAGATTAACAAAAAGTACTCTGCCAGGGAGAACGTTCTGGACAGCTGAGACTGTTTCTCTAATAAGGAAAGGACGTGAGATAGTACAACTGTGCTTGTTTGTCAAAAATTCCGAAGTTAGTGTGGGATTCTGAGGGTTGAAAGTAGGTGCAACAGTTTGGTTTCAGGAAGAGGAAAGGTGCAGAACTCATAAGCTACGGCGCCACGACAGGGTTAACAGCGAGGCCGCCCGCTGCACTCTGGGAGTTGTAGTCCGCGGGAATTGTGGGAGTTGTCGTAAAAAGCCCGCTTTTTTTGCTGCTATGGCCGCCACCGAGGCAGCGATCTGAGGTTGTGTGTCTTTCTGAGGGTCTTGGGGGGCTGTACGGCCCGTTAGAAGGTCACCAGCAGCCCCATGGGTGGCCGAGGGCCTGGTGGTCGTGTCCTGGGTGTGGACAAGTGGCCTCTGGGGTCCGCGTTGGGGCCTGCCGGGCTTCCACGGGCCTCCGAGGGCTTTGGGCTGCTGCAGGGGTCTCCAGCGGCCAGTCGTGGGCGTCGGGCAGTCTGTCTGGATGGCCTGCGCCTTGGTGTCGGGGGTGTCCGTGTGTTGTAGTTTGTGTCCAGACTGTCCTCTTTTCTTACACTTGACTCTGCCGGTGTAATTGTGGGTGCTCTCCTTGGGGGTGTCGGTGGCCTTTTCTCCGTTGTTGTAGTGGGACTTGGGGGAAGGGTTGCATTTTACAAGATGTGTTTATGTGGGTGCTGTCTTGGGGTGTAAGAAATTGCATCACCTATCAGTGTGAGTATGGACATGTATTTGTCTTTCTTTGCTCGTACTGAACTTCGCCCCTTGTTTACCAGAATTGCATGTCAGGCAGTTTCAGCTTGTGAAATGCTCTTTTGTCACCTTGGGTGTGTTCTTAAGTCTGTAGAGCTCCACAGGAGTGTTTTGTAATCGTTTGTCGAATGATATCGTTTGTGTGCAAGGCTGAATTTAAAGCACATGCCAGGTACCTGTATTTTTAGGGAGTAAGCTTCTTTGGCTTCTCTGGTGCTGAGAAATTAATTTGGGTTCTTTTTTGGAAACCAGGTTTGCTATTTCCTGTGCCATATTTGGCTCGCAGGGTTCCTCTGCATGCATAGGACTCTGATCTTTGATATTAGGTACTCTAAACACCTGAGGCCAAATGGAGCCCTCTTATGACTGTGCACCTGCATGTATCAGAATCTTAGGACAACATCTGATTGCCCAGAAGGTCAATACCTGCCTTATCTGCCTGTACTAATTTGGGGCTCACAGTTTCTGCTCTTTGTCCTCGTCATCAATTCTGCCTTATTTCCATGATCTGGGTGTTATCTACCTTGTGAGGTATAACTGGCCATGAAAAATATCAGATAGTATTTAAAAAAAAGCCACCCCCCCATGCACAAGTATAAGTGGCATTAGGAAGTTTTATCACTCTGATTTGATCAAAGAAGGGATTTTAAATAAGGTGCAACAGAGGTTTTGGAACTCTCCCTTCAGTTTTTAATTTTAAGGGCAGCCACATGATAAGATATACAAAGAAAGTGAAAAATATGTTGTGTTGGTATTTTAGAGCATGTAAAACCTGTTTCTCTGTTACTCTGTTAAATAGTCTTCAAATGTTATTTTAAAACGTTTTGATGTGTGTGATGAGTGGAATTTTCCTAATTCCTTTCATCTTTGTGTTTGCTTGGTACATGACCACTTGAGAATGTAGTTAAGATAGAGAAAAGAAAAAACTGGACAGACTTGTATGTGGGATTCTGTTGAAAGTGATTTCAGCTTCACAGTGATAGACTAATAGTTATTGGCTTGCTAGTCAGGTCTCAGGAATTTCCTTCCTTCTGTCCTCTGACTCGTCTTAGAATATTAACTCTCTTGCTAGTTGAGAAAAGACTTGAGAGATTTATACTTAAATGATCTGTACTGTCCATTTGTCTTACTGTGCTGTGCTGTGGCCAAATACTGCTGGTGCTGGTGAGCTGGTTTAATGTCTTAGGAAAGCTGAATGTTTGGAGTTTGTAGATTTTCAGAGTCATTCAGAACCATCATAACCATGGTGTTGATTTTCAAACAGTGTTGTGCTTTAGAAAGTATTCTAAAGGTGCTTTGAGAATGGGAGGGTACTTACTTTGATAAGTTTAGAGATAAACCTTATCTTTGCATTAGCAAGAGCATGCCTGGCTATTTATATAAGTAGATACATTTCTCTGAAATAGTGAAGTTTTTATGCCCAAGGATTCTGGTGTCTAATCCCCAGGGCCTCTGTCTTGTAACTATGCTGACTGCTTTCTTCACTCCAGTTCTGTAGCTGCTATGGAGTGGTTTTGTAAAATACAATAGCAGTGAGTAGTTTTTTCAGAAAAGAAAATATGGTAAGATCCACATATTTTCTGGAGAGCACATTTCTTAACGTTGTACATACATATTTGACAGCTGTGCCAAAAACTATTTTTGAAACTTAAGCTTTACATGGCTTCACCAAAAATCCCTTCAATGTGACATAACACCAAAGGATAATTTCTTTTTACATTCTATTTGTGTGTGTGTGTGTGTGTGTGTGTGTATGTGTGTGTGTGTTTGCATGCCAGTGTGCAGGTGGAGGTCAGAGGATAACTTGCAGAAGTCAGTTTTCTCCTTCCATTCTGTGGGTCCTAGGGATCAAACTCAGAGTGCCAGTCTTGGTGGCAAGTGCCTTTATCCACTGAACCATCTCACTGACCCCCAAGAATAATTTTCTTGGCCAATATATTATAAATGAAAGCTTTTGAAAGTTCTAGCCAGGTGTGGTGGTACATCCCTTTAATCCCAGCACTTGAGAGGCAGAGACAGGCGTATCTCTGTGAATTCAAGGCCAGCCTGATCACACTGAATAGTGAGTTCCAGGCCAGCTGGGGCTACAGGGAAACCCTGTCTCAAAAAGACCAAAAAAGCCAGGTGTGGTGGCACACGCCTTTAATCCCAGCACTTGGGAGGCAGAGGCAGGCGGATCTTTGTAAGTTCAAAGCCAGCCTGGTCTACATAGTGAGTTCCAGGACAGCTGGGGCTACAGGGAAACAAACAAACAAATGGGCTGGAGAGATGGCTCAGCAGTTACAAGTGTGTATTGCTCTTCTAGAGGACTGGAGTTCAGTTTCCAGCATTCATATCAAGTGGCTCATCACCATCCGTAACTCCAGCTCCAGGGATCTGATACTTCTGGCCTTTGTGGGTACATTCACACACACACACACACACACACACACACACACACACACACACACACATATATATACCTAAACCTGCATCATTGTTTAAAAAGTAAAATTAAATTAAAAAAAGAAATACTTTCCAATTATAGAATTTGGAAGATGACAAAAACTTGAAGTTTTCATTTTTTACTATAACCAAAAGGTAGAGACACTAGGCAGGGAACTGGGTAGGAATAACTCTTAGGGGCCTTTACTCCCGTCCTTGTAATAACTTGTTTTCCTGAATGTAATGTTTGCCATTGCTGAGAATAAGCAATTTTATTACTGTGTTTCTACATCTGTAAACACTTTGTGTGTGTGTGTGTATGTTTGAATATGTGGGTGCACATGTATGTGGAGGCCAGCAGTTGATTCAGATGTCTTTGATTGCTTTCCTTATATATTGTGGCACACACATTTTGTGTGTGTGTGTGTATGTGTATGCATGTTCGAATATGTGGGTGCACGTGTATGTTGAGGCCAGCAGTTGATTCAGATGTCTTTGATTGCTTTCCTTATATATTGTGACAGTCTCTCTCACATGAATCCAGAACTTGCTGATTTGACTAGCTAGGCTGACTAGCCAGTTTACTCCCAAATCCCCTGTCTCTGCCTCCCAAGCACTAGAATTGCAGGTGGGCCACCACATGGGTTCTGGGTACTCAAACTTTGGTCCTCCAGTAGTGTGGCAAGCACTTTATCCGCTGAACCATTCTGCTAAATCATCTGTGAATATTAAAACTGTGTAACAAGATCACATAGCATCCATTTAGAACTTGATCTTTATTTTTATTTATATTTGAAAAAATTATTTATTTCCCTTTGTGTACTTATCTGTGGCTTTGTTAAGTTTAAATACATTCGGCTTTAGATCATAGTACTCTTGGTTTTTTTGAGACAGGGTCTCTCTGTAGCCCCAGCTGGCTTGGAACTCACTAAGTAGACCAGGGTGGCCTTGATCTTACAGAGATCTACCTATTTCTGCCTCTTGAGCACTTTTATCTTCTGAGCAAATGGACCTACCCTAGATTGAAATACTGTTATAAATGGAGTGCATCGGGGCCTGGTGTGGTGAAACACACCTTTAATCCCAGAAGCAGAGCTTTGCAGATGGATCTTCAGCATGTCAACATTGTACGTTCCAGGCCGGCCATGGCTACATAGTGACCCTGCTTAAATAAGTAGATAGATAGATAGATGATAGATAGATAGATAGATAGATAGATAGATAGATAGATAGATAGATAGATAAAAAAAGAATCATTCGCTCTAAAAATGGAGTATATCAACAGTCCCCACTATAGTAAGATTTCTGAGGGAGGGATAAAGGGATGCAGGTCTGTCCATCGTGTGATCCATGAGCCACATGTGGCTTCTTATAGCTCCAAATGTGGCTCAACACAAAATTGTAGACTTACTTAAAACATTTTGAGGTTTTGTTTTTTTTTTTTTTTCTTTTTTTGCAGTTTTTTAAAACTTAGCTATGTAGTTCTTGAGTGTGAACTTTGTCAGTTACAGGGTCATGCCACAGTGTCAAAAGGTTGGACACACCTGAAGATATTTAAATTTTTCCATGCTTTTCGGTGATGTGCTTTATTTGTTAATTTTACCTACATGTATTTCCAGGACAAAATTAGTTTATTTGGGTTTGCTGGGCCTTTAAAAAACAAACAAAAACAACAACAAAAAACAGATCTTCAGTATCTTATTTTGTAAACAGGTGAACACAGGAGCACACATACATTATCATATGTATGGGGGTGTGGGGCTCAAGGGATTCATTTTATGGGATGAGAGATCCTGGAGAGGGGATGGATAAATGACCCTGTTCAACTTAGGTTAATACCTCGTTTCCAGGGGCTTGATTGCTTTTTTTTTTTAAGATGGAGTATTTATACTTTTTATGGACAGGAAGAGCAAACTGACAGTTAACTTCAAATGCTGAATGTAGATTAAAAGATACCAATTTGTTTCCATTGATAAGAAAGTAAGGTGTGTGTGTGTGTGTATGTCCTACCACTTCAAGTTTTGTATTTTAAAGCTTCAAAATTTAAGAGATCGTTTTGCTTTGTCTTCTGCCCAATTGCTCTTCATCCAACTTCCTCGGTCCACCCATGTGATTACACAATTTAAATGAGAATTGAGTGTGATACCTCACAGTTCTTATCCCAGTTCTCCAGAGGCTGAGGCAGAAGGATTGCCATAAGTATGAGGCCAGCCTGGATTACAGAGTGCAACACTTAGAAAACAACAGAATTTAAGCCCGGCATGGTGGTGCACGCCTTTGATCCCAGCACTCAGTAGACAGAGGCAGGCAGATCTCTGTGAGGTTCCAGGCCAGCCTGGTCTACATAGTGAGTTCCAGGCCAGTTGGGGTTCAGGGAGACTCTGTCTCAAAAAAGATCAAAACAAAACAAAACTGAAACAACAGAATTTAAATAATTTTTATTCTGGATTTTTTTTCCAAATCATATGCATTGACTTTTTAAAAAATATTTTCACGTAGCTATCATAAGAACAAGACTTTAATAAGGCATTCTTCTCATACTATATTGTTATACTTAAAAGGCTATAAATGTTTTATTTTAGGGGAAAATGAGTCAATAACTTTGTTAAATCTTACCAGAATTTGGTCTGGAAAAAGAAAATTCAGGATACAGGCTGTAGTTTCCTTTTCTGCTATGAACAGTCTTTGTACAATGAAGACAGGTGTATGGTTTGCCCTTTTCAAAGGAAACCTGAAAGCCTGGGGAAGTGGCTCATGGATAAAGTGCTTGCTGCACAAGCCTGAGTTTGGATACCCAGCTCCACATAAAAAGCCAGGTACAAGCCAGGAGTGGTGGCACACACCTTTAATTCCAGTACTGGGAGGCAGAGGCAGGTGGATCTCTGTGAGATGGCGTTCTGGGTCTACCGGGAGACCCTGCCTCAGGAAGGGATGGAGGGAGGGAGGGAGGGGGAAAAGAGGAAGGAATGAAGGAAAAGAAAAAAGTCAGGTGCTGTGGTGCATGTCTGTAACCCCAGTGCTGGGGTGTGGGGCAAAGAAATCCCAGGGGCTCAACTGGACGAGCCAGTCGAGTTGAAATGGCAAACTCCAGGTTTATTGAATTAAAGATCATATCCTGTCTCAAAAAGTAAGGTTTCAGAAAGTGACTGTTGACCTCAAGCCTCTGCACACATGGGCAAGTGCACCCATACATTCATGGATGTGTGCACACAAATATATACACAGATACAGATAATTTGAAAGACTTCTTGCATGAAATAAGTACTCTGAGAACTGTTTTAGGATGAGACAAAAATTCCTTGAATTCAGGTGACAGCATTCCTCAGTGGTGAGAGCACTTGCCACCAAGCCTGATGCAATTTCAGTCCCTGGAATCCACATGGTGGAAGGAGAACTGACTTCCACGTGTCCTCTGACCTCCTCCACATATGTGCAGTGACATGTGCATGTGTGCACACAGGGATACAATATAATAATAAATTTTTTTAAAAAAATCCTTGAATTAAAAATGGAGAGAGAGCTCAGTGGTTAAGAGTGAGCATCGCCCCTACAGAAGACCTGAGTGGAGCTTTAGCATCCAGTGGGAGGCTCACAACCACCTGTAGCTACAGCTGGGGAGCCAACACCTATTGCCTCTGCAGGCACCTGCACTTGTGCATAGACACGATTTAAAATAAAATTTAAAATCCTTGAATTTGCATAGTAGAATTGTCTAACAATACTAGTAAACTACTTTCATAATTAAAAAGAATAAACCTCAGGGTTGAGTGTGGTGGCACATGACTTTAATCCCAGCACTCAGGAGGCACAGGCAGGTAGATCTTTGTGAGTTCAAGGCCAGCCTGGCCAACATAGTTCCAGGCCACCTGGGACTACAAAAAAAATAAAAATAAACCTCTCAATTCATATTTCACAATTTTAAATAGTTTTTAAGGCATTTGGTAGTTCGTTTTATTTTTGTTGAAGGAGCCACATTTTTTTCAATGAAATAGTTTTGAAAGAGTAGAAAGCCAGTTTCTGTTTATTTTGGTATTGACCAAAAGTCTAGAGTAGGAGACCTGAGAGATGACTCAGTGGTTAAAAACACTGGCTGCACTTGCAGAGGACCCACACAGTGGCTAACAATCATCCGTAACTCCAGTTCCAGAGGATCTGACGCCCTCTTCTGACCTCCATAGGCATTGCATGACACAGGCGCACTTACATGCAGGCAACAGACTCACACATAAAATAAAAATAATGAAACATTAAAAAAAAAAAGAATAGACGAAGTTTAGAAAGGAAAAAGGCCCATTGAATTAAAGGGTTATAATGAAGACAACAATTTTAAACTATTCTCTACCATTTGCTAGGATTATTTTTTAGGGGGCTGGAAAGATGACTCAGTGGTAAAGACACTTGCTGAAACATTAAAAAAAAAAAAGAATAGACGAAGTTTAGAAAGGAAAAAGGCCCATTGAATTAAAGGGTTATAATGAAGACAACAATTTTAAACTATTCTCTACCATTTGCTAGGATTATTTTTTAGGGGGCTGGAAAGATGACTCAGTGGTAAAGACACTTGCTGCTCTTTCAGAGGAGTGGCGTTAGGTTCCCAGCAGCCACATTGGGCAGCTCACAAATGCTTGTAGCTCCAGTTCCAGGGGATAGAATGCCCTCTTTTGGCCACTGCTGATACACACATACACACACATGTTTTTTTGGTTTTTTTGAGACAAACTGTAGCTCTGGCTAGCCTGGCACTTGCTATGTGGATCAGGCTGGCCTTGAACTCATAGAGATCTGCCTGCCTCTGCCTCCTGACTACTGGAATTAAAGGCATATGCCACCATACCCAGCCCTAAGTAATAAATCTGGAAAAAAAATTCAGATAGGTTTTCAACCTGCAATATCTTATAATGGAATTTTTAATTTTTTAAAATATTTATGTAATGACTTATTCCTAGGTAAGATCCTGTATGATTCATATTAAGCCTACATATTTCATACTAATTTTTATTTTTATGTGTGTGTACACACATGTGCCATGGTGTGCATGTGGAGGCCAGAGGACAGTTTTCAGGAGCCAGCTCTTTCCCCAGCTTGTTGAGGCATGCTCTCCCTTGTTTCTACTGCACTGACTTACTGACCTGCAAGCTTCCAACCCGGCTGATTCTCCTGTTTCTACCCTCCGTCTCATTTTAGGAATGCTCAGAATTCAGATGTGTACCACCACAATTGGCTTTTTTACATGGGTTCTAGGGATTGAACTCAGGTCATCAGGCTTGCATAGCAAGTGTGTTTAACCTGCTGAGCCACCTCACTGGCCCCATACTAATTTTGAGATATAATGTCCTATGATTTTTTTTTTAATTTTAACAAAAGATTTTTAAAAGGAAGCCAATTGTAAATTGACATGACTCTAAATCTACCTTAAGAAGTGTTCTAAAATTAAAACTTGGAGGTTTGGTGTGGTGCTTCACACCTGTAATCCCAGCAATTTGGGAGACTGAGGTAGGTAAACTGCAGTCCAGGGCAGCCTGTTCTAAGTAGGACCAAGCCCACCTGGACTACAGAATGAAACTATCTCAGATTTTTAAAAAAAAATTTGGAAAAGCAAGTTTTTATTCTTGCAAAAGGCTTGAGATACGTAGTTTTCATAAATCAGTAGGAGACAATGGAAAGAGACAGCTGTGGTTTGACCATTCCTGAAAGTAAAAAATTTAAATAACAATGTGGCAGATTGTGTTTTCTAAAGATAGCCAGGGCACAGTCTTCAAGCTCAGATGCTGTTCAGCAGTGTGACACCGACATCTTATGAAAACGCTGGTGTCCTCATTGGCACAACATGTACTTGCCGTACTTGATGTCCCAGGTTCAACGTCCCCACCATTGAGAGAAAAAGACAAATCAAGTCTCCCTGCTTTCTTGAGTCTAGGTGGGCCCTTTAACTGACAGCTGCTTCTCCCTTTTGAAAACTAACCACCATGTAAAGCGGTGCTGTCCCTCTGAAATCACTGGAGAATCCACAGTCATGTGATGATGCTCTGGAGGATGAGTTGCAGACGTACAAGTGGAGAAGCTGTTTGGAAATGGCTCTCCAGCCTTGGCTGCCCTATGTTGCTATGTAAGTCTGATGAACCACCCAGTGGAGCCCCTTCTAGTTTCTAGCCTCTAAAATCATGCAAAATAAAATGGTTTGTTGTAAGTTTCTAAGGTTTTGGGTAATTTGTTTGCACCTGATTACAAGAACATTTACTGAGGGAACTATTGTTATATTTTATAAAAGATAACTATGGAAATATGGAAAAATATATCTGTACCTCTAAGTTTGACAAATAACTATTTTCAAGGGACAAAAAAAAAA
>NW_008352133.1:1277506-1341209 GCF_000622305.1 Nannospalax galili
AAAAAAAAAATCCTAGATCATGAAAATAAATAAGAGCCTCTATAGAAAAATTTGCCAAGGTTGTGTTTTTAGAAGAGTAAATCTTAACAAGCTGAAAAAAGAAAAAAGATATGCTCAAACTCATTAGTAATCAGAGGAATTCAAATTAGAACCACAATATTCTTTGTACCCAATAGACTAACAAAAATTAGAACGATGGGTGATGCAAAGTATTCGGGGTCATGAGAGCATGGAATGGTGAAGGCATTCTGAAGAGTGGCCTGGCAGCTTAATTCAGTGGATATACATACCATTTCTAAGTGAATGGCCTCAAGTACCTTAAATGTGCAGGGGAACAAATATGAAGATAACCCTCACAATTTTAGGGCAGAGGCTTAGGTGTCGCTGGGGAGCTATGTAGATAGAATACAGTGGTGCATGTGTAGGACCACACATCTGATAGACACAAAGGAGAACTGCATATGTGTTTAAATACAGTGTTTAGAGGCAGTATTAACAATGGAGCCTTAGCTTAATACCATTTTGTAAATTCATAGTACTTTGCTGGAGAATGCCCCATGTGTCAGACACATTGGAATGGTTGCATAAAGGGCCACAGGAAGTCAAGGAAAAGTGTGGTCAAACACAAGTGCATATGGTATTGGGTGTACAAATTGGTATGGATTTTACTAAAGATTGTATCAAGTTCTTTAAAAATGCTCTCACAAGAAACCAAGATAAGATCACTGAAGTGGCACCAATGAAAATATAAAATTCCTTGGCTAAATATAAGAAATTCTATGTATGACTTGTACATTGAAAATATGAGCTTGCTGAGAAAAATGAGCATACCTAAGTAATAAAAGGTATACCATGCTCATGGAAGAGTCAGTATTGTTAAGACTCAACTTTCTTCAGATGAATCTATAAAAAGTCAAGAATCCCAATGAAAGTACCTTGACTTTTAAATACTTTATGAAATAAAACAGCTGGTTCTGAAACTTGTATGGAAATTCAAAAGCTTTCTAAAGTAGCCAAGAACAATGAAGTTGAAGGATTTAACATTTCTTGGTTCAACACTACCCCCAATGAAATAATTGAACACTACATTTAAAATGTGTGAATTGTATGTAAATTGTCCCTCAGTAAACTTACATGAGTGTTGATTTTGACCTTATTTATAATAGTGAAATATCCAGCATAATCCAAATGTCTAGGAATAGCATATTACTTAAAACTATAATGTATTTGTTTGGAGGGGGGTTATTTTTGGTTTTTTGTCTTTTTGAGACAAGGTCTTCCTGTAGCCCCAGCTGGCCTGGAACTCACTATGTACACCAGGCTGGCCTTGAACTCACAGAGATCTACCTGCCTCTGCCTCTCAAGTGCTGGGATTAAAGGTGTGTGCCACTACACCCAGCCTTGAACTATAATGTATTTGTGTACAGAATCTTAAGAGCTATTAAATTACTTAGAGATGGAGAGATGGCTCAACAGTTAAGAGCACTGCTTGCTCTTGCAGGTTCAGTTCCTACCATGTACATGGTGTGGCTAACAATACTCTGTAACTCCAGTTCCAGGGGCTCTGATGCCCTCTTCTGGCCTCTGTGGGCTTTGCACAACACAGGTGCACTTACATACATGCAGACAGAACATTTATACCCATAGAATAAAAATAAAATTTAAAAAACAACTTGGAAAAGTATTTACTATTTTAAGCAAAAGAGCAGATTTTAATGTATACTAATTTTTGCTTTTTTATTATTTTAAAATACATCTAGTATGTGTTGTGTGTGGTGTATGTGCTTATTAGTGTGGGTGTGTGCACTTGTATGTGCAAGTGGAGGCCAGAAATTTTTTCTTTAATAGTTCCCCGTGTATTTATGTTTATTTTTGGTGTTTGAGACAGGGTCTCCCTATAGCGCCAGCTGGCCTGGAACTCACTATGTAGACCAGGTTGGCCTCTGTGTCACAGAGATCCACCTGCCTCTATCTCCCAGGGGCTGGGACTAAAGGCATGTGCCAACACACTCAGCTTTTTTCCTTTTTTTTTTGAGACAGGTCTGTATGTAGACCAGGCTGGCCTTGAACCATGGACCTGCCCGTGTCTCCTTCCCAAGTGCTGAGATTAAAGGTGTTTACCACCACGCTGAACTCCCAACTTTTAAAAAAAAATTTTATTTAAAAAAAACTTTTTTTAATGTATGTGTATTGCCTGCATGGGCGGCCAGAAGAGGGTGTTAGATCAGAGTAGCCAGTGCACTTAACTGCTGAACCATTTCTCCAGCTGCTCCACCTTTAAAAAAAAATTTTTTTTTTTTTTGTCTTTTTGAGATGTTTTCCTTGTAGCCCCAGCTGGCCTGGAACTTACTATGTAGACCAGACTGGCCTTGAACTTGTAGAGATCCACCTGTCTCTGCCCCCCAAGTGCTGGGATTAAAGGCATGGGCCACCACACCCAGCCACCTTAAAGACAAGGTCTGTCTCTGAACCTGAAGCTCACCCATTAGGCTAGGGTGGCTAGCCAATGAACTTCAGAGATCTGCCTGTCTCCACCCCTAGCCTTTGGTTTACAGATTACAGATTGCACCAACATCCTGGCTTTTTATGTAACTTCTGGGGATCTGAATTCAGGTCCCCATGCTTGTTAAGTAGATGTTTCATTAACTAAGCCATCTCCCCAACCCTAGTTGTTGCTTTTGTATTTATTTTCAAACTGGCAGTGACTAATAAACAATTTATTTTCTCATTAATAAAGATCAAGTGGGATTTTTGTGATAATATATAAATATTTAAAGATATGGTACATCTACATATAATTTCTTCTCATGGGAAATAGATGAGATAAAATTTTTAAAACAAAGTTAAAGAATGAATTCACTGTTTTCCTTTATTATCAGGACTATATTCATTCTAATATATACAAATGTCCAAGGCTGATGCCCCATAAGCTTTAACTGAAAAAGAATTCTCCCCTATTAGATGGACTCATGGTTTGAATCTCAAAGCAGAGGAATGTGAACATGAGATTTCATCAAGGGCAGAGTTGTGATTCAGTTTTAACATGGAGTCACAGTATGTTCCCTAGGGAATGTGATGGAAACGGTCAGACTATCTCATCCAGTTTGCAGGTAAAAGTTCTCATCCACTGTACCAACTCCCAGGCAGGTAGGTGCTCAAGATCATTTAGACATTCAAACGTTCTCACCTTGAAGCAAGGAAAGGAAGGTTACCTGCACATGGTTTGAGGAGGCCTCACACAGTCTCACATGGAGCTCTGAAGCTGGGAAGACTTTTCAGAGATGATCATAATTGAAGTAAACAGTCCAGCCATTTGTACTTCTGTACCAACTAATCACTGAATGCAAGTTACCCCTGGGGATGGGGCAAAGCAGCTCCCTTTGGCCAAGAATAATGCTCGCAGAAGAACACAGCTGTGAGCCTTTGGCAATCAGCATTCTTGCAAATGGGTGGTGGGGTTAATGTCTTAGTCCCATAAAGGTAATCTGGATTGAATTTCCCAGCATATACTAGATGATGCTTATGAAACAGCTAAAAAAAAAATAAGCTGAATTAAACAGTATTATGAATCTGTAGTTTTCATTTACATTTTGATAAAAGTGTATAAAGGGAAAGTTCTTGAAATGAGTGGTAAGTTTTCCATTACATTTGGCTTTATAACTAACTTTTTTGTTTCTTTGTTTTTGAGACAGTTCCACTAAGTCACCCAAACTGGCATCTAACTTTGCATCTTTCCATCTTAACCTCCTAAGTACTACATATCTAGTTATGGCTGATTTATATATTTCATGTCATCTTTTTATGTAGCATATATATTTGCCAAGAAATAAAGAGGAAAAAGGCCTAAGCAAAAGTAATAGCAACTAAATTAGGTAGGCTCTTAGTAAAAATAAAAACACAGACAAAGATTTAAGATCTGAATCCATTGCTAAAGTAAGCATTCAGGTGAAGAAATATTTCTGAAATCTTAGTAAGTTTGCTTGTGTAGCTGTCCTAAAATCTGGGGGTTTTGTTTAGCAATATTACAACATTGTTAAAACATGCTTGGCTTGGAGCTGGAGAGATGGCTCAGCGGTTAAGAGCACTGACTGCTCTTGCTGAGGACCCAGGTTTGATTCCCAGCACCCATATGGCAGCTTATGAACCGTCCTTAACTCCAGTTCCAGGAGAATCCAAGGCTCTCTTCTGACCTTCGTGGCATTGCATGACACAGGTGCACTCACATGCAGGCGTTACACTCATACACATAAAAATAATAAATGAAAATTTCAAAAATGTTTAAAAAAATTTTTTGGCTTGCTTCTCCTTTCACCTAGTTTTGAACAGGTTCAACTATGGCCCTGACTTTCTTTTAAGGTGAAAGTACCCTGGCTAAGGTTGCTGAACTGGTGATTGGATATGCTGATGAGAACAATTACTGAGTCAGAGGGATGTGTCAGTTGCCAACCAGGAAAAGGGTAAATGGGGTGGCATACTTTTCTGTTTTATGTAATGCAGTGAGCCTTTGAAATGAAAAAATAGGGGAAATATTAAATCTGTACATTTATTTTTATTGCATTTATTGCTTTGTGTGTGCGTGTGCACAGATGCACAAGTATGCCATGCCATGCTTGTAGAGATCAAAGGACAACTTGGAGTACATTCTCTCCTTCCACCATGTGAGTCTAAGGGAGCCTCAGGCTTGGTGGCAAGTGCCTTAATCCATTTAGTCACCTCACTGGCTCTAAAGCTGTATATCTAGATCTCTTATTTCAAAATGGCTGGTTTCAGTTTTGTTTGAGAACTATGTTCAGAGGTTTTCATAAAGTGAGCCCAAGTTCTGTTAGAGCAGAAAGAGCGCTGGAGGTTTTAAGTGCATGGGAGGGTGAACTGACTATGACATTGGCTACTCCATCAGTTGAAGGTTAGTTCAGCTGACCTGGATGGCTAGGCTGATTTCTTATTTTTCCTTCCCTCCAGAAGCTGTGGGCTTGGTGAAAGAGGAATACTTTCTCCAATCAAGGCCAGTTTCTTGATCAAGGGTATACGAACAGCTGTGCACCTTCTGCTACAACCATCAAAGGAGCTCTCAGGACTGCTTGATTCTACAGCCAGATCCATTGTGGTTTAGAGGTCCTTTAATATCAACCTAAACATCTGGTTTCCTTACAATATTCTTTTCTTACAGGAAATCATTTAAGGAAGCCAAATACTGGCTTTTTGAAGCATACTAATTTCTTTTTTTTTTTTTTTTTTTTTTTTTTTTTGTCTTTTTTTGAGACAGGGTCTCCCTGTAGCCCCAGCTGTCCCAGATTCATTATGGAGACCAGGCTGGCCTCAAACTCACAGAGATCCCCCTGCCTCTGCCTCCCGAGTGCTGGGATTAAAGGCGTGCGCCACCACTCCGAGCCTGAAGCATACTAATTTCTGATGCTAAAGATTCTATTTATTTTAAGTTAGTTTGTTCACCACAGAACTTTTCTTTTTCAACCCAGGATTGGACAACTGATTACAAAAGGGAGTTAAAGCTGAATATGCTGGGCTGGAGATGTAGCTTAGTTGGTAGAGTGCTTGCCTAGTAAGCATGAAGCCCTGGGTTTGATTCCCAGCACCACAGAAACTAGCCCTGGTGGTACACATCTGTAATTCCAGCACTGAAGAGGTAGAGGTATAGAGAGTATAGCAAATTCGAGAGTAGTCTGGGATACATGAAACCCTGCCATTAAAAACAAAAACAAACTTAAGATTGAACAGTGTTTAATTAAAGACCAGATATTATAGAACCATTAAAACATTTTTAAAATTTTTTATCTTTTATTTTTGTTTTATGTAAATGCATGTATTGCCTGCATGTAGGTAAGTACACCTGTGTCATGCAATGCCGGTGGAGGTCAGAAGAGGCTGTTGGATTCCCTGGGACTGGAGTTATGGACAGTTGTTAGCTGCCATGTGGGTGCTGGGATTCAAACCCAGGTCTTCTTCAAGAATAGCCGGTGTTCTTAACCGCTGAGCCATCTCTCCAGCCCCTAAAACATATTTTTTATTACACAGGGAAATGAAAATTTCATCTCTTACCTTAAAGGTTTAATCAAAATATTATTCTTAACATTTTCTGCTATGAAATTTTCTAATTTTTTATTATATTGAACTATTCCTAATCTTATTGTGGAAGTCTAATATGAATTTGTAGAAAGTTGTATCAAGTTGTAGAAAAACTGAAAATTAATTTCCAGTTAAGTTGGAAATCTTTGTGTACTCATATGATACAATGCAATGTTGATTCACAATTTTCTACATTAAAGACTAGTCTCAATTTAAAATCTTTTAAATAAAATGATCCTGAAATTTGATGTGGTTGTGTCTGTTACTAAAGACTGGGTTTCTAGAGACTCCTTTACTTTTTTCTTTGATACTGAGCTAAATCTGAGGATGTGATTTCATAGTCACATTTTTTAGTTCAGATACAAATTCTGCCACTACCTTTGACTTATCCACAGGAAAGTTGCTTAAATACTTTAAGCCTCAGTATCTCATCTGTAAAATGAAGATTAGTTTTTATCTTGCTCAATGGGATGTCTACCAAGCACTACTAAGTGCTTAAATGTTATCTCTCCATCTTATCTATAGATTTTGAATGCTTAGTAATTAATTCTATATAGGATAATACAGCTCATAAGAGGTGGGATTAGGATTTGGCCTCAGATTTATATGACACCAAAGCCCAGAGATTTATAGTATTTCTTCCTTTTTGGAGAGCTAACAGTAGGTTCACATGTTCAGTTAATTTGTGTGTGTGTGTGTGTGTCTGTGGTGTTAAATCTTAGCATAGAATATGATTGGTTATGGTAAGATCTTATATGCAGTAAAGTTTTCAGTGGTTCAGAAAACTTATTCAGAGACTAAGGATCATTATTCAGTTCCAGAATTAAAGAGCTATCTGGATGGACTCCAAAGGGCTTTCCTTTAGGGAAACCACTTTAAAAATAGATAAAGCAAGCCAGGCGTAGTGGTACACACCTTTAATCCCAGCACTCGGGAGGCAGAGGCAGGTGTATCTCTGTGAGTTCAAGGCCAGTCTGGCCTATATAATGAGTTCCAGGACAGTTGGGGCTACAGGGAGACCCTGACTCAAAAAGACCAAAAAAAAAAAAATAGATAAAGCAATATTTTCAAGGATGGCTAAGGTAATTGGAAAACATGTGGTATTTCTTTATTTCCGTGTTGAGGATTTAAAAATCCAAGGGTTTGTGCTAAGCACATGCTCAACCACAGAGCAACATTTCCAGACTCCAATTTATTAAAGATGATTCCTGTTAATTTTATGGATATCATCTAGACTGCGTAGAAAAGAATGGATGCTGAAATGAGATAGCCTCAACCTTCAATGTTCCTTCCAGTTAAAATAATATGTTCAAAATGAATTCTAATGGAAAATCCTTATGTGTATGTTTTTAAAAAGTTCTACATCAACAACATCTGTTTGCCAAAACAGCTTCAGAGAGACCAATAGGAAGCTATCACCATATTCAGGAGAGAAATACAGCTTAGATTGGTTGACAGCAGAGAAATGAAGTGACCTGTCTAGGTTTATATGGAAGACAAAGTGTGAAAGACTTACCTAAGAATTGGATATGGGAATGTACTAGAAAGAGAGGCTTATCCCTAGGTTTTGCATCTCAGAGAAGGGGTAAGTGGTGGTCCCATTAAAGAAGAAGAGGGGTGTGTGTGTGTGTGTGTGTGTGTGTGTGTGTGTGTGACAGAGACACACAGAGAGCGAAGTCTAGAGTTTATTTTATATATACTGTTTGAGCTGGGGATATAGCTCAGTTGCTAGGCTGCTTAACTGGCAGATACAAAGAGTCAATCCCTAGCACTGCATAAAATAATCACACATAGTGGCTGATACCTGTAATTTCAGTACTTGGGAGGTAGGTGGAGAAATATCAGGAATTCAAGGCTACATAGTTTGAGGTCAGCCTGGGATACATGAGATCTTGTCTCAGTAACAAAAATAAACAAGCAACAAATGTATTAAGCTTAATTGGAGATGTTGAATAGGCACCTGTACTTCTAAGCAGATGAGCCTAGACAGAGACATGAGAGAAGAAGAAATATACTTCACTGCCGGACTCAATTTCTTGTTTATCTTGTGGCCTTTTGCTCCGGAACTTTGTTGAGGTATTTCCATGATCTTCTAGACTGCACACTTTTTTGTACCTTAAAACTTCCCTGTGGGGGGAGATGGGTCAATGGGTAAAGTGCTTGCTGCTTTGGACAGGAGGACCTGGGTTTGGATCCCTAGTACAGTGGAAAAGCCAGGACAGTGACCTGTGTCTGTGATTCCAGCACTGGGGAGGCAGAGACAGGGGAATTCATAGAGCTCACTGGTCTGCCAGTCTAGCCAAAAGGGTGAGTGAGAGGCAGTGTCTCAAAAATTACAGTGGATAGTGATAGAGGAAGACACCCCATGTTGACCTCTGCTCTACATGTGTGTGCACCCACACAAACACATACACCATACATTACTGAACCTGGGGTTACAGCTTGTGCCCCAACAAGCCAGGTTTGACCAAATTAATAGTGAAAAGCAGAAAAAAGAGGTTTAACCAATGTGGCTACAATGGGAAGAGGGACAAGATCAAGTGATATTCCCCACCCAGGGCCATTTTTTTGGGTTCTGAAGTGAGGTTAAAGTTTAGGTGGAGAGCCAGTTATGTATATCTAAGCAATCCTGGTTAAGGAATGGTCCTGCTGACCCATTTCTCTTCAGAAGGTGGCCTGACAGGTTCTAAATCTTCCAGAAGGAAACTTTTTCCTCTGACTGGCCCAGAGGAAAAAGTTTTTTCTTCTCCTAGCATGAGATTCCTGGGGGTAATTCCAGTTTCTTTGGGTGCATTGTTTCAATAGTCTGATAGCCACAGATAGGGACACAAGTGTCTTTTTAGAGTATCTTCATCCCTGCCAGTCCAGTTGTTACTGGAATTAACCTGAGACTAACTTGGCACAGTAACAAGCCTCTAACCATACTCAGAAAGTGGAAGAAATTTCTTTATTATGCATGGAACGCAGACTTGAGCTAACCTGCTCCAGGGAAGCTGAGGCATGAACCAGAAATACATGCAGGTTTTTATAGGATCCTTTGGCAGTAATCATACTGGTGGATTTGAGACTTCCAGAACAGAAATATTCTTGCCCTTTAGGCTTAATTATAGAAAATTTAAAAGGCATTTTAAAAGCAGGTATTTCAGGCAAGGATTGTGATATTCCCAGTAGCATGATATATTGCTGATGCCAGTACAGTCTCATGACCCATTGTAACCAGATGTTTCCTTAAGATCACAGACTGATTTGTGGTTTTCTGTCCTGTCCTGTCTCAGCTTGAGACTGATCTCAGAGTGGACTTTATGATTTGAGTACAAGTTGAAGCTTCCAAACTCCTGTTACTTCCACATATGTCAAAAGCACACCTATTATTATGCTCATTATTAGTACATAAGGTTCTTATCTAATACATGTCAGTACTTATTCATCTACCATACAGAAAAAGTTATACTGAGGTTCATTAGGTTAATTTTCCTTCATCACAGCACCCGTTCCACCCCAATACACTTCATCTGTCCACAAAGAAAATTCTCTCCAGTTCTTTAAGGTCCAGTTAAAAACTAATTGTTTCCCAAATGAATTTGCTCTATAAACTGTGTTCCTATAGCCCATTTTTCATTCATCTTACAACTTTTTGTTTGTTTTGAGACAGGGTCTCCCTGTAGCCCCAACTGGCCGGGAATTTGCTATGTAGACCAGGCTGGCCTGACTCTCACAGAAATCCGCCTACCTCAGCCTCTCAAGTGCTGGGATTAAAGGCGTGCAACACCACAGCTCGTTGCCACTGTGTAGTAGGGTTCTAGTCCTGAATTAGGAATCTTTGGGAACCAGGTCTTTGAAACTCACTGTGAGAGCTAAGCCAGGCATCGAGAAACAACTGGAGTAAAGGCATGCGGCTGACGAAAGAGTCTGAAAGTGTTTGGGGCTGGAGAGATGGCTCAGCAGTTAAAAGCACTGACTGTTGTTACAGAGGACCCCTTGGCTAACAAAGGGCTGTAACTCCTTCCAGGGGACCCACTCCAACGCCTTCTTCTGACCTCCGCGGGCACTGCACGACAGGGGTGCACTTACATGCAGGCAATACATTCATACACACTTATGAAAAACAATAAATAAAAAAGTATGAAAACATTTAATGAAGGGGTGTAAAAAACCGCAGCTCCAGGCACACTTCCTTCTACAAAGGTCCCTTTCCCGAGAAGCTTTCCAGATCCATTCCTTCCTTCAATGTGAACTAAATCAGGTTGGGTCTCATTGACCAATCAGAGCGCAGTTTTCCGCAGTCACAAGAGCCAGCCTAAGCCAATGAAAGATCTGGGCGCTTTGGAGGGGCGAGATCTGCCGCTCATGGGCGGGACTTCGCCTTGACTGGCAGGCGAGAGATCCACTGTTTTAGGACGGAAACGTAGCGCTATGCACGCAGGAGGGCTTGTGGGCGGGGCTATGGAATTGAGCTGACCAATGGGCGGCATAGTACTCGCAGAGGGACAGGTAAGTCATCAATGGTGGCACGGATATGGCGCCTTGGGCGGGGCTTCGAACCAAAGTCCTCTGAGAGCCGCGTCCGCCCGCGTTGCCTTCGCCGTCACGGCCGGCACCTCCTCCTCGTTCCATTCATTCGCTTTCTTCTTCTTCTTCTTTTTTTTTTTTTTTTTTCATTCACAGAGGTAGTGAAGCCTAGTCCCGAGCATGGAGCGCGCTGTCCCCACGGCCGGCTTCCTCTACTGGGTGGGCGCGAGCACCGTGGCCTACGTGGCCTTGCGCCTGTTGTACTCGCTCTTCAGGGCATTTCAGGTCTGGGGTGTGGGGAACGAGGCCGCGATCGGCCCGCACCTTGGAGAATGGGCAGGTGAGTGGCTCGGCGCCTGCACTGCCCCGGCCGGGCCCGCGTGGCCCTCGCGCAGATCCGGAGTGCGTCGCTCGCGGGCCCAGGGACTTCGAGTGCAGCGTCCTCCCTGGGGCTTGTGCCTGTTTTCTGAGCTGGTGGCCGGAGTCAGGTGCTTTGTTTGGTCCGCTCCTTGCGTGTTCTTAAAGTTTTCACCTGCTTTGAAAGCTGGCCTTGTGCTAAGGACAAAAGCATTCTGTTGACTGATTTTAGGGGTGAGGCTGGGAGAAGGGCGTGCAGGGACCGCATTTCAGAAGTCCTGATCTTGGGACCCTGGCCTCTCCATTCACTTGGACGTCATTTAGAAAGTTCTTTGGGGGGGATCGGGGGGCGGGGTGTCGAGGAAATCTTTTCTAAACTATTCTGGAGTCCCAGTGGGTAGCAGACGCCGTGGTCTCTGCAAAACGATCACTTTTTTTTTTTTTTTAAATCTTAATCAGCAATACTTTTTGCAAAAGGTTTTGGGAAAAAGTGGTCCTACAAAAAAGTGAACTAAACACGTGAACCTCGTTCTTTTCAGTTGGCAGATTTTAAAAATAGAGGACAAAGTTCAGATCGGAGTTGAGAAAGCCACCCAACCAAACTCTGCACCTTTTTTGTTTCTTTAATTCTTTATGGCTTGGTTTTTAAACATGTGTGATATCGTATGTGTTTCTCGGATGTTTTGTTATTTAGTGCTCACATCTCAAGCGTCAAAATTTTGTGATGCATCATAAAATTTTGGGCTGCATCATAAAATTTTGGGAGAGTTGGTTAACTGCAGACCAAGCTCACGACACCAATCATGTTACTCTAGGTTTTTCCTTTTGTTCCTAAAAGAACATTTAAACAATTTAGAGCTAAAGACTTTAGTCTTTTGGGACAATAACAACATTGAGAAAAATAAAGTTGAACTTGTGAGCTCTTTCCCGATATGGGGCAGGTAGGAATATTATAAAACTTCACAACCACTTGTTAACCTTTTCATACTTCCTGGGTGGGGGATGAGGGGAAAAGGGGCTGGAGAGATGACTCAGCGGTAAGAGTGCTGGCTGCTCTTGCAAAGGAGCTGGGTATGATTCCCAGCACCCACATGGTGGCTAACTACCACCCCAACCATCTGTAACTCCAGTTCTGGGGGAATCCTAGGGAAGTTTGTAATTTAGGGAGGGGTTATGTAAGATTTTGAAATTTGAACTAGAACACTGGGTTGGGAGAGAGAATCATGGTGTAGTAATTGAGGTGAACTATTGTTGAGGTCAGTTTACATAGAAAACTGGAGAGATGGCTCTGTGTTTAAGAGCACTGGCTACTCTTGCAGAGGACCTGGGTTAGATTCCCAGCACCCGCATGGAGGTTAATAACAGTCTGTAACTTCAGTTCCAGGGGACTCCTTTAGGCACTGCACTACATGAGTGCACTTACATACATGCAGGCAATACACTCACATACAAAAAAACAAGAATAATAAAATATTTTTAAAAAGAAGTTACGAAATTTTTGTTTGTGAACATTTACATGTGGCTTGAATCTTAAAACACTTTAGTCTCTCTAAATTCAGGGACTCTTTCAAGAACAAATTAGGATTAGTTCATTTTTAAAGTAGGTTCTTTGAAGCACTGAGGTGGGGGGTGACCTGAAATGTTTGTAAAACTGTCAGTGGGAACACTTAGATAATTCAGATTAAATTGTGATAAAGCATTGGTTTAGGAAAAGTTATGGTTAATAAAAAAAGAAAATTAATGCATAAATAATACTGTTTTCTCCCTTACAGAATTGCTGTCTTACTCTCAAGAGTGTTTATTGCTGTGTAGCATTCTTTAATAAGTACTAGTGGGAGACATTTTTAGGGACACATTGCCTATTACTGATGTTCATTTATTATCTTCCTCTCCATGACCAGTTAAATATTTTATTCAGTAGTAAGTTTTGTTGAATTGATAGTATAGTGAAATTTGTAAATTTAGACTGTATAAGTCAGTGGATTTACATAGATCAGTTCCAGTGCCATTAAATGCTATTTGTAGATAAGGGCAAATTTTAAAAGCTTTAATATTGTATTTCATTTCCCTTCTTCTTGTTCTTGGTATGGTATAATACTGTTGGGTGCGGACTATGGGTCTTATGATAGTAATTCAATGTTGAGTTTTTAGGGAAAAAGCTTGTGCTCTGACAGCTTCAGTAGGCTTCAGTCACCTGTTCCCAGTATACCTATTAGAGAAGAGGACTGTGAAAAACAGAGATTTACTCAAGGTGGCCACTGGGGAAGGGAAATAGATAAGGGACCTAGTGATCCTGTTTGTCTTCAGACTACTGATAGGAACTTTAGGTTTAAATTGAGGAAGAACTGGGGCAAGGGACAAGAGCTATGTAGAAATAAGCAGGATCAAGGTGGGGGGGTCTCACCCAACAGGACCCATCACTGTCCTGTGAGGTGGTCTGAGAAGTATATCTGCTCGTCTCTTGGTTGTCATTCTCTGAAGGAACCAATCTGGTTCCTTCTGGGTGATTACTTCTATTCCTCGGTGTACCCTTGCCCTCATGGATAATTGCCAACACCTAGGGGTTGGTGACTTATGTGCTTTCAGAAAGCCAAAGAAAGAAGGATAACACAAAGTGAAGGTAGAGATGCCAGGCTTTCATCCTGCTTTTGGTCACTTTGTGGGCCCAAATGAGGAGTTGGTGCTTTTTAGCAAAAGCAGCTTCTAAGTGTCTGTTTCAGTAAGAGCCAATGAGATGGAATCTAGAGAACAAATTTTGACAGGAAAATAATTTGCTTAGTTCTTGAGCACTTGTGAGGAATCAGCTGCACCCAGGAAGTGATTACTGAGCTGAGATCAGTGTGAATTAGCCTGGTAGAGAGGCAGAAAGCAGAAGGAAGAATGTCTCTCAGACACCGTGTCTCTGCATGGTATGAGAAGTTCAGAGTGATACAGTTGTTGAATGATCCTGGGTTGTTATCTTCTCCAGGAAGCCCATAACACCATAGTGTGAGTGGAAACGTCACACACCATATCAGAAGGCCTGCTTTATTTGCTGACTTTTTCTTCCTAGGAAAACAGTGCTTTCTCTCTGATGATTCCAGAGCTATCTGTACACCATTAAGTGATGTTTCTATTTAAATAACCTGGACATAGAGGAATGGAATGAAGGCCAGGCAGCTTAAGCATGTCAACAGTCAGGGCCTGTCAAGGGTATTACATTGGGAAATTGAGTTGGCTTTGGAGTCAATTGGACAAGGGTAAGCTTTGTTGCTCACTAAGCTGACCTTGGGCAAAGATAGCTAACCTCTAAGTATAACTTCATCTTTTGAATGGGAATTACAGTTTTCAGGATTATTGTAACAATGAAATGAAAGCAGATGAAGTTCTAATGTATAGTCTTTGGAAGTTTTTATGAATACTAACATTTAGCATTTTATTTGTATAAGTGCGCATATTTGAGTAACATGGATTGTTGGAATAAAGAAATGATAGTTCACTCAGCTAACTCCAGGTTGAAAATCTCACTCTCAAAAGATCAGTTAGGAGATTCTTCACCTGACTACAGAATTCTTTGCTTAGTGAAGAAAACTCTACATAGTTCTTTATATACGGCTCTCCTTAGTAACTCAATATAGGATAGACTTAGAAAACTTTAGTTATGTGTGGTTTTCAAGTATTTGAAAAAACCTTGTAGTCATTGTTGATCCTTCTCCACACATAATCTGTTAAGATACCCCTTGACTCTAATTTCAAAATACCCAGAATCTTGTTACTTCTAAACCATCATGATTTCTTGCTTTCACTCTCACAGCCTTCTGACTGCCTGCTTTCATGATGGCTTCCCTACAGATCTATGAGGAACTTGGGCCAACTTTTCATTATCAGTTGACTGAGGGTTCCTTTTCTTTTAATTTTTAATTTTGTTTTGAGAATTTTGTACACGAGTGCTGTATTTTATTATCTTCATCCCATCTATCCCTTTCCAGCTCTTTCCATGTTTCCCCCACACCCTCAATTTTGTGACCTTTATTATTATTACATGCACATAGATGCATATGGATGTACATTTGTATGCATATGTACATTTGTATCTATACTTATGAATCTACTGAATCCATTTAACGTTGCTTGTATATACATGTGTTTAGGGCTGACCACTTGGAACTGGATAACTTACCAGGGGGCTTCTCCCTAGAGAAAACTGATGCTCTCTCAACAACCATTGATTGCCTGTAGCTCTTCATCTAGGTGGGGCTGTGTGAAATTGCCCCATCCACATTGGCTGTCATTATGAAGGTCAGGCCTAGGTAGCCATAGTGTGGGGATTTCATGGGCGCCACTTCCCTGTCATGTCTAGAAGACACTGTCTAGCAGCATTGTCTTGAGGGTTATTTTGTTCAATTAGATGGAAAGCATGAGCAGGCAGGGTATATAGTCCTTAGCCTTCCAGCTTCAGAGCCTGGGGTGCTGAGCCTCTGTTCAGTGTTGCAGCTCAGGGTCTAAGTGTCACTGACTCAGTACCCAGCAGCTAGTGGAGGTTAGGGTACCAAGACACTCAGCTCTTGGTGCTACAGACCTGACTTCAGAGTGTTGAGACCGTTATCTTTGAGTTTTAGCTCCTCAGCAGCTAGCATTAATGATTCTCAGTGGTGGTCTGGAACTCTTGCCATCCGTCTGCAGTTTTGGCTCTTCACAGCCCTTTGTCCTCCATAGCCTCAGCTCTCTGTTTTCTCCAGCCCTCTGTATTTCTGCAGCCCTGCTGCTGGGTGTGCCTAGGACCAAGAGCCTCAGGAGTTTGCCTGCTCCACCATGATAAAGATCTCATGGACTGCTCTGAGGAGTACTGCTTAAGCAATCATACATGCACACTGACTGGAATAGGGAGATGCTCCTTCTCAACCAGTTTAAGGACTGGAGGTCAGGGTGGCTGTGAGTGGTGGGATCTTCTAAGGGTCATCTGCCGCTAGCATAACCCAAATGAAGACTTTCTGAAGCTAGCCATGTTTGGAGCAATATCCAGCAACCAGATAAAAGGCTCTTTGGGGTCAGCACTTTCAGCCTTCCTTGGATGTCAAAGTCTGGATTGGAGTCTTCCTGAGCAGATGGAAGTTTTTAATACAGTTGGTACTATCATGATGGCAGATTGAGGATCCCAGAGGGAGTGGCTGCTTGATTGACAGCTGCAGGGGTTCCCTGAAAATAGCAGGGCTGAAGTTGTTGCTGGTTCCATGAACTGCTACTGTGTTAACAATGTCCTGCAGATCAAGTATGGCCTACCGGGCTTGTCCACCTCTTAGTGTCATCCTTCAGCAGTGCTTTTCGTCAGAAGCCTATGTCTAGATTTCTGTGTGGAAACTTTAATTTTTAAGGCTCTTTAAAAATTTTGTTAAATGTATATTTTAGGTTTTTGTTTTTAATTATGTATATGTATGTGTATACGAGTGTAAGTGCCTGTACAGGCCAGAAAAGGGTGTCAGATCCCCTGGAGCTGCAGTTATATGCAGTTGTGAGCCACCTGCTGTTGGTGCTGGGAACCAAACTGGTCCTCTGGAAGAACAGGAAGTGGTCTTAACCACTGAGACATCTTTCCAACCCTGTTTGTAAGCTTATAGGGCAAATAAATTAGGTCAGGAGACAAAATTCATCAAGTAGCCAGTTTGCTTTCGAGCTTCTTTTTAAAAAAAGACTTATTTTTATTTATGTATATACGTGTATGTCCATGTGTATATGCCAGGTGTGTGTAAGTGCCTGCAGAGGCCAAGAGAGGGCATTGGATTCCTGGGAGTTGGAGTTACAGGTAGTTGTCAGCCACCCAATGTGGGTACTGGGAACTGAACTCAGGTCTTCTAGAAGTGCAGTAAGTGCTCTTACCTGCTGAACCATCTCTCCAGCTCCATTACTTCCTCATCTTTAATTCCAAATCATGCTTTTCTTTTCACATCTGGACTAGTAATTGCCAAATTTTACTGAATCTACCATTGCAGCCCCCCTTTCATCTGCATTGCCTGAATGTATCATGTCCTTTCCAAAACACTTGCTCTGTTCAAGTTTTATGATGCATAAAAATCCTCTAGTCAAATTACCCTAGACACTTTGTACAAAGCTAAGTTTCGTGATGTCCATGCAAATCAAGATCCTTGACATGTTTGGAGCTTCTCTCATACATTTCTGATGTTATCTCCTTATGTATCCTTTTATTTATTTATTTATTTATTTATTTATTTGTTTGAGTAAGTGTACTGGTGTTGTGCAATGCCCACGGAGGCTGTTGGATCCCCTGTAACTGGAGTTACGGGCAGTTGTTAGCGGCCATGTGGATGCTGGGATTCGAACCTGGGTCTTCTGCAAGAACAGTCAGTGTTCTTAACCACTGAGCCATCTCCAGCCCCTGCATCCTTCTTTTAAAAAATGTTTATTTATTTATGTATATGCCTGTGTGCACATGGTGCTGTCAAGCTAGAAGAGGCTGTAGGATCCCCTGGAACTGGAGTTACAGACAGTTGTGAGCTGCCTGATTGTGGTTGCTGGGAACCAAACCCCTCCTCCTCTCTGCAACAAGAAGCACTCTTAACTGCTGAGTCATCTTCTCAGCTCTGCATCTGTTTCTGCCTGCATGTACAGAGACGCTTGGTAGTTTCAGTAGGCATTGACCATTGATTTCATTGTCTGTGTTCTTTCTGCTGTCCCATGTTCATCTTTTTTTTTTTTTTTTTTTTTTTTTTTTTTTTTTTTTTTTTTTTTTTTTTTTTTTTGTGCATGTGTGTATTTTTGTTTTGTTTGTTTTGGGCTTGTAAAATTCCACTTTTATAGTACATGCTATGAGTTTTTTTCCTCTGAGACTACCCATAGGCAAGTCCAGTTTTGGAGCTATGATAATGCTTTGGAGGGGGATCTTTCTATATTTGTTACCTTAGATTTTGTGTGTGTGTAGTGTGTGTGTGTGTGTGTGTGTGTGTGTATGTATGTGGGTGTGTATTCACGCAAACGTGTATGCACATGTCTTTATTGTTCTAAACTGTAGGCCCTTCCAGAATGCACTAGAAAGCCAGATGTGGTTGCACACACTTTTAGTCCCAGCACTCAGAAGGCAGAGGCAGATGGATCTCTGTGAATTTGAGGCCAGCATGGTCTACATACCAGGTTCCAGGGTAGTCAGGGCTACATAGTAAGACCCTGCATTTAAAAAAAAAGAATACACTACAATTTCATTTAGTGACTGGTAGGTTTCACTTGGAAGTGGGGTGTTTTGCTTTGTTTTTATATTTTGAAAATTAATTTGTGCATTTTTTTCCCCTCATTGTTTTAAAACCTTAAGTGTCATATGCCTTGAAAAGCTAGATTGAAATTCACCAAGGCTGATTAGACAGACTGGTTACATTGACATAGTAATAGTTCTTTAAAATTTATTGTTTGAGAATTTCACATATGAATATAATGTGTCTTGATCAAATCCACCCGCACTTCTCCCCCTCCAACTCCTCCCACACTCCTCCTACCACTTTCCCCTCCCAATTTCACATGCTCCTTTTTTAAACTCACTGAGTCCACTTATGGTACCAGGGTGTATATGAACATAGATAGGTCCAGCCACTAGAGCACAGACAACCTCAGGGGCTGCATACCTGAAGAAAACAGACTTTCCCTCCCCAACAGCCATCAATGTCAGTAGCTCCTCAGCTGGCGTGGGACTTTGTGAGCCCCTCCTCCATCCATGTTGGAATTTTGGCTGGCTTGATCTTGGGCAGGTCTTATGCATGTAGTCACAGCTGCTCTGAGTTCATATGTGCCACATCCCAGTCATGTCTGGAAAACAGTTTGCTAGCAGACCATTATTCCTGGCCCTGATAACTTTTGAAAGTGTGTCAGTCCTTGAGTGGCACTGATGACAGCTCACTTTCCTCCCTAACCCTAACCCTGTGTACTGCCACAATTAGAAAATTTTTGAGTCGGGTGTGGTGGCACATACCTTTAATCCCAACACTGGAAGCAGAGGGAGGTAGATCTCTGTGAGTTAAAGGCCAGCCTGGTCTACACAGTCTGTGCTAGGCCAGCAGGGCTACAGGAAGACTTTGTCTCAAAAAAACAAACAAAAAAAAACCCAAAAACAAAAAAAAAACCAAACTCCAAATTTGAATATTAATAGAATTTTTGTACCATTCATTCTCAAATCTTCCTTATAAAATTGTCACAAATAGATTTTCTTTTAGAAAGAAAGATTTTTTTTTCTAATTAAAATGAATAAAAGCCTTGCTAATTGAGGGGCTGGAGAGATGGTTTAGGGCTTAAGAGCACTGACTGCTCTTGCGGAGGACCTGGGTTCGATTCCCAGCACCCAAATGGCGGCTACGAAGTGTCCTTAACTCCAGTTCCAGGGGAATCCAAAGCCCTCTTCTGACCTCTGCGGCATTGCACGACACGGGTGCACTCACATACATGCAGGCAATACACTCATACACATAAAAATAATAAATATTTATGTAGGCAATACACTCATACACATAAAAATAATAAATATTTTAAACAATTAAAAAAAAACCTTGCTAATTGGGAAGGCTGAGATAAATTAGTGAAATAGCAGATATTGGCCAAAATAGTTTTTTTGTGTGTTTTTAAATTTGAATTCATGATAAAATAAACCCAATCATTCATCTTTCTCTTTTTTTTTTTTTGGTCTTTTTGAGACAGGGTCTCCCTGTAGCCCCAGCTGTCCTGTAACTCACTATGTAGACCAGGCTGGCCTTGAACTCACAGAGATCTCTACCTCTGCTTCCAGTACTGGGATTAAAGGTGTGTGCCACCACACCTGGCCTATTTTTTAATTGAGTCTCATGTAGCCCAGGCTGGCCTTGAACTCAGAGCAGCCAAGGATGTCCTTGACTTTTAGATCCTCTGCTTCTACCTCTGAAGTAGGATGATAGGCACATCCCATGATGTCCAGTTTAACTTTCATGTAAAATATTGAGGGGCTGGAGAGATAGCTCAGCAGTTAAGAGCACTGTCTGCTCTTACAGGGGACTGGGGTTCAGTTCCCAGCACTCACCCGGCGTCTAACAACTGTCTGTAACTCCAGTTCTAGGGGATCCAACATCCTCTTCTGACCTCTGTGGACATTGCACGACATGGGCGCACTTACCTACATGCAGGCAATGTACTCATACACATAAGATAAAAAAGTATTTTAAAATATTCGGAACAGAACCAATTTTCTTAGAAAATGTCTTTGGCAGTAAAGACATAGAATGTAAGTGTATAGACATAGTAACTATAAGAAAGTTAAACAGCATGGAGTATTAGTCTACTTGCTTCATGGAAAGAAATGAATATTACCGTTGATTGACAGCCATTATAGATGTTTGGTCAGTCATTCAGTGAGAAACTGACAATGGGAACACAAGGAGGAAGAAAGAATAATTAATGAAGGAATGACAGAGCTAAGGGATGGTCCCAGCCTTCAGTGTGATTATCAGGAGAATGCGCTAGCCTGACTCATTCCCTGTGACAGGTAATCTTGATTGTCAACTTGATGGAATCATCATAGAAACAAACCTGGGCAGATCTGTGAGGGAGGTTCTAGAAAATCCACTCTCACTGAGCATAGCACCATTCCCTGGGTAAAGATCTTGGATTGAATAAATAGGAGAGAGTGAGCAGAGCATGAGCCTTCATCTCTCTCTTCCTCCTGACTGAATGCTGTGTGAGCTGCCTTTCTTGCAGCTGCCATGCCTTCCCCTCCCTGATGGACTATCCCGCTGAACTGTAAGCCAGAATAAACCCTTCCTGTAGTCGCTTCTTGGGTCATAACAAAGAGAAGTCATTCAGTCAAGATTGTGCATGCAGTTAGAGAAGGGCCAGCTAAGCCAGTTCCATGTTGAAAGGCAGAAAATTGGCCACGTCCTTTAGGTTGGTTAAAAGCAGTAACTGGAGTGCTAGGCAGCGGGCTCTGACAGCAGAGGAGTAAAAAGAACCTCAGATTTGGAGGAAAAAAGCGGAGGTAAGCATCCTCAGTCAGAAACACCCCCTGACATCCAATGCCCCCTGAGTGTGTAGCATATTGTGTTTTCAGAATTTCAGGTTTGGGAGCTTAGAATTTTAGATTTGCAGTTTGGGAATGCTCAGCTGACAAAGTTTATGCAAATGTTCCAAAATATTAAAAAACCCTTGTGGGTCCTACGAATTTTAGATATTCAGCCTATGACTGAGAGAGAGCTGGCCAAACCTGATTTTATCACAGATTCCTGTAACTTGCATGAGGATAAAAATAACCTTTTCTCTATAGGCACTGAAGTTGTGAAGAAAGGATGTGTGCCCCTAACCCTGAGGGCACCTTTATGCCACACACTTGGTAGACCCTCTCAAAGAATGGGGGAACTCGTTCCTGTGTAGAGCCACAAGCGAAGTTGCTGGATCCAGTAGCTCTTATCTAGACTCTCAGCTGTGCTTACACCACTAACTACTGATTCTGTGGATGACAACCACTCGCCAAAGAAATACTGTGTGTTCGTCAAGGCGGCCAGGGAAGAGTACAGTTTCTTTTAGATACTTAAATAACCAGTTTTAAGGTTCCCTCAACATTTATAGTATGTTGAAAACTCATTCTCCAGATTGGTTTTTCTCTAATGACTGGCATTAACTGCTCACAGCTAAGCTAGCTTCCAGGAGCAATATTACCAGTCTTGCTCTAATGGTAGCTGAGACTGCAGTCCTGTCACATAACCACCGCTAATGCAGTCGGCAAGCTCCCCAGGTCCTGCATGTTCAGTCCTGGAATTTGGGTGTGGAACAGGGAGCTACTGCTTATCTGTGTGTTCCAATACCTGTCATTGCCTGTCATGTGAAAGGAGGTGGTAATGCCTGTAGATAATGTGAAGAGACAAAACAACAACCCTACAGTAGGCTAGACAGTAACATCCACACATTCTGAATTAGAAGAGGCTGACTTCATGAGCTTTTATTGTCATGATGACATCTTAATTTGCAGAGTCCTTTTCCAGTATTCTCAAATCATTTCTGCAGCAACCCTGTGAGGCAGGTTAGGGTTGGTTTGTTATTTCTGCATAATGGACCAGGACCAGGGGGAGATACAGTGGTGGTAGAAAAAAAATTGAATCTTGGTTTTCTAACTCTGAGCTCCATGTTCTTTCCAATTCATTACCAAAGTTTCTGAATAAGGGTGATTTTGAGGCACTCTGGAATACCTACAAAAGAGCTCACAAGTTGGAATATTCCTCAAATGTTAACACCTCTCATGTCTACTTATATCTATTTATGTCATGGCTATATCTCAAGTCACAGGTTGCTTGTTCAATATAGATTCTAGGACTTCAACAGACCTACCATGTCAAAAGCTCCAAGAAGAAAAGAGGGGAAAATGTATGTATGTGTATTTAGTTCTACCCCATCCCCTTTCTCCCTGCGAAGCCAGGCTACCATGGAACGAACTCACTAGGTGGCTCAGGCTGGCTTTGAATTCATGGTAATCCTGCTGCCTTAGCCTCATGAGTGCTGGGATAACAGATGTGTGCCACCACACCTAGCTTAATGATGATCCTATTGTGTGTGTGCATGTTTATGCCGGTGCACGTGTGTGTGTGAGCTTGTGGAGGCCAGCAGACAACCTTGCTGTCATTTCTAAAGTGCTGTCTTCCTTATTTTTAGAGACAGTGTCTTTCATTGGCTTAGGCTTCATCAAGCAGACTGGCTGGCCAGTGAGCCCAGGGAGCTCTGTTTCTGCTTTTCCAGCAGTAGGATCACAAGCGCACACCACCACACCTGGCTTTTTTGTTTTTTTTTGTGATAAGGTCTCACTACTTAGCCCTGGCTCGTCTGGAACTCCCTATGTTGTCCGGTCAGGCCTCAAACTCACAGGGATCTGCCTGCCTCTGCCTCCAGAGTGATGAAGATAAAGGCATGAGCCACCATGCTGGGCCATGAACAGCCATTTTAATGTGGATTTTGGTGATTGAACTCAGTTTCTTATGCTTGCGAAGCAAGCAGTTTACCAGCTGAGCTATCTCCTCAGCTCTTAAGAATGAGAAAGTAGAGGAAGGAGGATCAAAAGTTAAAGATCATCCTTGGCTACATAATGATTTGAGGTCGGCCTGGGTTATAGGAGACTCTATTTAGAAAAGAAAAAAGAAAAAGGGTCAGTAGAGTGTAAACTGAAGAGGATAACCCAGTTTGTGCCTTTTTCTTTTTCTTTTTGAGCCTGTCTCCCTTCAGCCCCTGCTGGCCTGGAACTCACTATGTAGACTGCATCTACCTCCTGAATGCTGGGATTAAAGGTGTGTGCCACCATGCCCAACTTTTTTTTTTTCTTTTTTTTCAAGTGATGAAGAAAAAGGCAACATTTAGAATTTATTTTTAAAATTTTTGTGTGCTGTATCAGTCCTAGGAAATGGGTGGTGGTGGATTAAAGGAATGGGAGAAGGAACTGGAAAGGAGAGTCCAATGATAGATAGGAAATGGAGGTCATAGGATGTTTTCTTTTCAAAAATAATTTTATGCTCATGGGCGTAAGACAGCAAAGTTCATAGAACTTTGAACAGGGACTTTGGGCACTGGCAAACCACTGATAGAAGGACAGGCTTTGGGGAAAGTGTAAGTTCTCTTTTATTGGATTCTTTATGGGTGTCGATGCAACCTTACTATGGATAAGCACCAAACTGAGCCCCCGCTTTTAAGATCCCTGCCTAAATTCTTCTGTCCTAAATGATATACTATAGTTTATAGTCTATAGCACAATTTGGAACCTCAACATACAATATTTTAGGAAAGAGAGAACATTGATTTTGAACAGTCTAATAGCCCTGTTATACTATAATTGGAGAAGTCAGCTTACTTTTTCCTTTTTGGACAGGAAGTACAATGTAAGATGCAAGGTCTGAGTCCATATCCCACTTTATTAACTGGAATTTTTGGTCAGTTCTGGTTTTTTTGTGTGTGTGTTTCAGTTCATCAAATTACTCTAAAAACCCTCACCCTGGTCATCTTGAGAGGTGTTGTGCTTTGGTACTGTAGAAACCATAAGGTCTGCACCCATACGCTTCGGCCTTTTCCCCACTTCCATTCTCAGTTAGATACCTAGAAATAGACTTGCCCCGTGATGCAGTCAAACTGTGTGAGGTTCAGATGCTTCAGTATTTATTTTAGGATCTGTTGCAACTTTGTCATGATCAACACCTGATTCTCTTTTTGATGTGATTATCTAATATATGTCAGTTTTAAAAGATAACTAAAATAGACTTCCCCTCCCTACAATTTTGTTAATGTAAGCTCGCTTTCTAAATGAAAAGTTAAATTAGTCTAATCACAGTGTTAAAGAAGTACCTTAAGCTTCAGCTTTAACAGACATGGAAAGTATGGAAATGAATTAAGGATATAGTTAAATTACTGCTAATGCAGTGCCATTTTAACGGTGGTATAATTAAAAGATTTTTGTAGCTTGACACAACTCCCATTATTGTATTATAGGCATTATTATAAGAAATGAGTATTTCTCTCTCAGTACCCTACTGTTCTCATTGAATGCTAAAAAGATATTTGGAGGTGTGTGTGTGTGTGTGTGTGTGTGTGTGTGTGTGTATTTATTTATTTATTTTATTCTCATCTTCAAGTTAGATTCTTAGCACTTTTTTTTTTGAGACGGAGTCTTGTTATGTATCCCTGGCTAGCCAGGTACTTGCTGTGTAGACCAGGCTGACCTCATGCTCGCAGAAATTGACCTACCTCTGCCTCCTGAGTGCTAGGGTTGAAGGTATACATCACCACTACTGGCTAAGTTAGAGTCTTAGGGATTATGCTATTCATTACACAGTAGTACCTGTCCATAGCAAAAGAAACATCCTTAGACTGGAGATTTAGTCCAGTGATAGAGTGCTTGCGGTAACTGGGTTTAAGCTCCACTGCTGCAAAAAATAACATCTCTGAAATGAAAAAAATTTTAAAATATGCTTTGAATCCATTTAAAAAAAAAAAAACAAACCATGGGCTGGAGAGATCATTCAGTAGTTAAGAGCTTGTACTGCTCTTCCAGAGGACCCAAGTTGGGTTCCCAGCACCTGCATCAGATGGCTCTCAACTGCTGTAACTTCAACTTCAGGGGATCTGGTACCTTTTGATTTCCTCAGACATCAAAACTCTTTTTAGTAATATCTACTTCACAATACACTATTTTTTTGCAGATAATGAATTCCTTTTGGGGTTTTTTTGGGGTTTTTTTTGTTTGTTTGTTTTTTGAGACAGGGTCTTCCTGTGACCCCAGCTGGCCTAGAACTCGGTATGTGGTCTAGGCTGGCCTCAAACTCACAGAGATCTGCCTGCTTCTGTCTCCTGAATGCTGGGATTAAAGGCGTACACCACCATACCTAGCTTGAATTCTTTGTTCTAAACAAATTATTTGTTAATCTTACTGTAGATGGAAACATTTACTTTTTTCTTTTTGTGTTTTGGATTCTTCTAAAAGCATTTTTTGAGACCAGAATTCAAGTACAAGTAGTTGATTTGGAAGAAACACCAGTAAAGTGCAAGAGAAAGGAATCTAACCAATACAAGGGACATTCAGACATGCAGTCAGCTCTGATGCTGCCATCAGCTGGAGCTTAAAGTCACTGAGGAACATTGGAGCTAGTACAGAACTCAAGTTTCAGAGTTACCTAAACCCAGGACGCAATCAGGGAAGTATTTATACCAGAGGCTTCTGTGGCTGGTGAGGATCTTTGTAGAAAGGAACATTAGTTCAGTAGTGCTTCTCATCTATAGAGCACTTAAGTGTTGCTGGCTTCAGCCCAGAGAAAGTCTGTGGGTGAAAAGATACTGGTAGAATGTGCTGTGTGGTCAGAGGGGATAGGGACAGGACCTCTGGCTTAGCTGTAATAGCCATGAATTTGGTTCCGTTTTCTTTAAATAAAGCAATGGTGGCTGAAGAAAGAAAGGAAGAGCCAATTCCTGGAGGTAATAAAAGAGATACAATAGAATTGAAGCATAAGTTGGTGTATGCTACCATCTTTGGCTAGGTAGAGGTTTTTACCACCTCATAACAGTTAATGAATTGCCCTCTTTTAACATTTTCTAGAAATACCCATGACCACTAATTGAATATTGAATGAACCCGTAAGTGTGTTAAAGTATGAATTAACCTATTTCTCTTCATAATTTAATCCTGATCTATTACATGGGAGAACTTTTCATTTGGTCTACTACAAAGTGACCACAACTCTTAGGGAAGTCATGGCAAATAGAGTTGGTTGGTTGTTTATTGATAGAATCTTAGATTTGTGTAGGTAATGGATACCTCAGAGAGGCTGTCTCTTTCCTCTCTTCCAAGGGGTTAAGGCTCCTTAGTAGTTCAAGTTTATCTTAGTGCTTGCTTTGGCCTTGCTGGTTGGTTATAGATGAGCTTAATTGTCAGCTAATATTGAATAGGACCCAAGTTGGAATATGTTGGCATGGAATATGAATGCAAGTCTCCATAAATAAATAAATAGAATATCCTGATTATACTGGTGATTGAATTCCTGTCTATATCTGGTAGTTAATTATTTTAGTCCCAGGTCTACAGTTTACAAAGCCAAAGAGTATAATGCGTATGGGAATTGTCTTGTCATTTTTCTTTGGTAACTATACCAAATGATTCAGGAATATTTGATTTTTTTTAAAAAATAGATACATTTATTGTGTGTGTATGTGTGTGTGTGTGTGTGTGTCTATGTGTGTGCATGTGCGCACATGCACGTGGGCCAGAGTCAGTTCTCTTCTTTATGATGTGGATCCTGAAGATCGAATTCAGGTTTGGCAACAAGTACCTTTACCTGCTGAGCCATCTCTCTCTCTCTGTACCACCCTTCCCCCTCCACCCCGTTTTTTGGTTCTTGAAACAGAGTCTCTGTAGTCAGTACTGATGTTGAACTTACAATGTTGCTGAGTCAGGTCTTAAACTTGTGGCTATCTATCCTCTTTCCTCAGTCTGCTGAGTACTGGGATTACAGGTGTGAGCTACCATGCCTGGTGGAATATTAATTTTTCAATAAACTTAAGATTCTTAGAATGACTACTTAAACTTACTTGAGGTGAGTCTGTGTGTGTGTGTGTGAGAGAGAGTTCACATGTTTTTGTGTGTATATGTATATGTACACGTGTGCGTGCCAATGTGTAAAGGCCAAAAGCCAGCCTTCACACAGTTCCTTAGAAGCTGTTCACCTTGATTTTTTTGTTTTGTTTTATTTTGTTTTCTGACAAGATCTCCCTTGTCCCAGCCCACCTGGAAGTCACAGTGTGGACCAGGGTGGCCTGGATCTCACAGAGATCCACCTGTTTCTGTCTCCTGAGGACTGGGATTAAAGGTATGTGTACCTTGGTTTTTTTTTTTTTTCTTTCCTTTGAGGCAGGGTCTCTCACTGACCCTGAATTAGCTGAATAGCTTATACAGGCTACCAGCAAACTCCAGGTATCTATACCTCTCCAGTGCAGAGATTATAAGCACATGCTATACCCTGCTTTTAAAAAAAATTTAATGTGGATTCTGTGGACCCAACTCAGGTACTTGTGTTCACAAGGTAAGCACTTTACCAACTGAGCTATTTCCCCAACCCTTGAATTACTAAGTAGGTATCTGACAATGTAGGGACCATGGCCCACAGTATCTCAACTGAATCTGAAAGGAATTAAAACTGGGTAAAAAGTAGTGAGGGTATGTGGATATGTAGGTAGTTTACTGTCTATAGAATATGTTTTTCTCTTCAGTTATGTTCCCAAACTAATAGGAAATCAATGGTTCTCTATGTAGGTGGAGACTGGCCTGAAACTCACAGAGATATACCTGCCTGTGCTTCCCAAGTGCTGGGTTAACAGTGTGCACCACTATGCCTGGCATCCTATTACTTTACATTTAGCATAGGAAAAAAGCTTAGGATCCTTTGTGGTTAAGCTATTTATTCTAAAGCAATTTTTAAAACATGAAAGGGTATTGTTGGGGCTGGAAAGATGGCTCAGCAGTTAGGGGAATGTACTGGTTTTCCAGTGGACCCAGCTACAATTCCCAGCAACCATGTCAGATGGCATCCAGTACCTCTGGCTTTCTTGAATACCTGCACCCAGTGTGTATATATCTACACACAGACACACATATACATAATTAAAAATAAAAATAAGGTGAAAAAATAAAATAAAAGGGTATTATTTTATAAGCTTCTTTGAAAATTGACTATGTACAAGTGTAGTGTTTCTGTTTCTCTACTAATCTTTTCCTTAAGTATTTCAAAATATTTTACACTATACTTTTAGAACTGATTAGGTTTATAAAACATAGCTCTGAAGTGCTGAATAACCAACTGTTGCGATAACTTTAAAATAATTATGCAAAAAGTAGAACTAACCCTTACTTTCTCTGAGCATGTGACTGACATTTTCATCAAAGAGCAGTGTTTGAGCTCCACATTGTCTTGGAGTTGTATCGTTGGGACAGCCGCAGCTAGGTGTACTGCAGTGGAAAAGGAGAGTTTCTATTTGCATACGCTCTGAGTTTCCTCTGTGCCTAAAGTGGGGTGTATAGTGCCTAAAGATCATTGGATTTGATCTTTCTTTGCTTTCCACCTCATCTTTTATTTATACTTTATAGATAATGGTGTTTGGAACATAATTTATTTAGCCAGTTAATAATGACTTTCAAGAACAGGGATAAATGAAATTCCTAAACATTACTGAGACATCTTTCCCAATAGCAGTTTTAACCTTTTTCACCCATACTTTTTCTGGTATGATAGAACAGAACGAATTAGCCTTTACCAGGTTTTCTTTTTAGCTAACTGTGCCCTCCAGTGGAGAAAACACAGGGCAGTGAAATAGCTCAGGTGGTAAGTAGCAAAGAGGAGAGGATGCAGCAGATCTAGGAAGAGCCAAGCTAGGAAACTGCTTTCTGCATAGATTGTTTTCACCCCAGAATAGGATAGGTAAGTCATCCTCCTTTGGTTTGTTGAGACTCCAAACAAAAGAGGGACTGTTTATTAGCAGTGTTTTGTAGCCCTTTGTCCTGCGTTATATCTTACTCAGTTTATGAAACATTAGCTAAGTGTAATAGTAGTTAAGAGTAAAGAGAAAGATTTTTTTTTTCCTGCTGCAGTGAACTTAAATGGTAATTTTAGAGACCAAAGAAAGCCCCACATTTATTTAGTGTATGAGAAACATTTTGCTGCTATTTCTGTATATTTTCTGAGTACTCAGAATATGAGGAGTTGGCTACTACAGTCCCCTCCTTTTGCACAGAACTGTGTACTATGGCGTGACCTGTGCATGGTCACTTGGTGTACTAGGCTTCATTCTTGAGAATGGTGAGTGTAGATGACTGTGTCTGTGTCCTGAAAGAATGAGGTCTGGTGCAAGTCCAACTGTGGTCTGGGGATCCTGAATTCTGCAGTGTGGTGGCATGTGCAAGGTGCGCTCTTCTAGAGAAGGAGGGAGACCTGGCTCACTCAGCTGGAACATGGAAGGAGGCTTGCTAATTATATGACCCATTTCAATTATTAAAAGTTCCTTACCTATGCTTTAAATGATGAATGTTAGTGTTTTAAGACCGGGTTGATTTTGAACTCTAATCATGTCCTCTAGAGGGTGCTAATAAGCACCAAGACTTTCTAGAAGTCATAGTGAAGGCGTTTTTATTTAGATGAAGATTTTCTTGACTTTTATTTAGTATTATGAAGTTAAGCACTTATTTTGTCCTCCTCTCAGTGCAGAAATACTTACTTAAAAAAATTTTTTTTTTTGTCTTTTTGAGACGGGGTCTCCTTGTAGCCCCAGCTGTCCTGGAACTCACTATGTAGATCAGGCTGGCCTCGACCTCACAAAGATCCGCCTGCCTCTGCCTCCCAAGTGCTGGGATTAAAGGCGTGTGCCACCATGCCCGGCTTAATACTTAGTTTTTTAATTGGGTAAATAACTTCCATTCTTTGGAAGCATCTGTTGGATCTGGAATTTCTATAAACTGCCTTTGAATCCTGATTTTGAAAGCTTGTTAAGTACTTTAAAACAATTTTCTGGTTGTAAAATATAAATCTTATTTCTAGATTAATTTATCTTTTAAATTTAATTTTCCAGAGATTTTTATCTTTAGAAAGAAACTATTGAAGTTTGCACTGGTTAATTTTATAAAATTAACATCTAACATCTGCCTGTTAAAGAGTCCCAAGTAATGATTACTTCATATATTTAGCAGGTGAAATACTTTAAAACTGTAGTGTGGTATATTAATTTGGAGAAAATATTTAGACTTTTAAAATGGGCAAAAATTGCTCATTAATTAACTCAAACTGCAAAGGTGGTGATGTTAAACATGTCCATTAAGGAAAAGCTCTTTAGGGGCAGAGGGCGCAGTTTACTTGTAGAGCGTTCAACCCAGCACAGGAAGCCATGGGCTCCAATGTAGTACTGAGGTGAATGGGCGGAGGGGAAAAGATTTATGTCACTGTGAGAAAAATTTGTTAAATGAGATGAATTGTCTTTAATTAAAAAATTAATCATTTCAGTGAATTTTAATATAAACCTGCCTTTAATCAATCTATGAAAAATGATGTATTTCCAGACTATTTCTTTCTTGTGAAATATCACATTGTTTTCATTATTGCAGACAAAAAGCCTTTTTAGAATTCTCTTAGTAATTTTATATGAAAACTTTCTTTCATTTAAGGCACTGTTAACCACTAGAGCTTTTTGTGATGATGAAAATACTCTGCAATTTTGAGATACAGTTTGCTAGTCATGAGCTCATAAACACCTGGAGTGTTTTAAAAATTCCATTTAGTTTTGATTGAAAATCAAAGTCAATAGCCACATGTGTCTTGTGGCTACCATGTGGGCCAATGTAGATTTAAAGGCTTTCTGCTAAGGAGATGCATACAGCAGAGATTGAATTACGACTTTGATAATGTGGATGTATAACCCTTCCTTGCTCTGTGCATTCATAATCCTGTTTCCAAATAATCACATCTATGTGGAAAATAGGAATTATGTTCTAGAAACTAAGTTGATAAGTCCGGTTAGATCTAGAATCCTAGTACTTAAAAATATCCACAAGTAAATTGTTTTGTCTTTGGTTATCTCAAAACCCTGAAGGTTTTCTCTTGTGCTTTTGAATTAAAATATAGATAGAGAAACAGATATAGGATATGACAAATAACTACAGCATCAGTGAACCAGTGCTTACATGTGCCTGTGTGGAACTTATTTAGTTGTTGATATGCTATTCCAAATGTCCTAAGGTGTAACAAGTAAAATCTTCATACTTCAGAGTAACTTGGCTATTGAAAGGAGGCAGTTTGTGCTCATGTCTAGTAAATAATGACCAAATATTCAAATAATGCTGTATGCTTTCCCAGGAAGTTGTAATTCCATCTTCTCCTGGGTCATCAACTTCATTTTACTGATGAAAGAATCATACTTCAATCAAGGTTTTAAGGTCCTTTTATTCAACAAACATTTGCTGATCACTTAAATTATATGCAGATTTCTGTTAGGACTGGAAGAGTTCTTCCCTATTGGAACTGATAGTCTCATGGAGACAGTTAAACAATGAAACAGGACATTAGAACATGGTATAACCAACAATATGCTGTATGTCTGGGTAGGAAAACAAGGAGAATACTTGGTGTGGCAGTGGGACCCCCCCCCACCAAGAAGGCTGGGGAGAAGACGGCAGGAGCAAAGGAGAGAAGGTGCTCTTGTTCCAAATCAGCACAAGCTTTAGTACAGAGAAGATACCTAAAAATTCAGGTGCACCCAGTTTATGAGTGGTCTTACATCATCTTGACCTTGTTTTTCTTCTTGCTCAGTCTGAAGAATGAGCTAAAAATAGCTCCTGGCTCAAGTTAAAACATCCAAGTAACAATTTCAAAGAGAAAGTTAAACCCAGATTTAGTTACTTGGCAAGCCCTAACTTACAATGTGTACTAATTAGAAAACTTATTTACTAAAGCAGATCAGTTGTGATCTGTTTTTGTTTTTCTCATGAATACCTCCCATCTTCTACCACTTTACTATGGGAATTTACTATTCTCCCACCAAAAGGTTAAGGTATCTCTTCCCTTCCATTTAAATCTGGGTTGATTGTATCTCTTCCCAACAGAATGTGGTAGAACTGACTGTTGCCTGGACCTGGACCAGGGAATGGCATTGAATGCAGAAGAAACTCATGGCTGCCCAAGATGCTAAGAATAAGTGCCAGTTGAGGGCCGAGCCCTAAACAAGACATTATACCATCCCCTCAAAGGCTTAGTGAACATAGTGGAAGAGGGGAGGGGGCAGAAAGTATGTAAGAGCCAGAAGACAGGATGAAGGGCTGTGAAATACCATGCTCTAGATCAACTCTCAACAACTGTAGCTACCTGCACTGGGCCTGCACAAAATTGGCCCTGTCAACAGTCAGAGGATACAATGGGGTCATGGGACCCTACTCCTTAGTGCTTAACTGTTAAGGTTCTGGGAAAGGAGGAATCAATGTCTTCAGATGTGTACCCACTGCTGAGTCCACCAGCCTCCAAAAGATAGCTCCAAACCCATAGTCACACAGGTGCCGTGGTTAAAACAAAACAAGACTAACAGAAATGAACGTGAGGAGGCAGGACAGACAATGGCAGTAAGGAGATGAGAGGATAAGGGTGGAGAGTGTTCAGTATTCGTTATGTACATGTGTGAAATTGTCAAAAAACAAATTTAATAGAACGTGGTCGAGCATATAGCCTCAAATCAAAGCCTTAAGATACCTTACGACTTTTATTCTCTTTACTCTTGACATAGTCTGAGTGCCACACAAAGAAGCTCAGGCTAGTCTAGCGGATGAGTAGACAAAGGAAGGTTCCCAGTTAACTAGTCGCCAGCCCTGACAAGGAGGTGAAGCCATCGTGACACCAACAGCTGCAGTGGAGCTGCTTTAGACGATTCTACTACACGGAAGAAAGAAAACTGTCGCTGCTGAGCCATAGATTCACAACCCACAAAATCATGAGCAATACTATTGGGGGCGGTTCTGAACACTGCATTCTGGGGTCATTTGTTATGCAGCAATAGGAAACTGAGACACTGGGACAGAGACTCATTTGAAGAATAGAAATGTCAGAATTCTTGAATTAAAAAAAATATTTTTAATTTTTTAAAGACCTCATACTGACTTTTATCATCATAAGCAACATTCATTCTTCATTCACTAAATATATACTGAGCTCCAGATATGTAGCAGGTACTATTCCAGGTTCTGTGAAAATAGCAGTAAATGAAAGCTTCTTTGGAAATGGTTTGCTACAGTGTATTCACATCTTCCAAATGTAGAATATACTTACCATTCCCCTAGAAATCTTATTCCATTTGATATCAATTTGGGGTCCAGTATCTTAGCCATCTAACTAAAATTCAGTTGCATCAGAGGTTTCTTAGGCATAGTTATCTGACATAGTTTCTAAGTTCTAGTAATCTGAACTAAAAAAATAAGCTACCTATCTTCCCCCCACCCCACCAGTTCCTCACCCCCAATCCAATGTACAGTGGTGAGACAACAAGAAAACCACAGTAGACACTCCTGATGAAGAAGACTGGGAAGACTGTGGTTCTCACTGGGCCGTAGCACTTTTGAAGACCACTGGGTACCTGTGAACAACTCTTTCACTCCATACATCAAGAATGTACCTTGCTTGGGGTTGCTTTTGCAGAGGACCAGGGTTTGATTCCCAGCATCTACATGGTGACTGTGAACTGTCCTTAACTCCAGTTCCGGGGGAATCCAAAGCCTTCTTCTGACCTCCGTGGCATTGCACAACACAGGTGCACTCACATGCAGGCAACACACTCATACACATAAAATAAAAATAATATTAAAAAAAAAGAATGTACCTTGCTTAATGCCCGTTTTGCCCCTTGGAAGTGTTCCATGATGTGCTTTCTGAGACTATTTCTTCCATTTTGGCTTTCTGCTTTGCTGCTGGTGTGTTTGTTTGTGTTTTTTTTTTAATATAAGACATGGGTGTGTTTTACCTATATGACGTTTGGGACCCATGGAATTGTTGTTTTATAAATGATTCAAACTGATTGTCTCATTCTAAACTGATAGTACTTTTGGTGATACACTTTTCTCAAAAACAGAGTTTTCTCTGAATTTTATTGGGACCTGATTTCATGTTCTAAAATCTACATCCATAGTGCTTTTCCAAGACAGGCCGCTCTTGACTTTGGATTTATTAGACTGTTAGAAGAGAAGGTCCTTAAGATTCTCAGAAACCTCTTTGTATAGATGAGTACATTGTTCCAAACAGTGCATTAAGTCTTTTCAGGCTTCCAACAAAAAGGGTCTTATGGGCAAACTCTTGCTTTGATGCTTACCTGGAAGCCATTTCTTTTTGAAAATCTTAGCCATATTCTGTATTGTGTCTAAATTCTGCTTAGAAGGTGGAGTTCTTTTTTTCTTCATTTATTTCTCTCTTTGTTTTTGTATGTAGACAAAATATGCCAATTAACACTTTCAATATTTTCCTGGAGATAACATATCTGTTTCACCTAACATCCCATCTCTACATAACATTGAGTGTTTCTGTTTACAAAAGCAGCTTTTTTGTAACTTCTGATTTTTGCTAAAACTGTTTGCTACTTTTCAAATGTTTTTGTTGGTTAGCAGGTCTTGAAATCTCATATTGCATGTTTTAAGTGTTTGGGTTTTTGTTTTTGTTTTGTTGCCACTTGAAATAGGGTCTGATGTAGCCCAGGGTGGCTCTCAACTAGTTATGTAGCTAAAGCTGGCTTTGAACTTGTGATCCTCCTGACTCCATCTCATAAGTGCTAGGATTATAAGAATACACTACCATGCCTGGCTAGGTGGTTTTTGACACCTCACTTTTAGGTTTCATTTTCTGTCTCAATTATCTGTTACTAAGAAATGAATCACTTTGCAATACAGATGCTTAAAATAATAGCCATTTCATTACAGTGCAAGTAAGTTAAAGTAGGGCTCACAAAGATGCCTTACCTTTGTTTCCTATAGGATCAGCTAAGATGGCTTTGTTGAGATTTGACCTTACTTGTCTGGGGCCTACTGCTGATTGCCAGATAATCTAAGATGGCTTTATTCATATTTGGATTCTTGATTCTCCACCACAGGGTCTCTTATTCAATAGTTTTGGCTGTATGAGGCAGGGTCTTGCTTTGTAGCCGAGGCTTACCTTGAACTCTGCCTCAGCCTCCCATTTGCTGGGATTACAGGCCCACACCACCATGGCCAATTTTATTTAAGGCCTGAACCAGAAGACTATAGGACCCAAAGCAAGTCACATAGCTATGGACAGGAGAACAGATTTCATCTTTTGATGGGAAGAAGGGCAAATTCATATTGCAAAGGGGCATGTGGAGCAGGGGGAATTGCTATAGCCATCTTTAGAATAATCTGTTGCACCAGGCAAGTATAGATTTGGGGGATTTACTATAGGTGAGACATAAATAAATGATGACCTTTGTCTGCACCTGACTCTCAGATGTGACTTATTTGGCTTCTACAGAGTTTTACTTAAAAGAAAATCAGTGAATTTTCAAGATTAAACAATTGGACAGTTTTGTCTAAAAGGTTGTGTATCTATCTGATGTCTTTGTGGGAATGACTTGAGAGAATACCTCCTGTTTTACCTAGCCTTGTAAGGAAAGTTAATCTTAGGTTTGGAGATCATTTAACATTGTCTATTCTGTCTGCTTTCTTACTGTGTAATCAGCTTATTTAAATTTAGCTAGCCTTTATGAAAACCATGTAAATAACCTTAGTAGGCCTTAAGTTTCTCTTGTAATCAACTTTTACTAGCTAAACTAAACACATAGGTTTAATCTTGGACTGTGTTCCTTCCCTATTTCTCCCTCATGACCCTTCCTTGTACTTGGCCCAGAATATATATATATGTGTGTGTGTGTGTGGTGAAAATTTCATTTCTGAAAGCAAGTTCCTTGGAAGTGCATTGAAAGCAATGACTTATCCACAGTATATGTTGCAAACAACATGTGGACTTAGGTTGGTAAGTTTGTGGTTTTGTATGCTGTTCTAGGTCAGCAGGAGTTAGAGAAGGCAAATTTTTCCCTTTTAAGACAAAGTTCCTTGTTCTTTCGTATATCATGCTGGATGTACTGTTGAAATATGAGTATACCCTTTTTGAAGGAACAGTTTGAAGAGAAATCAAAGACGAACAGTTTTTGAAAACAAATTGGGCTTACTCTTGACTTTAACAGCTCTAGGAGTTAGACGTTCTTTGTTCAGGCATCTGTCACACGTCCTCTTTTGAAAAATAGGAACTTGTTTGCACCTCTATGACCATATTAACTCGAAATTGCCTGCTTTGTTTACTTTTATTTACAAGCTGGTGCCTGTAGGTATTTTGCTTTGCACTCTGCTGCCATGCATGGTCAGTTTTAGCATATTAGCTTTTTAGGTGATGCAGCAGTAAGACAGAAGAGATCACAGTCAAGCAGGGAAAGATGAACAGTAATCACTAGATGAAAAGGTGGTGTAATTAGAGATGGAATGAAGCAAAGACACCGAGAGGAAGTAACTGGTATGTGATGGAGTGGGGATATTTAAACAGTGATTAGGGAGACCTCTCTGAAGACAGATAGGATATTGAGTAGACACCTTAGTGATGAGGAGGAGCCAGTCACTGGAAACTATGAGAGGAAAGGGAAAATGAAAAGACCCACAGGTGGGGCTGTGCTTGGTATATTTGAACCTACAGTGCAAATAGATGAAGAATGCAGGGGTGGGGGGTGTTGGGAGGGATTGGTCATAGAAGATAAAAGAGGTGGGCATAGCTGCCATTGTGAAAGAGCCTGTAAGACAACCAGCTTTGGGTTTTATTCTGAGTACTGAGTACTGGAAGTCATTTGGAAGAATTCAGGAGGCATGGTGATGTGATGCCATTTAGTTTTTTGCAAAGAGGACCACTGTCATGCTGAAAATGGGCTGTAGTGGCCAAGGGTGGAAGCAGGGTGAACACTAAGGTAGACAAGTCTTATGGATGGATCAATAGGACCTATGGGAAAGAGAAGAATCAGTGGTACCTTTGAGGTTTTTGACTTGAGCAGCTAAATAAGTATGTGCTTCCACAGGATGTTTTTACTGGATAAGCTTGAAGTGGGAAGCACTTAACTTTGTAATAATTTCTACAAAAATAGGATTGATGGCAAAAACTCATGACAGGGACTTTTTTTTTTTTTCCTATTACAATTGGATGCGGGTATAAAGGCCCAAGCATAATTTATTATTTTACTATTAAAAATGGTAGCATGCAGGTTTGTTGTAGTCTCCACTACTTGGGAAGCTGAGATAGGAAGATCACTTGAACCAGTGAATTTGAAACCAGCTTGGGCAACAGCAAAAGCCTATCTCAAAAAAAGGTGGCATGAATAGCAATCAAAATATTCTAAGAAGACTAGAAAGATGGCTCAGTGGTTAATAGCACTGTCTGCTCTTGCAGAGGACTCAGGTTCGGTTTCCAGCACCAACTTGATGGCTAACAATCATCCATAACTCAGTTGCAAGGGATCTGACGCCCTCTTCTGACCTCTGTGGACATTGCATGACAAGGGTGCACTTACATACATGCAGGAAATGTACTCATATACATAAAATAAAAGTAAATAAAAATATTTTTTAAAAATTCTAGGAGAGCTTTCTAGAGGTTTGTAGCTCTTAGAGTTAAAACTATCATTTAGTGAAGCTGAGAATCCTAACTATATTATAACAAATCCTAACAAGATTGAATAAAGTAAGTGCATTAGATTAATAAACATTCTGCTTGTGAAGTGCTAGGTCACAAGCATCTTAGTGATCATGCCTTTTGTTGTAAATTTGGGTGCAAAATGAGATAATAGATATTTGGTTTTTTGTCCCATCTTCAGAATGATTTGGAGTTAACATTTTGACTAGATCTTCTGTTCAAGTATGCATGGCTTAGAAATAACTTACACATTTATTTAAAATTTTCTATTCTAGGATCTCATGAGATGGTGACACTGCAACTCTTTTATTATAATGGGGTTGGGAGGAAATAATCTCTTATAAAAGATAAGTTAATGGTTTGTTGCTATCACAATTTATTTTACCTAGTTTTAAAAATTGAAAACCATTTAAACCTAAATTCAGTGTATATTATATAGAAACATAACTGATTTAAAAGTATGCAAAGTGCCTTATCTTGCTAGCAAAATGATCAGTTTTTCCAGGCTTCCTTTGTGAGGCCTGGAGCCAGAATGTACTGGTGAGTGAGGGTGTTTATATTCCAGTGGTGTAGCTGAACCAGACAGGTCTGCAGCACAGTAGTTTATTTTTAGACCTGGTTGCCATTTTTATCCTGCAAAAATATTCATCAGCATCTTGCTGACAGGCCATTGGTTTTATAAATGTGTCATCCAGACAGATTTTGTTCTTTGTCTCATTTTCTCTCCAACTCCTCTTTTTCCTTTGATTTGCTCATACAACTATTTGGAGGAGGAGGATGCTTTTTATTTCGATTCATTACTAGATACTCAATTCAGAGATTTTCAGCATCACACAAGTTCATTCATCTGTGCAGCTGTTTACGCATCTCTGCTTATTGTCTAATATGAAAAGTAGTTGCAATCATTGTGAAAAGCAGGGAGGAGATTTCTGTATATAGGGGCTCTTTTTAGGGGCTCATACAGTGGTTGGTTATCTTCTCCAAGCACGTTGGATTAGGAATGTATGTGCATGTGTTCACTTAGGTACTTGTGTCACACAATAAAGGTTTTTTGTTTTTTTTTTTTTTCTTCCTTTGGCATGGAAAAAAGCTACCTATAGGGATTACTGTGTGTAACAGAGAGTCTAGTAGCTTGGTTGGTTTTCTAGCAGTGCTGAGGACCATACCCAGGTCCTTGTACATGCTAAGCAAGCGCTCTCTCACTGAGCTACATCCTTAGTCCTTGGGTTGAAAATAAATTCATTTTTACCTGGTTGGGTTAGAATAACAGCAGACTATAAGCTGAGTGGCTTCTAAACAAAAGGTTGTTAGGTCATGGTGATGGAGATTCGGTGTCTGACAAGGGTATGGTTCCGGGTTCACAGATGTGCATTTCTAGCCTATGTCCTGACCCATACAGGACATCTTGGTGTCCTCCCTCACATGGGGAAGAGGCAGATGAGCCCTTCATCACTTCTACTCATGAGAACTTTGTCTTCATGAACTAATCTCCCCCAAAAAGTTTCTACCTCTTAATACCCTCACCATAAGGGTGAAAATTTTTTTAAGATTCTATCTTTTGGGGCTGGAGAGATGGTTCAGCGGTTAAGAGCACTGACTGCTCTTTCAGAGGACCCGGGTTCGATTCCCAGCACCCACATGGTGGCTACAAACCGTCCTTAACTCCAGTTCCAGGGGAATCCGAAGCCCTCTTCTGACCTCCACAGCATTGCATGACATGGGTGCACTCACATACATGCAGGCAATACACTCGTACACATAAAAAATAAAATATTTTTTAAAAGATTCTATTTTTATTTTTAATTGTATATATGTGTATGCTTTTGTGTGGGGGTTTGTGCATGTGAGTGCAGGGGCAACAGAGGTCGGAAGAAGGTGCAATCAAGAGAAGGCAAATAAATATGATGAACTATTGTTCATACTACTAATAATATTTGAGAAAAGGTCTCACTCTGTAGCCCAGGTCGGTCTGATGCTATTAGTCTAAGCTGGCCTCAAACTCAAGACAGTTTTGCCTCAACCTTCCAAGTGCTGGGATTATGGGTTTGAGCCACCACACCCACCTCTATGTTTCATTTTCATAAAAGTTAGGATTGGTGTTCACTTGTCTGTTTGTTTAACAAATATCTACTGAATAGCTGCTCAAAAGCCTTATATGTTAATTGCTTTGGAGAATACTGTTCTTAGAAAGCATGATTCCTGACCTGTAGAGCTTATAGTTATTTTAAGAAGGGAAGACTTACATGTGGTTATTTCAGATAAGTGACAATATAGCATTTTAGGTCAGTATAGGCACCAGAGCCAGAAACTTGTCTTTATAACGATCTACCCATCTTGCTGTGTTATCTTAGGCAAGTTCTTTTACTTTTCTGAGTCCTGGTTTCTTCATCCATATAATGGATGTTAGAAGTTATTGTAAAAGTTAAAAAAAAAAGATGGTGCATATTTAGCAATATGCTAAAAATAGTGTCAGCCAGGTGTGTTGGTTACCTAATCCTATCAGTTAGGAGGTGAAGGAAGGAGGACCATGAGTTCAAGACCAACCTGGGCTACATACTGAGAACACTGAATCAAAAAAAAAAAAAAATGAAACAAACAGAAAACAACAAAAAAAGCCCATAAGATCAAGTGTCATGCCCAGAACACAGGAAGCACATTGTTAAGTGCTATTAATTCCCTGCAGTGATAACCGTGATGGGGATAGCAATATTCTGAGTCTACTATAGTGCCTCAAGAGTTGGGAGATTTCCAGCATTAAGTCAGGACATCTGATGACTTGAACAGACAAGAGTCTGTTTATCCAACCGAGAAGTCTAGGGTAGGCTCTATTGAATATTCATCATTCAATATTTATTAGTAATATGCCATGCCACATACTATTCAGGGCACAGGTGATTCATCTATCAATAAAAGCACATCTGCCTCTCATGAAGTTTATGTTCTAGTTGGGGTAAAAAGAAAACCAACATAGAGGCTGGAGAGATGGCTCAGTAGTTAAGAGCACTGACTGCTCTTGTACAGGACCTGGGTTTGGTTCCTAGCACCCACATGGTGACTAACAGTTGTCTGTAACTCCAGTTCCAGTGGATCTGACACCCTCTTCTGACATCAGCAGGCATTGCATGACATGAGTGCACTTACATACATGTAGGCAGTTACTTATACACATAAAATAAAAATAATAAATATCTTTTAAAAAAGAAAACCAACATAAAAATTACTGCTGTGTTGGAGGGTGGACATTATGGAAAGCTTTGTGCAGGAAGACCTATTTAAGTTAGGCTGTAATGGAACAGCTGTGTTTTAGTATGAGGACTAGGTGAGAGAAAGGACCAGTAGAGGAGCAGTTGTCAGAAAGAACAGAGGTGCCATCTCAAAGTGGACTTCTGGTGAGTCATCAAGTAGTCAGCCACAGATATGCAATTGTTAACACAATTTTGTGAATTACAAAATTGGCATGTTATTTCACTTTATATAATTAACAGCTAGATACCTTAATAATTATCAATACTGATATATAGTAGATATGTCATTGCTCTAAATGCTTAATGATAATAATAAAACACAATAGCTAACAATTGTATAATGCTAAGAAACTGTTCTATGGATTTGATTTTCATATTTTAATATGGACTTAGGTTCTAGTATCACTGAGATCTTGCTCTGGGCTGACATCAGCTTCCGGTCCTTGTGATTCAAATGAGACAACAGAGCAGTGTAGAAGACAGTGGAGTATTGCAGAATAGAGGAGAGCCACTCCTAAGTGTGAGAGTGGACAGTGACCACAGGGACTGTTGTAAAGCAGGACACTCAGGGTGAGAGTGGCCAGTGGTCATGGGAACCACTGTGCAAATCCTACATTTTAGGTAGGCTTTATACTATTCTAAATCCTTCAGATCAGACAGTTTTCTTTCAGATTTATTTATTTTCATTTTTGTACGTGTGTGTTTGTGTGTGTGTCCCTACAGAGGCCAGAAGAGGGTGTCAGATCCCCTAAAGCTAGGGTTACAAGAGGTTGTGAGTCACCCTATGTTGGTGCTGGGGAACTGAACTCTCATCCTCTGCAGGAGCAATAAGTGCTCTTAACCACTGTGCCATTTCTCCAGCCCCCAACAGCTTTCTTGAATGACATTTTCTTGTTGATAGGCCCATGTAGGCTGACTCTTACTGGAGGAGGCAATGGTAAGAAAGCATTCTTCTAGGTAGTAATATTGTCAGGTTTAGGGAGTTGCCAATTAATGACCTTCCAAGCTGTTCAGGATGTCACATCTCCCAGCCCAGAGAGAGACCCCATTCTTCTGATCATTAATTAAGAGTTCTGAAGTTCCAATACTGAGTTTTACAAATTGTTGATTATGAAGGAGAGCTCCAGCCCTAATGGTCTCCTAATCCTATGAATACCTAACTAGCTACCTAACACTATTATTGTTACCATTGTATAGATAAGTGAATTTAGGTTAGAGAAGTTGGGTTGGACCAGGGTTATTGGGTTGTTTGTCTTTTTTTTTTTTTGAGATAGGGTCTCCTTGTTAGCCCAGCTGGCCTGGAACTCACCATGCTGGCTTTGAACTCTCAGAGATCCGCCTGCCTCTGTCTCCACAGTGCTGGGACTAAAGGTGTTATTTGTCTTTCAAGACAGTAAGGAAAGAGGCAACTGGATTGACAGCATTTCATTCTGAGCATACACACAGAAGCTGCTTTGCTAAAAAGGATTGGCCCCTCACTTTATCCCACAAGGCAACTAAAGGTAGGATGAAGGCATGGCCTCTTGGCCTTCATTTTATGTCTGAACTTAGGCTGAAGGCACAGAGTATTGTCCTTAACCTTTCTTTTGAGTTAACCTGAAATTTGAGGAAAAGCAAAAATATTGAAAGATACCCAACTCCCATGGGACACACATGAGAGGGAGGCTTCATCCTGGGTGATTAACTGATTAACAAACAGCCGAACAATCAGAGCTGAGCTGGTGCTGGGTGGGGCCACATCTAGACTAGGGCTGCTTAATTTTGCATACCTCTTGCATCCTATTTAAACATAAAGCTCATGTTGGTACCTCGGAAATGAACTTGGAGTCACTGGACCTCTTTATCTATTCCTGGTCCCAGGGTGTCTATCTTGAACAAATCTCTCTGGTTTTCACCATTACTTACCTCTTTAATTTGTATAATGGGGACGGGTGACTGATGCTAGCCTGTTAGGACTGCTGAAGCCCAGTTTCAACTTAACAACTCTGGTGACAACTAAACGGTCTAGGGGATAGGGCATATGAGAGTTATGCTAAGAGTGTAATGGGTTGACTCCTCAGCCTTTGCACAGAGAGGATACTTTGATGGCATGGTTTGAGCCTGTGATGATTTATATAAACACAGCTACCTCCAGTTTCTACAGCTGATTTTTACCTTTACATGTGATTTGGTCCAGAGTTCTGTTGTAGTTCACTGAGGGCCTTACTAGTGCTAATCTTTGAACTTACTCAACAGATCCCATTAGAACCCTTTGTTCATGCACATTGTCCTTTATTGTTTCTTGGTTTTCCCATGCAAGAACAGTTTCTTGGTTTTAGTCCTGGCCTTCAAATGGACTGAGTTCCTAAGATGAAGTACATTAGGTAGTGTCTGCATAGCTCTTACAGAACAAATGTTATGACAAATTTATCTATTAAAATTTGATTGGGTTCTTGCACATGTGTCCCAAGTTAGAACTGCCAATCTGTTAGAATACAGGTCTGGTCTACTCAAACCTTGGGTAAGAAAACATGAATCTGTAAATATAGCTGGTGTGTGTGTGTGTGTGTGTGTGTGTGTGTGTGTGTGTGTCTGTCTGTCTGTCTGTCTGTCTGTCTGTCTGTCTGTCTGTAAATAAGAGTATCACTGGTGCTTGTTGGCTGTCATTCTAGCTCCACATTGAGTGAGAGACTCTGTCTCCAGGGAATAAAATGAAGAGTGATAGAACAGGACACCTAACATATTCCTCTGGCCTCTACATTCATGTGTATGGGCACGTATATTCACATACACATGTGGACATACACCATGCACACACACACACAAACAGATTTTATTTATATAGTATGGGCAAATGTGAGATCACAATTATTGCAGAAGGTAACTTAAAGATGCTTTATGTTAAGGATTAGTCATGACCGAGCGTAATGCTTACTCATTGAAGGGGACAATTGTGTAGTCAGATATCATATGCTAGAAAGGAAGACCTGATACAACCAAATGTGGCCTTGTTAAAGTCTTATTAGACTGAGTAGCCCTTGTCAGAAGGAATGGCCAGATCCCATAAGACAGCTTTCAGTGTCAAACATACCAAAATCCTTATTTTTTCCAGTAGGAAATATTCTTAAGTTTTACATATGGCTCTAGCTAACGCACTGAAAATAGCTCTGTTGTATTTGAATAAAGTTCGAGTTAGTCTAAGTCTCACAGGCTCAGAGGAAGACCCAGTTGAGAAAAAACTTTGTAGGAACTTTGACTCTCTTGGAATCATTAGCCTCCTGGAATAATAACTTAGCAGTATACGACATTATGTTAGTGGAATTCTCTTAGAGCAAATTACTACAGCTTCATGTTGTTTAGCTCTTTTTCTCCAAGAACTTAATGTTATAGCAGAAAACCCACAATAATTGACACTCTCTCCACCTTTTAACCCATTCTGGTCTTTGATCTGTCCCTTATGTCCTGCCATTTGCCCAGTATACCTCGTGACTGTGTCCCATTTCTCCAGAAATGGATGAATAAGTGCTTTTCTATCTAGATTAAATGTTAGCTGAACCAAACAGAAGTCATTGTGGCAGTAACCAGTATGTGCACAGAATTTTCTTTAAGTTAGCATTTACAGAATATAATTTGAAGATTTATAAAAATCTTAAGGGCTGGAGAGATGGCTCAGAAGAGCACTGGCTGCTCTTGCAGAGGACCTGGGTTCAGTTCCCAGCACCCACATGGTAGCTAACAGCCATCCCCAACTCCGGTTCCAGGGGATCTGATGTCCTCTTTTGGCCTCTGTGGGCATTGGATGACATGGGTGCACTTGCATATATGCATGTAAAACATTCATACACACAATTTTTTTTTTTAAATTTAGAAAACTCCCTAAACCCCCAAACCTGATTTAAGAAATACATTTGTTGCTGGGTATGGTGGTGCACACCATTAATCCCAGCACTTGTAAGCAGAGCAAGTGGATCTCTATGAGTTCAGTGCTAGCTTGGCCTGGTCTTCATAGTCAGCCCCTGTCTCAAAACATAAAAGAAATACATTTGCTTATTCTTGAATAATTTAAAAGTACAGCTAAGTCAAACAGAGAAAATAAGAATTATTTCTACTCCTCTGCCTAGAGATAGCTACTACCCAGTGACATACTTCCAGCATGGCCACACCTCCTAAAGCTTCCCTAAACAGCGCCACCAACTGGGAACAAAATATTCAAATACCTGGAGCCTATGAAGGACATTTTCATTCAAACCACCACATTAACAATTATGGCTATTGTAGTATAAGCCTTAATTATATGGTATGTCTGATACATACACCTACTGTGTGTTCTGTATTACAATTTAGTATTGAATGGTTGCAAGTTTGTTCTTCTAAGTAGTCTTGCCATATGCCATTATCTGTAAAGGTCATGGTCATTCTGAATAAGTAAAAAGGAAAGGCAATAGAGTATTCATTAGTATGGGCCAGTGGATGGCACAGAGAGGTCTGGTATTTGAAAAATTTCTTCAGGTGCCCTTATAGCTTAAGGTTCAGGCATCAAATAGCGGAAAACAAGGCTATGTTAGCTACTTGACTTGTTGCTGTAGCAGATACCTGACAAAAGTGACTTAAGGAAAGAAGAGGGTTTTTATTTACTCATGGTTTGAGGGTGCAGTCCATCATGGTGAGGAAGGCATGGTATCAGGAGCTTGAGGCAGCTGGTCACATGGCACCCACAGTCAGGAAGCAGAGGGAGATGGATGCTGGTGCTCAGCTTACTTTTTCATTTTTTATTCATCAGCTCAGGACCCTGGCCCATGGGATGGTGATGCCCACATTTAGGGTGGATCTTCCCTCCTCAGTTAACCTAATCTAAACGCTCTTGCATGGATTTACCTAGAGATTTATCTTCTAGGTGATTCTAAATCCTGTCAAGTTGAGAATATTGGTATGTGTAATATAATCTAAAACTGAATTTATGTTTTTAAACAGTGTCTAATCTTGTGAGGAAGTGGGTAAACAACACATCTGTAACATCAGGCATCAGAGAACTTCCTGTTTGAGGTCTAGTCCAGATAATGAAACTTTATTAAATGATTTACATTTGAAACTTTGACTAGAGGTCATCAAATTTATAGTGCCCTGTAAAATAAGAAGTGATGAAAATAGATTGTACTGGAAACCGCACGATTCCATTTTGATTTAGGCTTTGGCTGGAGATTCTGTTTGTGAATCTGCTGCTTAAAGGAAGGAAAGTGTGTGTCCCATGCTTTCATAAGGCTCCTTCATAGACGTGCTTGTTACCCAGCCACCCTGAATAGGAGAATCTCTTCTCTGTGAAGACAGTTTCAAATAACCAGCAGGAAATGACTTTCCATTGACCTTAGCACTTCCACCAAAGGTTCATAGGAGAAATAACAGTTGGCAGAAAGTAGCCTCATGTTTACTACTTTTCAAAGGTCTATGGGAGAAAATTTGAAAATAATTTAAAATAATTTATTTATATAATCTTTTTTGATGATGAGTTTCAAATCCAGGGCCTTATGCAAACTAGGCCTAGTATTTTACCATAGAACAACACCCCAATTTTATTATTATTATTATTATTATTATTATTATTATTATTATTATTTTAAAGTTTATTTATTTTTTATTTTATATGTACGTGTGTATTGCCTGGATGATGGTAAGTGTACCTGTGCCGTGCAATACCTGCGGAGGACAGAAGAGATTGTCAGATCCCCTGGAACTGGAGTTATGGACAGTTGTTAGCTGCCATGTGGGTGCTGGGATTTGAATCTGGGTCTTCTGCAAGAACAGTCAGTGTTCTTAACCGCTGAGCCATCCCTCTAGCCCCCCCCCTCAATTTTATTATTTTAAATATCAGTCAGACTTGACTCACACTGTTTTATTTTTGTAGATTTGTTTTTAAAATTTTTTATTACATTTTTATTTGTGTGTGCATGCACTCTGTGTGTGTGTGTGTGTGTGTAGGACACAGGATAATTTGTGAGAATCAGTTCTCTTCTTTCACCATGTGGGTCTGTGGATTGAGCTCAGGTTGTCAGGCTTGGCCCCAAGTGCCTTTACCTGCTGAACCATCTCACTGGCCTGTATTTTATTTTTTTATTTGTGTGTGGATGTGCATTATATGTGTATGGGGGAGTTGCATGTGGGCACTTGCATGCTATGGTACATGTGTTCAGGCTAGAGGCCTACTGTCTCTTCTTTCACCATGTGGGTCTGTGGATTGAGCTCAGGTTGTCAGGCTTGGCCCCAAGTGCCTTTACCTGCTGAACCATCTCACTGGCCTGTATTTTATTTTTTTATTTGTGTGTGGATGTGCATTATATGTGTATGGGGGAGTTGCATGTGGGCACTTGCATGCTATGGTACATGTGTTCAGGCTAGAGGCCTACTGTGCAATTGATTTCTCTCCTTTCATCCAGGGATCAAAATCAGGTTATTAGCCTTGTGTAACAAGCATTTTTACTGCTGAGCCATCTCACTGACCATTGACTTACACTATTTAAAAAACTTGTGAATATGTATGAATTTTTTTGTCTTGTTTTAGAAATTCAACACAGGAGAAATGCCACTACTTTGACTTTATTCATCATAGTCTGTAGGGTATTGGCTGTTCATCTAGCCTAGGAGTAGACTACACTTCAAATTGCAGAACTGAGGCTCTCGTAAGTGTTAATTACTAGTCCAAATTGCTTTAGCTTGCAGAATGAGGACTGACTGCTAGTCAACCTATCACTGTTTCCTCCAGAATGTAATTTTTGTAACTGAGAAAGACTGAGTTACATAAAGCTCTTTTAAAGCGTTTGAGTTGGGAAGTGACTTTCCAATGGAGATTGATGATGTGCTGGTTGGGAGCTGTAATTTTGGTGGAATTCCTGGTTTTGAAAGAGGATCCAGGTGCATGCTCTGTGACAAGAAGGAATTTTGTTGAACTTCCATGTTTTTGGCTTTTTAGAGTTGAGGGGAAAAACTTGGTGAGAATAGATGAGCTTTTTTCTTTTCAAAATTTGTTGTTAATACTGCCATTGTTTCCATTTTCAAGATTCATATCTGTAGACTCAGCAAATTGTTCACCAAGCTACATTTATTTATAAACTCTTGAGTTTTTTTTTTTTTTTTTAGATTTATTTTTATTTTATGTGTATGTGTGTCTGTATGTGTATGCCAAATGCGTGTGGGTACCTACAGAGGCCAGAAAAGGGAGTTGATCTCCTGGGGCTGGAGTTTCATGCAGTTGTGAGCTGCCTGATGTGGGTGCTGGGAAGTGTACTCCAGTCTTCTGGAAGAACAGCAAGCACTCTTAACTGCCGACCCATCTCTCCAGCCCTGTTTTTTGCCCCCACATTTATTTAATTGTATGTAGGTGTAGCACAGCATGCTTGTGGAGGCCAGAGGGTAGCTGTAGGAGTTTGTTTTTTTTCTACCTTGTGGGTCCCAAGGACTGAACTCAGGTTGTTAGGCTTGGAGGGAAACACCTCTCCCTGCTGAGCTGTCTCACTGGCCCTCAAACTTTATTTTGGAGGCTTTTAAAAAAAGATTTATTTATTTTTATTTTATGAGTATGGGTGTTTGCCTGAATATATGTATGTGCACCTCATGCATACTTGGTGCCTATGTAGCTAGAAGAGGGTGTTGGGTACTCTAGAAATGGAGTTACGGATGTTTGTGAGTCATGTGGGTGCTGGGAATCGAACCCAGGTCCTCTGCTAGAGCAGCCAGTGCTCTTAATCATTGAGCCACCTCACTGGCGCTCAAACTATATTTTGGAATGGCTTTTTTTAAAGTTTCTGACCAGACCTGAGTCGGGCATGAAGAGCAGAGCAAGTTGATTTCCCCCAGGTGTGAAGTGCCTAGGAGGGTGGGCATTATTTAATCCTTAAAGACTGTGATTACTTACTGAGAGACTTGGCTTGAAATAGTCTTTATTGTAATTATTTACTGGGAGACTCTGGTTCACAGTAAGACTTTATAGCATCTTAGTGTGGAGAGGCAGAATCGCCAGCACCCTACCCTTTTCTCTGTTTACCTACTTTTAAGAATAAACTTTAAGGATTAGGTTGAAATAAGCCAAATCATTTGCACAAAATCATTTCTATATGCCTTTCTACCTTGGTGTGTGTAAATTTAAATGATTGTGGTTGTATAATTCTCCTTCCCTCCAGGAGAGATGAACATACATCTATTCATCCCAGATAGGATATTGACAATAGACCAAGGAAGTGGTTTCACTCATGTCTAGCTTGGGGAACTGATGAGTTGATTGGGGTGTTACAGGAGCACTGACTACTCAAAGGCAGCTGCATCATCCAAAGGCTGCACCACTGGGGCTCTCTGCCTGTAGTACAGGCAGCTCCACAGAAGCCTCCTCTCCCTCAGCAGTTTTTACCACTTTTAAACAGTGAGGGAAGGCATACTGTGAATCTTGTAACTTTTCTTTTTCCCGTGTGTGTGTGTGTGTGTGTGTGTATAGTGTGCGTGTGTGTATACATGTTTGTGGGTGCATGTATACATGTGTGCACATACATGTGGAGGTCCGAGGTTGATGTTGGGAATCATTACCACTCTCCGCCTTACTCATTGAGGCAGGGTCTCTGAAACAAACCCAGAGTTCTGGATATGGCTGGTCTTGTTAGCCAGCTTCTGGAGATTTTGTCTCCACCTTCCAGGGCTAGAGTTAAAAGGTGGTGGCCATGCCTGCCAGGCATTTAAGTGTCTTCTGGGGATTGGAATTCTGGTCCTCATACTTGGACTGAGCCATCTCTTCAACCCAAATCTTGTAACTTTCTGAGCTTCCTGAGTCTTTTGAGTTTTATGATTCTCCCCCTTCCCTCCAAGAAGAAGTATTTGAATTCTGTGGAAACAGCTACACAATGCAATCATTACTGGAATCACCAAGTAGATCTCATTATAACTCACTTTATCAAGCCAGATTTCAAGAGCTTCTGTAGGGGACACTGTTTCCTTTCTGTTTATAAAATAAGGAAATGTTTATCTTAGTTGTTGCTACCACTTAAATGGGTGAAATCAGGTTTTTTGTTTTTATTATTATTTTTTTCTGTGGTGGGGTAGAACCAGAGCCTTGTGCATGCTATATACATGCTCTTATCACTGAGCTGCACCACCCCCAGCCCATTAACTGCATTAAAGCAAGACTGTTGTAGTTTGGAATTGTTGAAATAATTTTAAGCTTGTAGCCATTTACTACCTGTAAATTTCTTAAAGCTAGACGAGATAGTATGGTTTATGTTGGTCGCTAAGCAGTTACAGGGAGGATAATTGATACTTAAATATTAAATTAAATATTAATTTAATATTTAACCCCACCATGTTAAGAAGAAAGTGAAGCCCGGATTATGTAAGTCCTCAGAGATAGTATCTCATGAGTAACTACCATCAGCCCACTTTTTTCTCTGGTAATGTGTGTGTGTTAAAGTGTGGAGGCCAGAGATTGATGTCAGATGCCCTCTTTTGCTCTCCACCTTATTTTTTAAAAATTTTAAGTCTATTTTGGTGTTTTGCCAGCATGTATGCACCTATACCCATTTATTCAATGCCCATCAAGGCCAGTAGAAGGCATTGGATCCCCTGGAACTGAAGTTAACAGATGGTTGTATGGCACCATGTGGGTGCTGGGAACTGAACCTGTTCCTCTGCAAGAGGAACCACTCTTAACCACTGAGCCTCCCTACAGCCCCCTCCACCTTATTTTTTGAGGCAGTCTCTCGCTGAACCTGGGACTTACTGGCTGAGACAGGCAGGTGGGCCAGTAAGTTCCAGAGTCTGCCTGTCTCTGACTACCCAGTGCTGAATTACAGTTGTGTACCACTGCATTCAGCTTTTTATGTGGGTTCTGGGGATATAAACTCAGTTCCTCATGCTTGTCCCACAGCCATATTGCCAACTGAGCTAACTCTTCAGCCCTGCTATATTTTATGATCTCCTTAATGATTAGTATTAAAACCAGATTAAACAGGGCACTTTGGTTCTGTTTGGTTCCATTTATTTTGAATTTATACACATTATTTAGCCTCTCCTAATAGCAAGATTAGTTAGGGATTTGACATCCTAGAAGCCAGTAGTCAGCCACATTTAATGATTTTTGTGATCCATAGAGCCTGGACATTCAAGTTACTAAAAAGCAGCTGATGTGGATGGGGAATAAGGACAGATGCCATTGTTGGTGTTAGGAGTAACTTGGCACATGCAGAGGGGATTACCTGTTGTGTTGTATTTGGGAATCATGAAGTGGCTTGACTGGAGTTGACTGGTTGAGGAATAGTGAAAAATAAAGTTGGATTGAACATTATCAAATTAATGAGAATGATACTCTGAAGCATCTGTGTTTGTATAGTACATTGTTGCTAAGTGTGACTGTTACCGGTTGGTAAGGCAGCTTTTCTCCTGTAGGGGAGAAATGTTCTGATGATTGGATTTGGCGTGATAAGACTATTGGCAAGTCATTTAACTTTTCTGAGAGTGTTTCTTTATAAAATTAGATACTATGATAAAGTCCTGTTTTTTATAATCTTTTTAGGGTTGTCTGGGTAGGTACTAATTTTACCCGTGGAATGTTGAAACAGCTTATCAATATAGCATCCAAAAAGTGTTTGCTAATGTGCCTAGCATATGTTAAGCACCCAGTAAACTTTTGTATATGTAAATGACCTGTTCCACCCATGGGAGCAGTCCAAAGTATGATCCACAGTATGAAATGCTATAAATTGGATGGCATGCTGATTGAAGGACTATGAAGCAAGAGTAATAACAGTTTCCTTCAGAAAAAAAGCTAATATTTAATAAAAATATTTGAGTGAATTACTTTTTAAAATTTTTACTTATTTTAATTTTGTGTGTATGAATGTTTTGCCTGCATATATGCAAGTGCACCACATGTGTGGCACAGTGCCCACAGATGCCAAAAGAGGATGTCAGATCCCTTGGAGTTGGAATTATGGATGGTTGTTAGCTGCTATGTGGGTGCTGGGAACTGAATTCAGATCCTCTGTAAGAGCAGCCAGTGCTCTTAACCTCTAAACTGTCTCTCCAGCCCCATCTTTAGTAAATTTTTACAAGTTTTTAAAAATTGAGGTAAAAGTTTCATCACATAAAATCCACTATTAAGTACTTTAAGCTGTACAGCTCTGAGTTACTGTGTTTACAGCTTTCCTTCAGGAAAAAGGAAAGTGTGATTATCCCTGCCCCTTCTATTGTAAGACATTTCTGTCACCTCTGAAGAAAATACCTTATCCATTGAAGCAATCACTTCTACATGATTTCTCCCCTGTCCCCTTTCAAACATTGATCTGCTTTCTTTCTGAACTGTGATTGTATCTCTCCTAGATGTTTCATGTACGTGTAATCCTAAGTCTTTGACCATTGGGTCTGGTTTTACTTAGTGTTTGTTCATACGCAAGGCCACCTGCATTGTAGTGCCTGTCGGTGCTTCTTTCCTGTCTTATGGCCAGGTGCCATACTATTGTGTGGAGATACCACATTTGGTTTAGCCTTTCATCAGCTGGTGCACATGTGAGGTGTTTCTGCATTTGGCTGTCATCAGCAGTGCTGCTACCAGCATTCTTATACAGGCTTCTGTTTGGATGTCTGCTTTCTGTTTTTTGGATGTACTTAAGAGTGGAATTGCTGAGTTATATGGTAATTCTGTTGATTTTGTTTTTGTCTTTTTCTCTTTGAGAATCTGCCAGGCTGTTTTCCTCAGTGGCTTCAACTTTTTTTTACAAATCTTTTCACTAACACTTTCCAGTTTTGAAAATTATGACCAACCTAGTTTGGCATTCCATTTTTGATTTGCATTTTTTCTAATGATAGTAAGCATTTGTTTATGTGCTTGTTGGCCATTTGTGTACCTTTGACCAAATATGTGTTTATGTCTTGGCCTCTCCCTTACTTTGGTACTGGGGATCAAATTTAGAACCTGTGCTTGCTAGGCAAGTGCTCTACCACTGAGCTATAGCCCAACTCCCTTTGTCCATTTTAAAATTGGACTGTCTTTTTAAGTGTTGGACTTCTTTATGTATTTTAGGTAATAGATTTATTATGTATCTATTTTCATTCTCTTGATAAATGTACTTTGATATATAAAAAATTTAAAACTGAAGTTTTCCATTTTTTTTCTTCTGCTTGGGCTTTTCTTATCATATCCAACCATAGGAGCCTTTTAATTTCCTCCCTAGACTCCCCTTTCTAGTGCTCCTCATTTAATTGCTAATAGTTATTGAGATTTTGCTGTGTCCAGGTCCTTTGGTAAACACATCCTCCCACTTCAGTGTGGTGGGTCTTCAGGATTCAGTGAGACAGACAGTATTATCTTCACTCTACAAAGAAATGCAAGTAATAGACTTTAACTAGCTTCAGGAAGAGCACAGGCTTGAACCTGGCCTTGAACCTTGCTGTTGGGGTTTATTGTCCTTGTTCTTAATAACTTAGTATACTGTGCTTGTATTAAAATAGCAAAGCCTAAGCCCTTTCAGTGCAGTATCTCCAAAATGGTAACTCCTTTATGGTCATTTAGAGCTCCTGCTGTCCTACAGCCTCTGCTCTACCCTCACATTTTGGGTAAGGAAAGCTATGCACAGTTTGACTCTATAAAATCATACAGAGGCGTGAGGATTGATAGCCTTTTAATTTTTACAGTGGGTTTGCATTTTTAAAGAAGATGTTGCATTAACCAAAATGAATCATTACTTCGAAAGGTCCTCAGTTAACTAAGTACAGTGATAGAATCCAGCAGGAGATATTCCTGGATGACGGGGCTCCAGGAGTCACACAGCATTGCCTGGAAATTGGCCAGGGGATTCACCACTCTCACGGATCTTCCTTTTCTGTTGCTTTTTGTCTCTGTTCTGAACCCATAGGTGCTAGGTGTTTGAATGCTTTTTATTTGTTTTGGTTTGTTTTTAAGTAGCACGGAAGAACTTTCCACTGTATCTCATTGGGTCAGACAAAGAGGTACTGAAAGGTGGGAGAGGGTTGCTGGGTGGGGAACATGTAAGAAGGACTGACTGGGAGATGGGCAACTTTATATTAGTAGTGGGTATCCTCAGTCTATAGTGATCTGTGGTGTTTAAAAAAACAGCATATAGGAAATCCCAAGGTTGTGGGAAATGTCCGCATGTCCAGGTTTATTCATAAACTTAGTTTTTCTGAACAATCATTTTTTTGTTAAATTATGATTCGGAGAGGGCAAGGTCTTACCACCTTATTTTGCATTGCTTTCACTATTTCTAAAAATGCAAGAAGTTGCTGCTGTTTTATTAACTTGCACCCTGCATGCTTCTCTTCTTTGTTCTTTGTTAAATATGAGCTGGCATGTGTTAGACTACATTAGCATTTGCTCTGAGGGACTTCACTGCTTTCTAAATTCAGCTCTGCTAAGCTTGTAGACTGTTCCCTTGAATCAATGGGGACTGCTATTTTTAGCAACAAAAGGGAATTGAAATAGCAATTTTCTTTCCATGTAATAGATCCCCAGGAAGAATACTGATGCAAGCGTTCTGTCACCCCACCCCCTGCCAGCACTCAGGAAAGGCAGCTGTCATGGTTTGCAGCAGTATTAATCATTAATCAATGTTTTCTGTATTCAGGTTTGGGGGGGGTCATGAGAAGGAAGCCGCTTGGAATAGTTAAGCTTTTCTGCATGGGCTGTGCAGTCAGGGTTTAGTGGCAGAGGCAGGGAATAGGCAGGGGAGCTAAAAATGGCCTTGCTTGCTTGCAGTGCTCCTCTAGTCTATTTTTGATGTTTGATTTTGATAAGGTTGATTGGGTTCTTACTATAAATATCTGTTCCTTGCAAGTTGAAGACAGAAAAAGTAGAATATTTTTAACCTGCACAAACTAAAGTATTTTTGTTGACTGTATAAAATCTAGAAGTGCAACCCTGGTCAGTTGCCAGTGTTTTATATAATCTGTAACAAGCTAGACACTTCTGGATGCCAAGCAGAGCTTTTCTTTATAGTTGTCAGTTCTCATCGTCTCAAGGCTTGCAAATTTGGGTACTTATCTAAGAAGATATAGACCTTTTGAAAGTCCCCCTTCTACTGCCTCAGTTCTACTCATGGCCATCCTTTATACTCCCCCAACCTTTAAGGTAGTAGATGATACAGCTTTTTTGTGTGTACTACTGAAAGCTGCCTTAATGTAAGTCCTTATCTTAGTAGCAAAATGGGATCCAGGGATACCCAGTGTTAAATGGAGAAGCAAATCTTAGTGACGAAAAGACTGAACTGTCACTGCTTGGGCAGCTTGACATCCTTTAATAAACCAAAGTGGTTAGTCTCCTCATTTCTAATCCTGTTTTGGACTGGTTCTCTTCATAGAAACCCTGACACATTAGAGTGGAGTGGTTCTCTAGCATTGAAAATCAGCTCTTTTCAAGGGCATCCATAGACTCGTTTGAAAGCGTGTATCTCTACAGGTTCATTATAAACAAGTTAAGCTTCTCTCGATTAAATTTTTTGAAAACCTCATTTTAGATTATTGGCTCTTGTGTGATGTTGAAAGGAGTTGAAGGGTGTATATGGCTGTGTTGTTTACAGATGAGGTGTGAATAAAGCAGCGAGTAGTGTGGGAGCGGCCATTTCCATTCAGAATCTTCTTGCATTCATTCAGATATCCATTCATCCAGACCATCTCACTAGCCATCCCATTTTTTGCCAGTCATTGTCCTAGCAGTTAGGCTGACATTGTCGTATGGAAACCTATGTGATAAATGCCACATAGGGGAAGTATAGACAACTGTGGGGCAGAGGACTCTGAGATCCTAACAGTGAGGTGGTCAAGGAAGGGGCAAGAAGAGCAGGTATTCAAGGAAAAACTTCCAGGATGGAAACAAAACACTGGTTGGAGTGGGTCTCAGTATAGTTGACCTGCTGTAACACCACAGACCAGAATTTATAAAGCCCAGAAAGTAGGTCCTCACAGTGCTGCATGCTGGCAAATTCAAGAGCAAGGTGCCAACAGATTCTCTTCTATTGTGAGAGCTGTTCTCTGCCTTTAAGCTGGTGACTTGCTTCATTCCTGGAATGCAGTGTCCTTGCACAGCAGAAGACAGGGTAGGGATTCTGAATGAGGACTGCCTGCTCAGTGAAGCTTCTTTTATAAAGGCCTTAATTAATCCCTGCACAAAGGTGGAGATCTCATGCCCTGTCCCATCTCTTCCCTCTATCACATTGACCATTGAATTTCAACACCTGAATTTGAAAAAGGACAGAATTATAGCAGAATATGTTTCTATAGTAGAATATGTATCCAAACTATAGTAGAATATGTTTCTATAGTAGAATACATGTATCCAAACTATAGCAGAATATGTCTCTATAGTGTAATATGTATTGAGAATGGAAAGAATAGCATTCCTTGGAGGAAATAGAAACATTCCAGTATGATTGGTGGGAGGTAAAGTCAGCCTACCAATGACTTTGTAAAGAATAAGGGCAGAGAAACGCTCTTTCATCTATTCATTCCTCCATTCATCTAGCAAAACTTCATTAATCATCTTTTTTTGAATCACTGTCCTAGCAGTTTGACTCTGGAGACACAGACTGACCTTGATTGACGGGTTTTAGACAGGGAAATACTCAGATTTATACTTCAGAGTGATCCTCTCAGTGTGGAGAATGGATAGGAGAGGAGCAAGAATAGGATGAGGCAAGTGTTCCTTGGTTCTAGGAGTTCCAGTGAGAGATGGATAATGGAGCTCCAGGTAGTGGCAGTGGGAAGAAGTGAATAACTTTGTGGTCTTGGATTTACGTCATTGACAACAGGAAGACATCACTTCTGGGCAGAGGAATGAAATCCTTAGAGTGGTTTTTTGAAAAAGATAATTCTTAGGGCTGGAGAGATGGCTCAGCCGTCTCTGAACACTGACTGCTCTCGAAGAGGACCCAGGCTCACTTCCCAGCACTCACACGTTGACTAACAACCATCTATAGCTCCAGTTCCAGGGAATCCAATACCCTCTTCTGACCTTGGTGGGTATTGCATGCCATGGGTGTACCAACCTACATGCTGGCATTACACTCATATGCATAAAACAAAAATAAGAAATAAAATATTAAAAAAAGAAAAAGATAATTCTTAACTGAATAAGCACATGCCGAGAGGGAAGGGAGTACAGGCATCATCCCACAAGTCTGATGTGTAACAATGGGAACTTAGACTGGCTGGCAGTTCTCATAGCTAGCCTCATCCTTCAGTGAGGTCCCTGGAGCAGACAGTATGATGATGGCATGAATACTAAGTAGCTTTTTAAATAATTTGATGGTGTTTTACTTGACCTATAATTGTGATTTCAGTAAGATAGACATTTATTTCTCACCCTTAAAAACTAGACCATTTACATATGCTTGATTCTCCGTGGTAATCTGGAAAGAGAAAGAGGAAGGGGGGGGAGATAGATTCTTTTATTTTAAAAAATGGCATAGTAATGGTAGTTCAGTGGTTTTATTAGGAACTTTGAAACCTCTGAGGCAGCTACCCTCAAGGGTAACTAGAGTCTGCTGGAGCTAGAACTGTCAGTTTTGGATTGTTTGGATGAAGGGGAAACCACCTTTGTGCATCCTTTTTCATAGTCCTTTAAAACACTGCTTACATTCTTTTCCAAGAATTTAATCACAAAGCCACACCTAGCTGCTTTGGAAATAGAGATTCTAAGAAATAAAGATTCCAGAGCACAATATACTAGGCCAAGAATCAGTATTCTTTCCTTTTTATTTATTTCTAATTATTTTTGAGACAGGACTTACTATCTAGTTGAGGCAGGTCTGGATTTTGCTATGGAATCCAGACTGTTTTGAAAATGGAATCTTTCTGCCTCAGCCTCCCATATTCTGGGATTGTAGTTGTATACATTACACCTGGCTAAATCCAGTTTTCTCTTGCAAAGAAGAAAAGGAAATGTTAGAGACAAAATTGGGGTCACAAATTAGGAGATTACCACTCAATTTAAGGTATCTTGGCAAGCCAGACTTTACTTGTGATAAGGGTTGCACAGCCACCAAAAGCTGGAGAACAAGCACACCCAGCATGTTTTATCTTAATGCAAGGGAGACTCAGCTGTTTCTGTGGATGAGGCCCAACCTTAACAGTCTACTCCCATTTGGCTATTTGAGAAACCAGTACAAAGGACAAAGAAGGGGTTCAGGTGTGGCAGTTAAACATCTAAGCATTCAAGAAGTTGCAGCAGTGTGACCTAGTAAAAGGGACATTCCAGCAAGTCGATTGATTATATCTGTCAGACAAACACATACTTAGGAAAAGTAGGGATATAGTTACTAAAACTGTTTGACATAAAAGACTAAATTTCTTGGCAAAGGAAGCATGGGTGTTAAAGGAATGCAGCTAGTCGGCTAGGTCCGGGTAGGTATGTGACAGATGGAGCATGCGCCCCGCTGGAAATTTTGCATGTTGAATCTTATCATTGCATTGTAGCTGTGTGTACTTAGTTTTGGGTTTCGATGTTTGTCTTTTCATTTTAAGAAAGGGAAACAAACAACAAGCAATACTTCTAATTTAGATCTTTGCTTTCCAAAGATAAATCAAGAAATGATCTTAGATATTACTATGATGAGTGTTTTCAGTTCTCTCTCAAGGCTCTTTCTATCTCTCACTGATCTGTTAGTAGAAACTAGTGAGTATTTTTAATAGATATATCAAATAAATAGCAACCAGACAGTTGTTTTCCATTACATTTTACTTAAGGAAGAATGATAAATTTTGAGAAAATATGAAATAATCTTGGGAAACACTGCTTTTGGGACCTGGAATGGAGCAGAGTGTACTGGTTCATTTTGTCCTGATTTGTATGCATAATAAGAAGGTTGTGGTTTTGGGAAAGGCAGTGCACACACATGATTGTAAAAAGAACTTAAAAAAAAAATCTCTTTCCCTAATTTCTTAGAAGGCAACCACCAACAGAATTTTGATTTAAGATGGTATGTTTAGTTGGCTTCCTAAACTCGGTAATAAAGTGTTGACTCTCCTGACAGTACAGTCTAATCTTCATAGTGAGACCCACAGTTATTTTTTATGAACATATTTAACCTTAGCAAGGGATTCTTGATAACTCGTGATGGAAGATTTGTAGCTTCAAGCAAAAGCAGGGTGATCCTGTCCTCCCACTCCCAAATCTCTTCACTTTTTCCTTATTCATTGATAAAATATTTTTGTCTTATTTTCTGAGAATTTCTTGGGTGTATTGTATATTATTGAAAGTACATTTTTACTGTGTGGCTTGGGAAATTAAAAGATTGTGTGTGTGTGTGTGTGTGTGTGTGTGTGTGTGTGTGTGTATGTGTGTAAATAATAACCCAGTACCTAAGTGCCTGGTGATTATTGTAAAACTATAGTTATATCATACAGGTACCTCAGAGAGGCTTTCAGTTTCTGGTTCCTTTGTGGGGTTTGTGTGTGTGTGTGTGTGTGTGTGTGTGTGTGTGTGTGTGTGTGTGCACATGCACATAATTTTTTCTCTTCCTTTGAGACAGAGTCTCTTACTCTAGTCCAGGCTGGTCTGGAACTGCTTCAGCCTTGGAGTTGGTTTTGAGAAGTATTATGAAGTGAAAAAGTGATATTTTTATCTATCTCAAAACACTAGAGAGTAACTTTTTAGTGTGTGTGCAATTTAGAATCATATGTATTTTTTCTGCTGAATAAGTCCCCTCCATGAGACTGGTGATTTATAGGCTGTCTAATACCCAGAATGAATCTTACTGTTGTTGTATAATCCATAGTAAGAAATTACATAATAATTTCTTTATTAGTTCAGTTGCTCCTTCCTTCCCCTGACACATGCCAGGCAAATGTTCTCCTAGTGGGTCACACCCCCGTGATATATGGGTTTGAATTTGATAGTGAATTAGAAGGTGAAGGAAAAGCATCCTGGGGAGCATTAAAGCCAGAGCCTTCTGAGCAGTGTCCTCAGAACCTCAGTCTCAAGTAATCTGCATTCATGTAGCATGTTTAGGAGAAATCCTGGACATTTTAGTTTTTAAATGATCAAGTATTGCTACTTTAATCTTTTTTATCTCTTGGAAAACTCTAAAAGTAAAAGAGTGGGAAATGAAAAAGTTCCATTTTGATGCACAGAGCTGTTGTCACCCTCCTCTTCAGTGGTGGTAAATTCAGATGGAGGAATAGTCAGCGACTTGACAGCTGTCACTTGAGTGCTCAGGAAAGGGCCACCCTTGGTAAGCAAGCAAGGTAGACCCCAGAACAGCAAGACATTAGGTACTTCCAAAGATTGGGTGGGGACCGGGCACTGAGCTAAAGATGTGTAGACTCTAGGGAATTGGGAAAAGGCACAGATCAGTATGATATCAAGTCACAGGCTGACTGCTGACCCACTACTCAGCAGCCAAAAGACTGGAAGTGCTTCTTAAGACAGACTCGAGAGTCCCAGAGAAGAGACAGATGCTGTGTATTTCCCAATGAAAAAGCTGGTTTGCCCATTGACTGTACTGTGGTGAAGGCCACTTTATCAATAACCCATCTGTCTACTCTTATCAACATTTTAATGCCTCCAAGATGAGACAGACCAAAACCATCAAGAAGCGAAGCGTCTGAGAGGAAGCAGGATGTAAAAAGTAGAGAACAATACATTGGGAAACCTAGTCTAATTAAAGTTCTCACAGAAAAGAAAAGCTGAGGGGTCTGTAGTAAGAGCAGAGTGCTGTGAGAGAGCGCATTCACATGCAAGAAGAACAGTCTGAACAGGGAGGACTCTTCAGGATTGAGAATGGACTACCTGAATGTCTAAAATCAATAGAAGATTTGGAAGATCAAATTTACAGGAAAGTAGAATGAGAAGAAAACGTTTGATAGAGAAATTTAAATTTTGATGAATAGAGATTCTAGAAAGAGAAAAGTATAGAGAGGATATTATCAAATAATTACCATAGAAAATTTTCAGAGTTCAAAGTCATATTTTAAGGTCTATGAATGCTTAGCACCAATAACTGGGAAAACACCTGCTGTAATGTATCTTAGCAGTTGTAAGGACTGAGTAATAATCCTAAAAACTCCAGTAACAAAAAGCAGGTTACATAGAGGTGGCCTGAAATATGAATGGTTAAATGGTTTCTTTCAGCAGTATTCACAATAGAAAATGAGAATGGCTATTTTTATTTATTTATTTATTTATTTTTTTGGTCTTTTTGAGACAGGGTCTTCCTTTAGTCCCAGCTGACCTGGAACTCACTGTGTAGTCCAGGCTGGCTTTGAACTCACAGATATCTGCCTGGCTCTGCCTCCCAAGTGCTGGGATTAAAGGCATGTGCCACCACGCCCGGCATGACATTCTTTATTGTGCATGTGTCTACACGCAGACAAAACACTCATACACATAAAAATTTTTTAAATTAAATATGTCCCTATAAATATATGTCACACACTAGCGAAATTTCTTGTGTTTGGTTAAGTCATTAACTATCGTTAAACAAACGTTTTTGCTCATGTTCATTTTAGAAATGATCACAGGAATGTAGCCTTTGTTAATGCTATTTTATAATCTCCCCCACTTTGTAGAACTTTTGTTTATGTTGCTTGCATTCCAGGAATTCAATGGCCTGGAGCAGCTAGCCTCTTCTGCCTTTCTTTCAGTTCCTTTGCTCTGATTCTTTTAAAACTAGCCAATTGCAAAAGACTGTGAGATCAGACCCCAGCCAATAGTATGCAGTATTCTTGCATTAAGATAAAAACGCATCAGATTTTCTGCTAGATGTGCTTGCTTGCTACCTGAATGCTGAATGAGATAACACATCCTTTTGTAAAAGTAAAAGCTGCCTTGCCAATTTACTTTACTTTTGCTTTATCTGTATTCTTTGTGCTATATCAAGGTCTTTGGGACCCAGATTTTATTTCTAACAATGAGTTGACACCAGGTAACATTCTTGATAAAAGAATTGAACAGAGTAACTGTGGTGGAAGGGAGCACTCACATGGCGGCTAACAACCATCTGCAAATGTTCAATGTAGGGTAGTGAACATGTTGAGAATCCAGGTGTTCAGGAAAGCAGCGTTATGTCTTGTGTTTTATGCAGTTTGAAAGACTGAATAAACAGCTGAGCATCATCTACTGAGCACCTACCTTGTGCACAGCATCTAGCAAGGAGCCTAGAATCTGATGGAAGAATAAAAACACAAATATGCTACTGGGCATGGCATTATACCTATAATCCTAGCAACTGGAAGGTGAATAGAGGCAGGAGGATCATGAGCTCCACTTCAGCCTAGGCCAAAAAGTAAGACCCTTTTTTGAAACCAAACCAAACCAAAATGAAGGCATGTAAGGAAATACAGTAGTACAGTTCAACATCAAGAGTAATAAAAATGAGCTGGATGTGGTGGTACATGTCTTTAATCCCAACACTCAGGGAGCAGAGGCAGGTGGATCTCTGTGTGCTCAAGGACAACCTGGTCTATGTAGTAAATTCCAGGCTAGCTGAGGCTACGGGTAGACCTTATTTTACCACACCCTCCAGAAGAGTACTGAAGTATCATAAGGCATACATCTATGAAAAATGCTTGTAGGTATTGAAGAAAGAGAAAGGTTTTTTGTTTGCCACAAGTGTTCTGGAACAGTGCAGTTGATAGAGTTTGAAGGAGCCAGGATCTGGGATCTTGGAGAGCAGAAAAATGTATCAAAGAGAAGGAAAGGGAGAGAATTGAAAACAGCATGTTTTGTCCTTCACTCATGAAATATTAGTGCATCAGGAGAGGGATGCACCATAAAATTTGTACTTGTATGCCTCCAAAAACAAGTGGTAAAAATAGTGTTACAGAAGAGCACAGTTGCATTGACCTTGAATTTGGAGGAACTTTTTATGATGGTCAGTTTTATATAGATTTAAACATGTTGCCGAACCTATGAGTTAATGTTTCTTACAAACAAAACTATAGCAATAAAAACACATAGATTACCTTGGAAAATACCAGAGAACCAATTTTGAGAACTGATATGGTAAAAAGATTTAAATATTTGCTTTGTTTCTCATCCAAGTCATATATCGTGGTAACCAGTTAATGAAGAAGGAGTTCTCCATGAGATCCTCCAGCTAGTAGATGAGATGTTGCTCTTTGGCAGCCCATAGTGAAAGAGTGGATCTCAGCACTGATCATCCAGGGTTGCTAATTCAGCAGAAAGAAAGAACCAGGCCTTTGCCTCACTGTAAATACACACTAGCACTTAGGAAGCATTCTTACCAGAAAAATTCAACCTGAACTTGATCAGTATCTATATCCAACTCCTAGAGAACAGAACATAATAAATTGTACACAGTGAGTTCCAGGCCAGCTAGAGCTACAGGGAGATCCTGTCTCAAAGAACCCCCCCCCCCAATATATATGTCTATACCTATATCTATAATTAATTTTAAAATCTGAGCTCAGTGGGTAAAAGCACTTGCAGAACAAACCAGATGACCTGAGTTCAATCCCTAGAATCTGTGGTGGAAGGAGAGATCCAATTCTTGAAAATTGTCCTCTGATCCTGACATGTGCACCATGACACATGTACACCTGCAGTAACACACACCTCTCACTCACACACACTAATAATAAATAAATAAATATGGAAAGAAAAAAAATCTGAGGTAGGAGGGGGCTGTTGTGGTATAGATGAAGTAAGATTAATCTGAAGTTGATCGTGGGTGAAGCTAGGTCATAGGTACATGAGGGTTTGTTCTGGTTTTTTATTTTTAAAAAATATTATTTTTTTGTTTTATATATATATAAGTGTATTGTCTGCATGTGTGTAAGTGCACCCATGTTGTATAATGCCTACGGAGGTCAAATGAGAGTGTCAGATCCCTTGGAACT
>NW_008352133.1:1341223-1408443 GCF_000622305.1 Nannospalax galili
TGAAGTAAGATTAATCTGAAGTTGATCGTGGGTGAAGCTAGGTCATATAGGTACATGGGTTTGTTCTGGTTTTTTATTTTTAAAAAATATTATTTTTTTGTTTTATATATATATAAGTGTATTGTCTGCATGTGTGTAAGTGCACCCATGTTGTATAATGCCTACGGAGGTCAAATGAGAGTGTCAGATCCCTTGGAACTGGAGTTCCAAACAGTTGTTAGCCACCATGTGGGTGCTGGTAGTCAAACCTAGGTTCTCTGCAAGGGCAGCCAGTGCTCTTAGCTGCTAAGTCATCTTTTGTTTTATATATATATAAGTGTATTGTCTGCATGTGTGTAAGTGCACCCATGTTGTATAATGCCTACGGAGGTCAAATGAGAGTGTCAGATCCCTTGGAACTGGAGTTCCAAACAGTTGTTAGCCACCATGTGGGTGCTGGTAGTCAAACCTAGGTTCTCTGCAAGGGCAGCCAGTGCTCTTAGCTGCTAAGTCATCTCACCAGCCCCCCCTTTTGATTTTTAATACTAAAATGTTTTAAAGGTTTGAAAAGATGATACCTAAGCAGGACCTTCATAAATGTACATTTTTTTCTTTTTTGAGTGGTGCTATGGAATGAATATTGTGAACTTACAGTGTTTTCTGTTAACATGTCTTAGAGGTTATGTGATTGTTCATTTTATTGCTGTCTGTTAAATACTCTGTCTATACTTCAGTTTTACTCTTCTGTAGATTAATACTTGGGCAGGTATATGTGCTGTACGTCAGTAAAGCTACCATGTACATTCCTTTAGTAGCCACAAGGCACCCATGTCTGTTGGGGATTGCTGGTTCATTAGCAGACATATCTTTAATTCTTACCATACTGCTAAATAGTTTTCCCCAAATGACTGTATCAATTTTACTGTACTCCTGAATAGGTGTGAGTGCTCCAGTTATTTTACATCCTTATCACACTTGATATTTCAGTGTTAAATTTTAGATGTTGTGATAGATGTTCAACCCTAAACTTGTGCAGCCAGTTTTGCTTATTTATTTACATATTTATTTATACATTTTGCTAACAATTGAACCCAGGGCTTCATGCGTTCTAGGTACTACACTCTACCACTAAGGTACATACCTAGCTTTGGATCTTGCTCTTTTATGTCATAGTATTGCGCTAGTTTTCTTGGGTATAATTGGTGGGTTCTAGCTAGACCACTTCCTTGTTGGAGTGCTTAAACTAAACTGTTCTTTTTCCTTTCTCAGTTGTCACAGGCAGCACTGATGGAATTGGAAAAGCATATGCAGAAGAGGTAGGTGGTTTTCAGGGTCTGCTTAAAAGTAGCAAAGTTTTATAATAGTAATTTTTTTGTTGTTTTGTTTTTAGTTTTTGAGGTGGTCTTCCTGTAGCCCCAGCTGGCCTGAAACTTGGTGTGCACACCAGGCTGGCCTTCATCTCACAGAGATCTGCCTGCCTCTGCCTCTGGAGTGCTGTGATTAAAGGTGCATGTAACTTCACTCAGCACAATAGTAGTTTTGATTTAAAAAAAAAAATCCTTATATTTATTTTAAAGATATTTTAAAATACTTAATTATTCAAAAAAATTTTTTTTTTAATGTGTATGAGTGTATTACCTGCATGTATGTCAGGGCACCTGTGTCATGCAATGCCCGTGGAGATCCAAAGAGAGTGTCAGGTCCTCTGGAACTGGAGTTACAGACAGTTGTCAGCCACCATGTGGGTACTGGGAATTGAACCTAGGTCATCTGCAAGAGCAGTCAGTGCTTTTAACCACTGAGCCATCTCTTCAGCCCCTAAAATTTTTAGTTTTTAATTATGTGTCTGTATGTGTGTGTGTGCACATGAGTGCCAGTGCCATGGAGGCCAGTAGAGAGAATCGGATCCCCTGGAGCTGGAGTTACGAGCCATGGGTTCTGAACCATTTCATGTGGGTGCTGGGAACCAGGTGAATTCAAGTCCTCTGCAAGAGCAGTACACACTCTTAACTATAGATCCATCTGTCGAGCCCCTTAAAGGTTTTTTTCTTTTAGGACAGAGTCCCACTAGGTGTCCCTGACTGACCTAGAACCCTATTTAGGCCAGGCTGCTTGAAACTCATGGAGCTCAGCCTCCTGAGAGCATATTTTTAAATATTATATTTTTATTTGTGCATGCATGCATGTGTGTTCGTATGACATGTACAAGTGTCCTGGGAGGCTAGAAAAGTGCATTGGATCCCCTGAGGCTAGACTTAAAGGCCATAGTGAACTGCCAGATGTGGGCACTGTGAACTGAACTTGGGTCCTCCACAAGACCAGTTCATGTTTTTTTTTTTTTAATGGAAATGGTTTATGATGTTATTAATAATTCTAGAACAGCAACAACAAAAAGAGTCATAAATCAAGGTATTTTCATATATATTGGTTGGGGGCTGGGGATGTAGCTTGCCGGTAGAATGCTTGCCTAGCATGCACAGTCTTGGGTTTAATCCCTAGCACCTTACAAATTGGACACCCATAATCCCAGCATTCAGGAGGTAGAGGCAGAAATATCAGAAGTTCCAGATCATCTTTCACTATGAAGTGAGTTCAGGGGCAGCCTGAGTGATGCAAAGCCCAAGCTCAAAAAATTTTTTTGTTTGTTTGAATGGGGGCATCAGGCAGATGGGAAAAAATATGCTATAGGTCTCATCTGCTGTTTGATGACATTGACATTCTTGACTTTTGGGTTGTTGGAAGCTGGTGGTCTGTTAAGACAATACATTCCAAAAGGTTTTACCTGATAGTCACAGAGACGTTAGGTCCTACTCAGAGGTGGGTAATGAATGGCTCTTCAGGGACTAAAGATAGCCCAAGATAATTTGGCTCTGAAGCTGGATCATTCCAACTCTCCACAATTGTGAAAGTTCTAATCAATCAGCCTTGTGGAATCTTTAACATAGGTATGGGCTTGTTTTTTTCTGAGAACTTCAGTTCACAATTGTGATGGTTACACAGGCATGTACATCTGTCAAAACTGAAACTATATATACAAGCATTTTATCTTGTGCAATTTATACTTTTATGTATTTAATGTAAAGGCACTTATTCTAACTCTCCAAAATAAAAACTTTCTGAAAGCCCAATTTGGCTGATTTTTTTAAAAATAATTTATTGAGAATTTCATACATGCATATAAGGTGTTTTGATCAAATCCATGCCCACTCCCTCCCCTCCAGCTCCTCCCATATCTCCCCATCACTGTTTTTCTGATAACGTCATGTACTCTTTCTTATTTATTTATTTATTTATTTATTTATTTTTATAGGGCTTTTGGCTACTCTAACATTCCCCCCTCTGAAGAGGTAACCCTAAAATCTTTTAAGGATTAGATAAAAGCTCCTAAATACTTTCGACATTTTTGGCCTTTGGAATGGAGTATGTTGCTAAGAGGCCCAAGGACATTATAAATTTTAGCCAAGAAACTGGCTACTTTTCTTTACCCTGCCTAGCCAATTCCTATCTCCTATTTTGATAGGGCTTTTGGCTACTCTTAACATTCCCCACTCTGAAGAGATAACCCTAAAATCTTTTAAGGATTAGATAAAAGCTCCTAAATACTTTCGACATTTTTGGCCTTTGGAATGGAGTATGTTGCTAAGAGGCCCAAGGACATTATAAATTTTAGCCAAGAAACTGGCTACTTTTCTTTACCTTAATTGCCTAGCCAATTCCTACCTCCTATTCTTATCACACAATCCTCTGAAGAGGTTACCCATCTTGCGGGTAACCTTGCAGGAATCAGGATGCAGAGAGCTCTGGCTTCCCATGCTGAACAGGGACACAGGATGAGGCAATTGGGGTACCCCTTCAGTAATTGCATAACTCTTATCTGTAGGGGGAAAAGTCCTTGGCTGGTGACTAGGAGATTTGAAGGAGAAGTAAAGGCAAGAGTAGTTAGTATTACAAGTTCTAGACAGGGAACTAGAAGAAAGAACAGTGCAATTTTCAAATGTTCATATGAGAGTCCTTTGGAATTTCTTGACAAGGCCTTCCAAAAACATCCCTCTATTGGGTTCCTTCTCATTTTTCTTTTGTCTGCCAAGGCTGGACTCGAGAGTGATGGGTTCAGGATTTGCTTTCAGGCATTTTGATAGCACCATGTGGAAGCAGGATCTGGGTGCTCTCAGGCAGTCCTCTGTGTTCTCAGCCTCTATGCCAGAGGGAGTCCAGAACCCGGCACTCTCTGGCGGTCTGCTGAGATCCCAGCCCCTCCACTGATGGAGGTCATAACCCACCCTCTCAGGCTGTCTGCTAAGATCTCTAGTTCATGTTCTTAACCACTAAGTCATCTATCTAGCCCTTATTTATTTGTTTATTTATGTGTATGTGTAGGCACACATCACAGTGTACATATGAAGGTCAGAGGACAACTTGTTGAGTCATTTCTTTCCTTCTACCATGTAGGTCCCAGGGATTGAACTCAGGTTGTCAGGTTTGGTGGGAAAAGTACCTTTACCTACTGAGTCATCTCACTGGCCCCAGTCATCAGTTTTTAGTGTCTGTTATTTTTAGGGGCTGGAGAAATGGCTCTGTGGTTAAGAATACTGAGGATATGTTTAGTTCCCAGCACCCATGTCAGGTAGCTCACACCCTCCTGTAACTCAGCACCAGGGGATTCCATGTGCTCTACAGGCTTCCACAGGCACCTGTACATATGTGGAATACACTTCCACAGACACACATAAATAAAAGTAAAAATAAATCTTTACAAAAACTATTATTTTGAGCCTTTTCCAAAAGAGAAACATTGTTCTGGCAGTCACATTTCCAGACTATTCTGACATCATTTCCACAGTTCAGATATTGATAGGTACAAGCTAAGGATTCAAGTTCTCTGTGGTGTAATCAAAGACTGGCAAAGAATAATAATTTGAAGACCACTTTATAAAGAAGGAACCTTGGTAATACTCTTGAGACAAGTTTCCCTGCCCTCCAGTCCTCACAAAGACACCTGTGGTCTGTGTTATTACCTGTCTGATGAAGATGCTGGCAGATGCAAATCCCATATTCACCAGTTGACATCCTGTCACATTTAAATTTTACATTATGTTATAATTATCATCATCACTGTTATTTAGCTGCACCTATAAATTAGTTATAGGGCTTATAACAATTCACTCAGTATTTCAGGATGAGTCTCTTAAGAATGAAATATTTACAACTTTGATACAGTGTTCACACACGGGAAGTATAGCATTTATGTCTGAATACAGAGGCTATATTCAACTTTCCCAGGTTTCCAGTAATGTGCTTTGTACTTCTTACTTTTCTCTAGTTAAAGGTTGTGGATTGCATTGCATTTGGTATTATGTCCCTTATCTTCCATAAATCCAGAAGAGTTTCTTTGTGTTGCTCTCTTTTCTTTCTTCTCCTTTCTTATCAACGACCCTTTTAAGTGGTGTTGAGGATGGAACCCAGGGCCTTGCACATGCTAGGGAAGGGCTGTGCTACTGAGCTACATTCACAGCTCCTTATGAATGGCAAGTTTTGAAAAATTGCAAGCTAATTGTTTTATAGACAAATTTGAATTTGTTTCCTCATGATTAGATTCAGGATAAACATTTTTTAGCAGAAATGGTAATGCAAGTAATATTAATGCCCCTGAACTCATTTTATCAAGAGGCACAAGACATCCAGTTGTCCCATTATTGATTATGTCAAAATAAACAATTTATTAAGATGCTGTCTATCCCAGTTCTCCATTATAAAAGTAATAAAGAATATGTGAGATACTTTGAGAATTTAAATATCCTATTTTCCAGCAATATTTTTATTCAGTGGTTTTAAAACCCATTGATAATTTTGTCTAAATTAGGTAATTTACTATAGTATTTAAAATGGTGATTTTCTAATGATCTCTGTCTTTATTAGATCATGGTTGTTGTGGGTTTTGTTTTTGTTTTTATGTCTGGAGCTCATGTAGCCCAGGCTGACCCAAATTCATGGCAATCTTCCTTCTTCTGCCTCCTGAGTACTGAAATACCAAGCATAAGCCACCATGTCTGGTGGTGATTGTCTATAAATAAGAGCTTTTCTCTGTCCCTCCTACTCTGTTAATGTGTTTTTCTTTTTTCTTAAAGTATCAGTATGGGCTAATGGATTCTTTAGTGGTTTTACAGCAGATTAATTTAGCAAATTACCCAGGCCTCATTATTTTTATAAAAAATGATCTTCTATAACCTCATTTGCAATATTGTTCATTACTTAATAAAAGCTGACTTTAGGATTTAAGGCTGGGATATTAGTTTACTAAATCACTTATACTTCACAGCACCCAAAGTGTTGCTCATTTATAAATTGTCTGGAATAATTCAATAAGAAGTTTTGTGCCTCTTAGTGCTTTTTCTCTGCCTCCATATTTATGTGCCTCTGTGGCAGGAATACATTGCCGTAAATCTTTTTATTCTGTGCAACATTTACACAGTGTTGGGTACGTGTGTACATAGGAGATTCTCTTCAGGAAGTTATTTATTAATTTATACATTAACTATTGTAGTTTGCTTTTATTGTCCTTAAATCTTAATGATTGTATTGGTTACTTTTCTCACTGCAGCAAAATACCTGACAGAAGCAACTTAAGGAGGAAAGGTTTCCTTTGTCTCATAGTTCAAGGATAGGAAAGTCATAGCAACAGGAACTTGAGGCAGCTGTCACCTTATATCCCCAGTCAGAATCAGAGAGCTGGAGAGGTGGCTCAGAGGTTAAGAGCACTGTCTGCTCTTGTAGAGAACCTGAATGCAGCACCTCACAACTGTTTGTAACTCCAGTTCCAGGGGACCTGATGCTCTCTTCTGACCTCTGTGGGCATTGCACATGTGGTACAGTTACATGTAGACAAAACACTCATAACATTAAAAAAAAAAGATCAGAGAATGCTTTCTCAGCTTCTCAACTTGCTTTTTTCTTACTGATGCCAGGACCCCAGCCCATGGGTGGTGCTGTCCACTAGGGTGTATCTTCCCTCTTCAGAAAAACTTTTTAGAAATACTCTCATTGACACACCGGTGCAAAGATATGTTTCCTTGGTGATTCTAAGCCCAGTCAAGTTAATGATAAAGACTATTGCAATACTCAAATACAGATTTTAATTGATTATATTTATAGGAATGACTAACATGACCTGTAGTTTTCTTTGCCAGCCCCACTGATCTTTGTTTTATGTTTCCAGTCTTTAACAACTTCTTAATTCCCAAAGTTTAAATTGTAGAAATAGAAGACTTGGGGCTGGAGAGATGGCTCAGTGGCTAACAGCACTGACTGTTCTTGCAGAAGACCTGGGTTTGATTCCCAGCATCTACATGGTGGCTAACGGCTGTCTAAAACTCCAGTTGCAGGAGATCTGACACCCTCTTCTGTCCTCCACAGGCATTGCATGACATGGGTACACTTACATACATGCAGGCATAACACTTGTACACCTAGAATAAAAATAAATAAATCAAAAAAGTTAAAAAAAAGACAACAATGCAAAAAACCCATACAATGTATAGATCCAAAACAAAAAGTAAAAGTCACCATCCTTTAAAAACACTTTGAGCTATAAATACTTGGTCAGAAACTTAAGCCTTTGGGGAATTCTTTCTGAAAAATAATTCATTTTGGATTGCCAGTTCATTGCACTTATTTTTCAGTTTGAGTGATCACTTGGCCAGGTTTCTTAAAAAGAGGATATGTCTAATTTATATTTTATCATGAAGTTCACAAATGTGATTCAGATCTTTTGTTTTTTTCAGTTAGCAAAGCGTGGAATGAAGATTGTCCTAATCAGCAGATCACAGGATAAGCTGAATCAGGTTTCCAGTGAGATCAGTAAGTTTTTGCATTAAATACTCCATGATCCCAAAAGGAGTACCAATCTCAATGCTTTCAAGCAGGCACCTAGCACTGGCATATTTATTTACAGTTTAAAAAGAACTCTAAAACTTCTGTTTGTTCATGGCATGCTTTAAAGATGGACCATTTTTTAAATAGCTAATTTTAAAATTAAAAAAAAATTTTTTTTGGAGACAGTCTCATTGTTCAGCCTAGGCTGGCTTTGAACTTGTAAAATATAGCATGCTGTGATCCTCTTGCATCAGTTTCTTGAGTGCTAGGCTTAAAAGTTTTTTTTTTATTTAAAATGTGTATTAATCTTCCAAATAATTTCATAAAATCACATCTTTTTGGCAGGTCTTACTATGTAGCACTCGCTAGCCTGGAACTCACTCTGTAGACCAGGCTGACCTCCATCTCAAAGATCCACCTGCCTTTGTCTCTGGAGTGCTGGGATTAAAGGTGTGTACCACCACGCCTGGTTTCATAAAATCATTTTAGATCTGTTGTAATTTGACTAAAATTTCTTTTACCAACACATTTAGTTCCATTAAGAGTTAAATTGTGATTATTTTATCATATTCTACTGAAATATTTCTTTTCTTAAAAGTATCCCAGAATACTTTTTGCTATAGTTTACAGTGTCATGTGATCAAGAACCATGAGGAAAGGTGCCATCAGATGACAGGAAGCAATTTGTATCTTTCTTAGTCAGCAGCACTTGGCACCTGAATTACAACATTTAAACACTCTGCTAGCGGACTTTTGCTTTGCTAACCAGATGAGTATATCTGCTCTGACCATTTCCTTTTTGGAACACACTGACAAATGTCCCTGGTGTGCTCTCTGTAGCCAGCAGGCTTCTAGGCACACTTTCACTTGCACCAGTCATATTGTTTGCTGCCTGAGGGTTGATTATGTTTGTCCCTGAACTTATGTTGGATACACTTATAAATTCTATAAAATGATGTAATATTGTGAAAAAGTGATTTCTTTAAAAACTTTGTTGAAGTCTCTGAAAAAAATAAATAAGTTCTTTTAGAAATTTATTGTCCAGTTGACATGACCAAGGTAAATATGGACTATTTGGAAACTTGTAAGAAGTAAGAAGAAATTTGGTTTCTGATATATGTTTCTTCATACAAAAAACCTGAAACTACAGTTAGAACTGACACATGGCTGGGGAAGACTTGGAAGATGCTGTGCAATTCAGTATGCAGATCCAGTCTCAAAAACAAGGCCTTGACCCCACACAGAGGATTGGCGAATGAATTACATTTACATGATTTAAGTTAAAATGGTTGCAGTGCTTTAACTACTCTCAGGACCCAACTAGCAAATTGTTCCAACTCAGATGAAAGGATGTTTTCTGTATTTAATTACTAACTTCTGCCTGTTAAGAGTTTACAGACTGTTTTACCTCATTTTTGAGCCAATATCTTTATCAGGTACATGTTTTGTTATTTTTTTCCAACCTATACATAGCTGGTCTGATTGAACAGATTTTACTTAGCTAGGTGCTTGTCATCTTTTAAAAAAATGTTTTATTTATTATTTTTATTTTGTGTGTATGAGTGTATTACCTGCATGTATGTGAGTGCTCCTGTGTCATGCAATGCTGCGGAGGTCAGAAGAGGGCTTCAGATTATCCTGGAACTGGAGTTAAGGACGGTTCGTAGCCGCCATGTGGGTGCTGGGAATCAAACCCAAGTCCTCTGCAAGAGCAGTCAGTGCTCTTAACAGCTGAGCCGTCTCTCCAGCCCTGGTACTTTTCATTTTAAGATTGAAAAATAGATTTGATTTTGTTTATAGTCCTTGTCAGTGTTCAACATTTGCTTTTTCACTAAGTTACATCCCAGTCCAAAAGCCATGCTGCTTTTGGAGAGTCCCAATATTAAGTATTGGGAGTATTATGTATTAAGTTAGAATTTTTAAAATAAATTCTTTTAAAACTTTACTACAAGTATAAATCTTTACAAACTGCACATATACATAGAATTCAATAGAGCTTTTGGCATTTCAGGGTTTTAATGTTCAAGATTGCAGCTATGTAAATGCAATAAGGGCCAAGACAGAATATTTTGCGGTTTTACTGAAATGATTTTGAATTAAGATATGACAGTGTTAAGTCTAAGGTGGTTACAGGATGGGGGTGGATTTACATAGTGCGTAGATTTTCCTGCTGTTTCCTTCTCAATTCCTTATAGCCGAGTATTTACTGACTCTGAGAGTGATGGAGATATATTGACACGTGTAGAGATTCCCTCTTAATGAAAGCAGCTGTTGGTTGGTACAAGAAAAGATTCACAAATGGAAAGCAGAAATTTCCATTAAATGGAATGTTGAATTTTGAAGGATTGATATGAATGAATCCACAGTTTCCTTGATAGTAAGAATAACTACCTTAGGTTGCTTTTATTTTTAAATTTATTTATTTATTTTTGTTTTATGTATATGATTTTAGACCTATATGTAAGTGCACCTGTGTTGTGCAATGCCCACAGAGGACAGAAGAGGGCTGGAACTGGAGTTACGGACAGTTGGGATGGTTGTTAGCTGACATGTGGGTGCTAAGATTTGAACCTGGATTTTCTGTAAGAGTAGCCAGTGCTCTTAACTGCTGAGTCTTCTCCTCAGCCCCTTAGGTTGCTTTTAATATGTATTTGAGCTTCTGTAAAATTTGTTCAATAAGCCAGTACTTATTTTAATGATATTTGAGAATTTAGTTAATTTACAATTTAAAGTAATATGAATATTGGGCAAAATATGATTCTGTTCAGATATTTTCATGGAGGGACAGATATAAAGGCATTGAATTAACCTTTATTTAAAGGAATTAATTTCATGCTGAAAATTCTTAAGAAAAAGTTTTTTTTTTTTTTCTGGGCATATTATGATTTCATAGAAGTTATAGCAGCAGACTGTCATATGCTAATGAAATATGCAGGAGATTACAGAAGATTTATAAGTCAGGATAAACTTTTGAGGCAGTTTCATGTATTTCAAGCTGACCTAGAACTCCTTAGGTAGGTAGGTAGTTAGATAGGATGGATAGATGATAGATAGATAGATAGATAGATAGATAGATAGATAGATAGATAGATAGATAGATAGATAGATAGATAGATAGATGATAGATAGATGATAGATAGATAGATAGATAGATAGATAGATCAGACAGACAGACAGACAGACAAACAGCTGAGGACGATCTTGAACTCCTGAGCCTCCCGTCTTTACCTCCTAAGTGCTGGGGTTACAGGTATTCACCACCACACCTGGTTTTTCCTAGCCCTAGAGCAAGTTTTAACTGAGATGTGAATTGTCTCTTTGGAAGAATAATGTTTTCATGAGTGTATCTGTTTCAGAAGAAGGGAGACCAGGATTTTGTGATGACAAAGATAGACAAATTCTGCATTTCTTTGGTTGTGCTTTGAGCACATCTGTATTGAAGGCCTGTGTACTTGGTGGCATGGGAGGCATTTGAAGTACAGTGCTGAACAAATTGGATACAGCCTCTGCTCTCCCATAACCTGTATTTTAGTGAAGGAGACAGTGAAAACAAATGGGTAAAAAAAGTCAAAACCAAATCAAGCAAAAAAGCAGACAAATAATTAAGTAGTTGCAATTTCTACAAAGTGCTACAAAGCAAACAAAGGGCTAAAGAGAGAGAGAACAGCAAAAAGTTATCATTTCATGGCAGTTCGGTGAATTTTGTGATTGGCAGGATAACCTGATGCCCTGTATGACACATTAATGAGAGTAGCATCTTAGCACCAGAGTGTCCTCTTGGTACTCCTAGGGATATAACAATTGAGGGTTGTGTATGTGCCTGTTATACATGATAAATCAGCTCCACCATTCTAATTTCTTTAAGCCTTTTCTTGCTTCTACCTTATGCTGCGAAGGCCTCCCAGTTTCACATAGTACAGACTGTCAGGACACCCCTGTTTCAGTCAACCCACAGGTATATGAGCTAACCATCAAATGGAATTCTCAGGTAAGTGAATCATATAAAGGAAATTGGTCCCACTCAAATTTTCTTAGTCTAACTCAGAATCCATTTTCACACATATTTATTTCTCTATCAGTACAAAGTAGCAATTTTTCAATTACTTTTGTGTATCAGTTATTAGCATATGGATCAAACTTTGTGCTGGTTCCCCCAAAGAATGCTACAACCTAACCCTGTTGTTTTTTTAAATGTTCTTTTTTATTTTTATGTATGAGTGTATTGCCTGCATGTATGTAAGTGCATTCGTGTTCTGCAATGCCTGTGGAGGTCAGAAGAGGATGTTGGATCTTCTGGAACTGGAGATACAGATGGTTGTTAGCCACCATGTAGGTACTAGGAGCCAAACCCAGGTCCTCTGTGAGAGCTAGTGCTCTTAACCATTGAGCCATCTCTCCAGCCCAACGTAACCCTGTTATATATGACATTAAGGGATGACTGAGTCGAATTGTGAGAAGAATAATTCTCTTCCAAGAAAACTACCTTACCATTATTGTGTTCTTATCAGATCTTCAAACAGGGAAGAGGAATCTCAGAGTGGGCCATTTGCATTTTCACTGTCACAGGAGCCCCAGATAGCTTGGGCCTTTAGAGTCTCATCTTCATTGGGTACACAGATCCCCAGTTCCCGATCTCTAGGTTTCATTCATTTCATTCAGTAATTTGCTTTCACATGTGAGATACATTGATCTTAGATTGTGATTCTGCATCAGTACATCTATATCGTGTATTAACTAGGTGAACTCTGTGGCTATAATACACAAGTTTTTGAGCATAGAAGTCCTGTTTCTCTCATGAAAAAATTGTGAGTTGAAAGTTCGGTGTCCTCATCTTGTTATTTCCCTCTGTAAGTGCTTCAGTGCATTGAGAAGCCATAGCATTCCACAGGCCTTCTGCACCCATTTCTGCCAACTCAAATGCAACAGCACTTTGTTTCCTTAAGGCACGGCTTCAGTAGTAGTATAGTATAATTCCCTGTGACTTAACTGCATTTCCTATAGAGAAGGAGCTCAGAACTATGTTTAAGCCCAACCCAAAAGTCCTTTAAGGTCTTTTCAAGGATCCTATTCTTATTAATAATTTCTACACCAGAGTCCAAGAATCAAAAGTCAGGGCTGGAGAGATGGCTCAGACATTAAGAGCACAGCACTAGCTGTTCTTGCAGAGGGCCTGGGTTTGGTTCCGAGCACCTACGTGGCAGCTAACAACTTCAGTTCTAGGGGATCTGACACCCTCTTCTTGCCTCTACAAGCATAGTGCACATGATGCACTTAAATGTGTGCAGGTACAACACTCAAACACATAAAATAAATACATAAATTTTTTGTCTCTTTGAGACAGGGTCTCCCTGTAGCCCCAGCTGACCTGGAACTCACTATGTAGACCAGGCTGGCCTTGAACTCACAAAGATCTGCCTCTGCCTCCCAAGTGCTGGGATTATAGGTGTGCACCTCAACACCTGGCTCTTCAGAAAAATTTAAAAAGGATTGCACATAGTTTAACAGGGAATATAGTGTATCTCCAAGAAAGGATACCTGCTTCATGAGGATGGCCTGCCTCGATGCCTTGATGATATTCCAGGTTCTTCTAAAGATACCTGTCACACACTGACTTCTGACAAGCCCACAGTCCTAACACATGTAATACACTTTACTATCGTTGTGAGCCAGGATTATTTATATATTAAGTATATTTGCTACCTTTTTTTTGTCTCTTTGAGACAGGGTCTCCCTGTAGTAACAGCTAGGTTTGTGGGCCAGGCTGGGCTTGATCTTACCAGAGATCCACCTGCCTCTCTGCCTCCCAAGTGCTGGGAATAAAGGAAGGGCACCACCACACCTGTCTCTATATTTGCCACTTTTGATTTATCAAGGGAAAAAGTCCTTTCTAATTTTTGAAGCTAAGAAAGATTTTTGTTTCTAGTAAAGCACAACACAAAGGTGACCAGCTTACAGAGCAACCCTATAGCTCACAGAATTCAGAGCTGATGGTATTTACAGTTCATGTTATTTTATGGTAGTTAATACTTCTGATTAAATGCCCCATAGTTAGCTTTGATTAAAAACAAACACACTGATTTTCTTTTTTCTTTTTTGTAATTTTATCTCTTGGTGTAAAGCTTTGGGGTGAACTTGTGGTTCCATGGTGTCATCTCTTGAAATGCAAACCTTTTAAAAATGACAATTTTCCTGGTTTGTGGTCAACAGAGGAATGGGATAGTCCTTTCTCGTGATTAAATCAACACACTAAGATTTGGATTTGACCAAATAACTTTGTTCCATGATTTAATTTAAAATATTTTATGTGTATGAGTATATTACCTGCATGTATGTCATGCAGTGCCCACAGACGTCAGAAGAGTGCATCAGATCCCCTGAAACTGGAAGTTATTGGCTGCCATGTGGGTTCTGGGAATTGAACCCAGGTCCTCTGCAAGAACAGCCAGTGCTCTTAAATGCTGAGCCATCTCTCCAGCACCTTTTCTACAATTTTTAAAAGCATTTATTTATTGTGTGTATGTATGCATGTGTGACATGGCATGCGTGGAGCTCCAAGGCCAATCCAAAGCTTCAGTTTTTTCTTTCCACCATATTTTGTATTCACATGTGTGGAAGTCAGAGGACAACTTGTAGGAGTTGATTCTCTCCTAACATGTGGGTTCCAGAGATCAAACTCAGGTCTTTAGGCTTGGCAAAATGTGTCCACTGAGTCATGTTGCCAGCACTGTTCCACAGTTTTTTTTGTGTAATAATAGTCTCATTAATTTGATACCCTATTGCATTTAGCCTGCTGTTTTGACATAAAGGAACAGGAGCAATAATGAGCACAAGAAAGACCTCTGTGCTACAGATTTAATGCAGCTAGAAGCACATGATGGCAAGATTAGAGAGTAAACACAGGCCCTAGAGTTGTGACTTTTTAAAATATTATTTTTAAAGACTTATGTATATAAGCATTTTGCTTGCCTGCATGTATGTATGTATGTTTATATGTGTACTGCCTGCATGCCTGGTGCCCAAGGAAGCCAGAAGAGGGCATTGGATCCTCTAGAACTGGAGTTACAGATAGTTAGCTACTATGTGAGTGCTGGGACAGAACCCAGGCCCTCTGCAACAGTAACAAGTGCTTGTAACTGCTGAGCCATCTCTCTAGCCCCAAAGTTATATTTCTTAAATCACTTTTACAATGCCAGAGATAGCCTTACTGCCCTTAGAGTTCATATATGCCAAGTCCATCCATCCATTTGCCTCTACTGGCTTTGTCTGTAGTACTTGTAGCTGTGAAGGTAGCTTCTTACTCTAAGATTTCCAAAATTAACCGTGTCCTTGCTTTCCAGAAAGTGGGATTCTGTACTAGCTCTAAAATCGAGACTTTACACAGGTCCTAGGAAAATTTCCCAGGAGGTCTTTGAAGCATTGTTTCCACATCTGGGAGTGAAATCCCTTTCCCTTTCTAGGGGCCTTGTCATGCCTCATTGAGATTTCACATTAAATGAAACATTTCTGGTCATGGCTATAAACTTGCTTTATTTAATTATGTGCAGGTAAGGAGAAAGATTCTTATTAGCTAATGCAAATTAATTACATTCCCATGTAAAAATAAAGACACATTGTATAGATAGTATTTGGCCATTATTCTGATTAGTTTTACAGAAAAGGCCTGTCAATATGTTATATTTTCTACATACTTAGAGCTTCTTTAAACTTACATATTGTCTTACCAGTTTATGTTTCAGTTATTATTACTGTGTAACAGACCATCCTAAATTTAACTGTGGCAAAGCAGCCAGTTTTAGACTCTCAAAAGTTCTGCCACTTAGGAATTTTGCAAGCACCAAGGTGGATAATTCTTTTGTTCCTCATGCCACTGTTGAGGTCAGTCAGTGATAGTCAGCTGGTGGTCTAATATGAAGATCCAGGATCACTCTTTCACAGGTCTGGTGCCATGACAGGGGGCTGTTACAAGGCTGCACTCACCTGGGACTGTTGATTAGAGTCCCTCTAGCAAGGCCATCTGAGTAGTTGGACTTGTTACATTTTACCCCTAGAGTGAGTATTTCAGGAGAACAAGGCAGAAACTCATCTTTTTTGACTTAGTCCTAGGATCCATATGATGTTACCATACTCTGGCAAAGCAGTCATAAGTCTGTCCATAGTTAAGTAGAGGGTATAGATTCTTCCTCTCTCCCTCTCTTTGATGCTGGGAATCAAACCTAGGGTCTCATTTGCAAGTAGGCAGGCAGTCTACTACTGAGCTACTGTTGGGGGTCCAGCCCAATGTGGTGTGGGTAGTGCCACCCCTGGCCAAGTGGTACTAGGTTGTATAAAAAGCAGGCCGAGCACAGGCCAGAGGAACAAGTCAGTAAGCGTTGTTCTTCTGTGGACTGTATTTCAGTTCCTGTCTCCAGGTTCCTGCCCTGAGTTCCTGCCCTGGCTTCCTCAGTGATGGGCTGCCACTTGGAAGCTGTAAGATGAAATAAAACTTTTCTCTCCAACTTGGTTTTTGTCAGTGTTTTATCACAGCAATAGAAAGCTAACTAGGGCAGTTACTTATACTAGACACTAGACTCTACCTCTTTTCCTTTCTTCCTTTTTTTTTATCCTGTTTTTTTCACACAAGTATATATTATATATTATATGTTAAGCATCCCCCACCCCCACAGTACTCTCCTCCCCTTTCTTTTCTTGTCCTTTTCCCCTTCCCATTAGACTCTGCTTCTTTTTAAAAAATTTTTTATTATTTTACATGTATGTAAGTGCACCCATATTGTGCAATGTCCTTGGAGGTCACAAGAAAGTGTCAGATGCCCAGAACTGGAGTTATAGACAGTTGTTAGTTGCCATGTAGATGCTGGGAACCGAACCTGGGTCCTCTACAAGAGCAGTGCCTAGACTCTGCTTCTTGATGAGTGAGTGGCATGGCAACTTTGGCAGTGAGCATGTAAGATTGAAAACTGTTGGGAAGTATAATTCATGTTAAAAATATAACCTGCCACTGCTTATAATTAATACTATGATTGCCCAAAGAATATTTGTGCTGAATTACAGGAGATCAGTAAGGACAGCACATCATTTAAAAGTTTGCCCAAACAAAACCAGCTATTGTGAGAATTAGTGAAAAATTAAAAAAGAAAGCTTTCTCAAAGTAACTTAAATCTTCACTTTTCAGGTCCATTCTGTTTGCAAATATTCTTTTCAGTAATCAGCAACATGCCAGGTATCCAAATTTAGACTACAGAGTCTTGTGAATACTGACTCAGTTTCTTGGTACTGTTTGTCAGATGGTCTGTTCTTGGTGTTGATGTTGATTTACACTGGGTAGAAAACTTGACCCAGGAGTAATTCTCTGCAGCATCGGTAAGTGTCAAAAGTACTGGTTCATCATTTACTGATGCCATATTTTTTTAAACATTTATTTTTATTTTTAATTATGTGTGTATAATATATATTATATATATATATATATATATATATCTGTCTGTCTATATATCTGTGGCTATGTGTGAGTACATGTGAGTGTAGGTGTCCTTGGAAGCCAGAGAAGGTGTTGAATTCCCTGGAGCTGAAGTTCCAGGCAATCTTGAGCCGCCCTACCTGTGGCCCTCCATAAGAGCAGTAAGTAGTCTTGGCTGCTGAGCATCATTCATGTTTCTTCTTCAGCATTCAGGGTTTTGACCTGGCTTATGGTTAGAGCCTTTAGGTAACCTTAGGAACCAACTACTTTAAAATACATTATTGTAATTAGTGATATCAGGGTTGAATATAATATAGAACAAATTAATATGATTTAGTCAGTGATTAGCCTGAGGGCATGAACATCAAACGTATTGAAAAATCTCTAAGGACTTCTGTAGATGTGTTTTTATGTATTATGTTTCTATTTAGAGACATAATCTCAGAAAATATTTTATTCACAGTTGTGCCAGTCTATGCAGGATGTTTTATGAATGTTTTATCTAGACTAAGAAGTGTAAGTGTCGAATCAAATTCATTGTTAGTTATTTCTTGCCTGTATTTAATTGGCAAGCATGTTGGTGCTTCTTTTATTGATTTTAATAGCTTTGTTCCCATTATGGGCTTGATAAACAGAGCAGCTCTTACAAGAGGAGAGCTAACTGTGTATGTGGTTCTCACTCCCATCCTTCTTGCTCAATACTGCTAACTAGTGGCTGTCTGGGAATGGCAAGATTTATTTATTTATTTATTTGGTGTAAAATATTGTTACAAAGAACTTTATTCTTAATTTGAGGCCCAAATTTTTGAATATGGAATCATAAAGACCTGAAAGAAGACTTACCTAACCATAAGCATAAGTGATAGGTGGTCAAGTCTAGAAATGTTTATGGTCTTAGTTTAGTTACTTTTTTCTTTTGCTCTTTTTGAGACAGGGTCTCCCTGTAGCTCCAGCTGGCCTGGAACTCACTATGTAGACCAGGCTGGCCTCAAACTCACAGAGATCCGCCTGCCTCTGCCTCCTGAGTGCTGGGATTAAAGGCGTGCACCACCAAGCCTGGCAATTTTGTTACTTTTCAATATTATTTTATCGTCTCTCTTTTTGAATGTTCATCATCTACCTTAAAAATAAAAATATTTCTGCAGTAACTTTTAATATTTTGTGTACTGATTTCTCAATTCAGGTGGAACTGCTGGGCTCCAAGTTTTCTTCTTTGCCTTCTAGAAGACCCTTTGAGCTGTAGGCTCGGACAGTCATAAACTCACCTATTTGTTTCCTCTTTCTTAGGTTGCTCTGCCCTGTATTGTCTCTTGTCAGATGCAAAAACCATTGCTTCATGTATTTCATCCAGTTTTTTGGTTTGAAGCGAGTAATTTTGGTTTTTCTACACCATTATGGCTGGAAGCAGGTGTGTCTGCCTTCTCCCCTCTGTTTTTTTTTTTTTTTTTTGCCATCATAGATTTATTGATAAATATAATTTTTGTCTTTGCACAGACAAACATGTTTAGTTTACATCAGATTCTAAAGAAAGAGAAGGGCTCAGTCCTTCTGCATTTGTTTGCAGTAGGCCTGCCATGGCTTAGAGGGATGCGGGTACTTACCAAGTATTGTGCTGCTGTGGGGCTATTGTAGAATCTCATTGACTTCTTAAACCTGCACAAAAAGATTTAGTTATGTTCTAATTTTGGCACACATTATTTTTCTAAGCTAATGTGAGACCCTGTTATAAATCTGCCCAACTAAACAATTTCACCAAGTGTAGCTTATTTCAACTTCATTACTGTTTGTTGCCATTCGTTTACTCAGCTAGGGAACAACATCTGTAATATGGGTGGATATTTTGTGAGAAATGTGCATACCTACCAATTAGTTGGCTCAGCCAAATTAGCGTGTGTTGGTTTGCATCTCCAATTAAGTCAGCTGCTTGAATGTTGCTCTTCTCCAGCTGGCATGCAGCGTGTGGGAGTTCCCTGTACTATGGCCAGACACTAGCTGTACCTCTAATTAAAATGTTTGCCTATGTTTGTACAGCTTCTTTAAAACGATGAGTGGTCTTTGCAATTGGATTATTGGTGGTTCCATGACTTGTGTAAAAAGCCCCCTATCCCCCACCCCCATTTGGTTGGGAAATGTGGGACCAGGGTGCTATGAAATGGATGAGAGCCATTTAAGTAGATGATTGGTGTTTCCCCTCCTGCTTTTACATTGGTGATTGCTGCTCTTGGTGAATAATTGTAATTTGGGGTATAGTCTTCACCCAAGAAGAATTTGTAGAAAGGCATAGTCTCTGAAATGATTCTAGAATTCAGTAGTTTTGTATGGGGATTTCGTCCTTATTCATCAGAAAGAAAAAATACTTTGAAGCCTTTATGAAATAGGTCACTTTAAAATGAAGTTTAAAATGAGATTACCAGAACAACTGATAATTGACAAGAATATATTTAATCTCATTTTTGCTCATTACTTATTAAATGCAGTTTTTGTTATATACTAATCTTAGAATTAGTTACTTAGGTAATTTAAATGACCTAGTACAGAATGTAATACTTTAATCAAAAAGATGAAGCCATTAAAACCATGTTGAATTTTCACAAATTTTAAATTGTGTTATTCCCTTATTTGTAATATATATAATTAATATTGAGCACTGTAGGTATGCATTAAGGTTTATTGTTCTATCAGTCTGCTTTCTGCTGTAGAAACACACAAAATCAAAGAATCACTGGAATGTCTGAAAAAGGATTAAGCCATATGAAAATACATTCTCTTTTGTGAAATATTTAATCATAGATACATGTAGTTGGAAAGCATATTCCTCACATGATTTAAATTTTTTTCTTTAAATTTTTATGTGTGCATGTTTGTGTGCATGCATGTGACACAGAGCATGTGTGGAAGTCAGACAACTTTTGAGAGTTGATTCTCTCCTTCTACCATATGGGTTCCAGGATCTAAGTCAAGTTGTCAGACTTGGTAGCAAGCATCTTTTCATGCCAACCCAGCTTGCCAGCTGGGTTTATGAACTTCTGATAGAGTAAAACCTTTATTTTGTACATGTAGAAACCAAATCTGAAAGACCAGGTGATCTCCAGTTAATGGAAGAAGTTGACAGAGTTTGGGTACCTTAATGTGTGTTCCCCATTACTCAATGCTGTTCAGTATACTGAAAGTATTGTAGCTTGGTAACTGGACGGTAACTTTTGCAAGGAGCAGTCCCAAAATGAAATTAGATGGTGACATCAAGAGAAGAGAAACACAACCTGACTCTGGGTGCAGTTGCTTGTTGCAGTTGGATCATTGATCTTTTTTTTTTTTTTTTAGTTTTATTATTTTTATGTGTATGCATGTATTGCCTGCATGTAGATAAGTGCACCTATGTCGTGCATTGCCTGTGGAGGTCAGAAGAGGCTGTCGGATCCCCTGGAACTGGAGTTATAGACAGTTGTTAGCTGCCATGTGGGTGCTGGGATTCGAACCTGGGTCTTCTGCAAGAACAGCCAGTGTTCTTAACCGCTGAGCCATCTCTCCAGCCCCCGATCATGGATCTTTTAAGAGACATGAACATATAATTAAAATGGAGTATTCGTTCCTTTTTTGTCTTTTATGTATATTTTTATTAAGGTTTTGTGCATTTCATATAAACCATCTTATTTTTAAACCCCCTCCTTCATCTGTACCCCCATAGCCTCCCCTCCACAAGATTTCATGAATTCTGTCATATATGCTAAGGCCTATTGAGTCAAGTTAATGTACCCAGATGTCCCTCAGTGCAAGGGCATTCCCTGGGGTCTAGTCAGCCTTTCTAGAGTCTCTACCTTAAAGAAGGTCAACTCTTCCTCACCCAGCAATAATCATTACAGAGTTCCACGCAGACAATAAGTGTCTGTGAGGTGCCTAACATCTACAATGGAACCTCTACACCTAAGACTCTTGGAGCATAGTAGAACAAGGGATAGAGAGAATACTAATTCATCTCTCAGCTCTCATCAGGGAAGCTCCATTATGCAGAGGGCAATAAACAAAAAAGACCACAAATGCCAAAGCATAGAGAATAAGAGTCTACAGCATGTGGGTCCCTGGACAGGACTCCTATATTAAACTTTACCCACCCAGGGCTCAGGGACTGTTGAGGAAGAGGGTGCATAAAGATTGTACGAACCAGGGGAGGAGGTGCATGACCATATGGAAACAGTCTTACAGGCTCCTGGGACCTTGCAGGTGCATGACCATATGGAAACAGTCTTACAGGCTCCTGGGACCTTGCTCATCTGAACTTAGAGCAATGGTGTCAGCATACTCAATCAGACAGAAACCCAGCATAGAACTGGGGAAATGGGCAGCAGGCCCCAATCTTAGCCTTTTTTTTTTTTTTTGTCTTTATTAAAGATAATCATTATACTTAAGGACAATTTTAATGAGTAAAACTAATAACTTAAGACAACTTTATAAAACAAGCTTTTCTTTAAAAGCAGATAGTTTTGCAGTAATATTTCTGTAGTGAAATTCCCATCCATGAGTAATCGTTAGAACAACTATAAAGACACTGAGCCCTGGCAGAGCTATCCAGGATCACTCAGCAGACTATAAAGCTGAGCTTCAATCATGGACCCTCTAACTCCAGGTTTTGTTCTCTTGTTTTGGGTGGTATTTCTTTTTTTTAAAAATTTTTGAATTTCATACAATATAATTTAATGTTATATAGGTCCTCTCCCCACCTCCCCTTATTGCCTTCCGCCCAATTTAATCTATTCTAGTGTGTGTGTATGTGTGTGTGTATATATGACCTATAGAGTCTTAATTTGTGTCTCCAAATCTCCTTCAGTGTGGGTCCATCCACTGGGGCCTGGCCTACCAAAAGTCCCATGCTTGAAAGGCACTGTCTCTGTCTCTTCCAGCAGCCATCTGTTACCACAGTTTCCTTAGGTGGGATTGGAACTTCTTACTGGGTAGTATTTCTTAAGTGTTCCTTTCAGCCCTTCAGTCAGCCTTTATGGTATTAATCTAGAATCCAAAAGCCTTTGAGTATATGCTTTGTTTTTCTAATCCTGTCATTTAAATCAGGGGTTTTGATTCCTGTTTCCGAATTAATGGCAGATGTGACTGTCACTGACCCTCACCAGAAAGCCTATGTTAAACCATTGAGCAGTGGTTTCATGAATGAATGTTGGACCAGCAGTATAGGAGCACCCCCCCCCCCCCCGTTTAGGACTCTGCCTTTCTTCCTCTGTTGATCATGTTGTTGATCATCATCAGTTCTGTATATTGCTGCCTCCGGATACTGAATTCGCAGGTAATATTGAGCCCTCTGTGCTTTTCCCCATCTACCTTATAACATTGCCATAGTAACACAGCTAATCCAGCCTTCCACATTTTATGATCTCTGTATAACTACTCTAATGTTTGGGCATTGGGGCCTTTATTTAGTAAAATAAGGATTAATTGAACTTATGCACTGTAGTATCAGGACAGTTGATCTGATAAACAAAACTAAAGGACTAAGGGTCGGGAAGCATACAGCATGGATGTACTGGACAAACGTCTGAGCCATATCCCAAGTGGGACAGAGCCTGATAACATGAAGTTTCATCATACCAGTGTTCATGCAAAAGCATAACCCTCAAAGGGGATAAGAGATCGTTTATTTTGGAGCCAAATATGAGTGACCGTGGCCTCAGAACACAGATTCAGGTTACCCCAAATTCCATGTTCTGGCGTGGTAACAGTTACATTACGTTTTTATAGTAACAGAACAAAGAAAAGTCATAAATCAAGACACTTTTCAAATATATTGGTGGATACATTCTGTTGGCAGGTCATAGCAAAGCAGGAGGATTTTTACTATAGGTCTCAGATGCTATCTGATGACATTCTTAGCTTTTTGATTGGTGAGACCTGGTGGTCTGCTAAGTTAATACATTTTATTAGTCATAAGAATGTTAATTCAGAAACACAGGTAGGCAGTGTTTGGCTATTTATGAGGTTAATGATATCCCTAGATAATCTGTAAATAGGCTCGGATTTACAACTTTACAAACTCCACAATCTCCGGAGTGATAATCAGTTGGTGAGTCTTGCAGGAAGTTCAGTTCAAAGTGCAGGAGTTCTTTTGGGAACTTTCTTTCACACCAGTCACATGGTACAATTTAAAACTTGAGAATTGTGTATTTCTGAAATTTTCCACTTAATGTATTCTGACAACAGTTGACAGTGGGTAGGTAACTGAAACCTCAGAAAGTCAAACTGAGGCTAAGCTGAGTCTTGTGTTTTGCACTGGAAAAACGGCCTGTTGCCATGAAGTCCCAAAGCCGTCCCTGTGGAGAATATTCACATCTCTGCTGCTCCTGGTTGCTTCCTTTCAACAGGGACCTGTTTTCTTCACACATGTCCTTATATACCTAGCTTTTCTTCCTCCTTAGAGGAAGTTGGTATCTCAATCCTGTCTCTTGCCTGGTTCCTTATGGACTTGTTTATATAGCAGTCTTTTGATGTGTCTCTAACCAGTATTATACACATGGCTCTTTGGGGGCCCACTTTTTATTTTATAAAACCAGGATATTTTATTTCATCACAAATTTTAGTGTACATTTTCTTTTGAAAATTCAAAGATCTTTGAACCCTCTGTAACCTACGTTTCTGCAGGGCAACAGTCAGCTGAAGGTGTGACCCTGTTCTTCAGATGGAGTACATTGTGTTAGGTTTGCCATACCCCTCACATACTCTCACTCAAGGGGTGTGCTTGGACACTGAGAAAAATTGAGTGTGTGGTCTCTTAGCTTTGAGGTCAGTGTTGTTTACAGGACAGTATAGAGCATTTGGAGGACATGAACATTTCATCTCTTGGATTTGCCTTATATTCAGTGAAGTGTATTTCTTTTGTAGGGTATGTGAATGCAATATAAATATCTTTTGTTAACTTTGCTTTTGTGTCATATAGAAATGTTCCTAGAAGTGAAGTAACACAGACTCAGAAAAACAAAAGACTTATATTCTCCCTCATGTGTGGCTCCTAGCACCAAATCCTTTTAAATTCCAGGTCCTTTTAATAAGATGATGCTATACAGCAGTCCCTTCTGCATGAAATAATTACCATCATCACATCTTCGGCTGAGCCTGATTGCTAAACATAGTCACCTTTGGGTTTGTTGAGGGTTGTGCTCATTCATTAAAGGAGTGCCAAGCAGGGTCACTGGACCCTCACCTGAGTATCCAGCCACTCTTCCCAGCCAACTAGTTCAGCCTTGGAAGACAAAAGAAAAATGAGGAAGAACCCAATAGAGGGATGCTTTTGGAAGCCCTTGTCAAGAAACTCCAGTGGACTCTCATATGAACATTTGAAAATTGCCCTGTTCTGACTTTTTTCTAGTTCCCTGTCTAGAACTTGTAATGCTAATTACTCTTGCCTTTACTTCTCCACATCTCCCATTCTTGATTCAAGGACTTTCTTCTCCCCTTAGAGACAAGAGTTATGCAATTTGGGAGTCTTTAAATAGACCCACTGAAGGGGTACTCCAATTTCCTAACCCTGTGTCCCAGTTCAGCATGGAAGAAGCCAGAGCGGTCTGTGTCCTGGTTCCCTATTGGCAATTTGGGTAACATCTTCAGAGGATGGTGTGATAAGAATAGGAGGTAGGAATTGTCTAGGCAGTTGGGGTAAAACACCCCAAAGAAATATAGTCAGTTTCTTGGCTAAAAGTAAAAATGTCCTTGGGCCTGTTAGCAACATACTCTGTTCCAAAGCCAAAAATGTCAAAAGTATTTGGGAGCTTGTATCTAATCCTTAAAAGATTTTAGGGTTACCTCTTTGGGGGGGGGGATGTTGGAGGGGAGGGAGTGGCATGGATTTGATCAAAACACCTTATATACATGTATGAAATTCTCAAAGTTTTTGTAAAAATTAAAAAAAGAGAGAGAGAGAGAGAGAGAGAGAGAGAGAGAGAGAGAGAGAGAGAGAAAGAAAAAGATGTTCCTGGCAGTGTTAATACAGACACGGTATGAACTTGGAGCATTGGAGAGCTCTAAAAAAACAGCTGTTTGGTTATCAAGTGAGAGGAGCATGCCATGTTCCTCTAGCCGTTTCTCCTGCTTCCCCCCACCCCAACCACTGTTTCGCTGCTAATATTCTCATTTAGTTTTGACTGTGAACTTCATATAAATTGCATGATGAAATAGTTTTCTTTTGAAATTCGGCTTCAACTAGAATTATTATGTTTGTGAATGCAAGCTTTCAGTTTGATATTTGAGTTAACTAGTTTGGACTAATAACAGTCACACTACTATGAATAATCCTGGATGTCTTTGGAACATGTACACGTTAGCTCTATTGGATACCTACGTAAGAGTGAACTCATTCTCAAAGCTACCAATAGTGTCTTTCTAATGAACAAGATACTGCTGTTTCTTTCCAGCTCTTTAGTAAGTAGGTAAATACAGTGTTTAAGATCATGCTACAAACACAGCAACAGATGCATATTTATACCTGCACCTTAATTCTTTGTGACCTGTCACCTTGAAAGCAAAACAAGACGAAACAGATGTCTGCAAGTACCAATCTATTTTCATGTCTTAACTCCTGATACCTTCTTTTGTGAATTTCAAATCCATTTATGTGTATATTTCAAATGCTAGTAGTTAGCCTTTTTTACTTAACTGATTTTTTAAGAATATTTTATTTCCTATTTTTATTTTGTGTGTTTGAGTATATTGCTATGTAAGTGTACTCATGTTGTGCAGTGCCTGAGGAGGTCAGTAGAGGGTGTTGAATTTCCTGGAGCTGGAGTTATAGACAGTTGTTAGCCACCATGTTGGTGTTGGGAATCTAATCCTGATCCTCCAAGGGCAGCCAGTGCTCTTACCTCCTGAGCCATTTCTCCAGCCCACTTAACTGCCTTTTAAACTTTTTATTCTAAGAAGTTGTTGGAAGTTGTTCACCTGTCTCCCTTCATGTGGCATGCCTCTAAGCACTTAGTCATTAACAGTAAGTGGACTTAAAGTGCATCCTAAAGATCATGTTAGCCATGGTAGTGGCTACGTATGTTGTGCATTGCTGGAAAATTAGCCAACTTTTAACTCCTTTTCCTAATCCTCTTTCCTCCTAAAAGTTCATTCTTAGCCAGGTGTTGTGGCTCACACCTTTAATTTTAGCGCTTGGGAGGCAGAGGCAGGTGAATCTCTTGAGATTGAGACCAGCTTGGCCTACATAGTGAGTTCCAGGCCAGCTAGGGCTACAGGCAGACCTTGTCTTTAAAACAAAATAAGACCCAAACCAAAAAAATTTATTCTTGAAAATGTTACAGAACAGATAGATGTGTGTTGATATAAGTTGACATGCATGATCTTAAACAAGTCATGAATTAAAATATTTTTGCTCATTTTTGGCATTTGCTTTTCTTTCCAGCAACCATTCATATACAGTGTACTAACACATTAATAATTGAAATTTTCTTGTCATTAAATGATTACATGATAACAGAAGACATTTTTGAGGGAAAATAACTATCTTGAGATGAATTTGAGTGAGTAGAATGGCACGGGTATGCAATTCTGCAACTCTCTTAATACCTTGCTCAGTAAAAGACCAAAGCCCTGTGCTGGATAGCTTTGGTTGTCAACTTGACACACCTGGGTGGAGGGAACCTCAGTTGAGGAATTGCCTCCATCGGACTGGCCTGTGGCCATGTCTGTGGCGCATTTTCCTGATTATTACATGATGTGAGAGGGCCCAACCCACTGTAGGTGGTGCCACCCCTGGGCAGGTGAGCCTGTGTTGTATAAAAAAGCAGGCTGAGCAGGGGCCAGAGGAACAAGCTAGTAAGTAGCATTCCTCCATGTCCTGTGCATAGCTCCTGCCTCCAGGTTCCTGCCCTGAGTTCCCACTGTGGGCTCCCTGATGAACTGGGATCTGGGAGATGTAAGTCAAATAAACCCTTTCCTCCCCAAGTTGTTATTGGTTAATATTTAATGTTTAATGTATAAACAAACTATAACAATGAATTCCACTTGAAAGGCTTAATGCTACTAAAACCATCATTTTGCCTAGTAACTTATCCTTTGGGACTTTAATGCAATGCAGCTGTATATGTAGATGAAGGAAATAAAGTGCTGCCACACAGATTTTGAGAGGTATTAATATAGCTAAGAACTAAGTAACATGTTCAAGGCACTAGCCACTGATCTTTGTAAATGAAGAATAAATCTATGCCAGTGGTTACATTTCTTGGATAGAACAAAGCTTCATGGGAGTGAAGGTTGTTTCTGTTTTCTTTTCCTAAATTGGCAGGTTCTTTTGACTGATTTTAAGGAGAAAAGATCTCAAAAGCCATTTTTATGTCCAGAAATTTCTTGAGGAATTTTTAAGATTTATTTTTATTTTATATGTGTATGAGTTTTGCCTACATGTATGGTAAGTGCATCACATGCATGCAGTGTCCACAGAGGCCAAAAGAGGACACCAGATTTCCCTGAAACTGGAGTTTCATCCAGTTCTTAGCTGCTATGTGGGTACTGGGAGCCAAACCTGGGTCCTCTGCAAGAGCTGCCAGTGTTCTTAACCACTAAGCCATCTCTCCAGCCCTTCTTGAGGAAAATTTTATGGAGAAAGTTTTGTCTTACTAGATTTGGAGAATATTTTGTAGCATATCTATTTTTAAAATAGACTTTTTAGAGCAATTTGAGTTCACAGCAAAATTGAATAAAAGGTACAGAGCTCTCATAGATGCCTCGTGCCTCCTCCCCCTCCCCTGCCTGCCCTGCCATCAAGACCTGGCACCAGAGAAATGTACTGACTGATGAACCTCTATTGACATGTCATTGCCTCTGAAGTCCATCGTTGAGGCTGAGATTTCATAGCACTGGAAGGGATGAATTTAAATCTTAAATTTTTGTTGTGTGTGCTGCCTATGTTTTTGGTAGATGTCTGTATTTGGCTAATTAGTTCAGCCTCCTTTGACTTTTTAAAATAGTTTTAAAAAGCATATAGTTTGCATTTTACCTTTTATTTTTCTAAGTTTAACGTTGAATGTCTTGTAGCATATTCTGCACATATGTCTTCTCTTTGCGTGTTGTACACTAGACATAAACTGGAAGGGATCCAGTTAGATCCTGGTCATGAGTGTTAGAAATGAACAATAGCCAAAGTGCAAATATTTATTAGAATTTGTATTAGTTACTTTCTGTTGCTGTGATGAAACATCATGACCAAAGGCCTCTTACAGAAGGAAGAGTTAATTTTGGCTTGTGGTTTCAGAGGATGGTCCATCATCATGGGGGAGACATGGCAGCAGGTGGCCAGAGAAGGAAGCTGAGAGATTCTTTCTTATCTGCAAACATGAAGCAGGGAGTGCAAACTGAAAGTGGGGCCAGGCTATGAACTCTCAAACCCTGCCAGTGACATACATTTGGTCCTCCAACTGGGGACCAAATGTCTAAATACCTAAGCCTGTGGGGAACATTTCTCGTTCAGACCACCACAGACTTTCATCTACCAAGTGCAGGTCACAAATAAGACTATTAATTACTAAACCAAGGTTTAAAGTATAGTATTTCACTAACCTTTATTCACTCTGTACCAAAAATATGTTGGTGGGCTTATTACCTTAGATGATAGTCCCAAGCTAGGGAGGAACCCCCAAGTTCTTTGGGTGTTTTTCTAAGAATCCCAGAAATGTCTCAGCTAGCAACTAATGACTCTTTGGAGGGTCTCCCAGTGTGCCCTGCAACACTGAAAAGATGAGCACTGAAGCTTGTGACCTCTGTCGTGGAAGTGACGCCCTAGTCACAATGAACACGCTCAGCACCACATCTTGATTTCTAGGCAATTTTCCCCTAAGGAGCCAGGTTTTCTTAGTCGCTTCTAAGCCGAGACAGGATGAATAGAAGCCAAACCTAGAATATCTCATTATAACAGAAAACAGGGAAAAATCCAAAGAATGATTAGAGAGTGTCAAAAAGACACATGCCAGCTTGAAGGGACTAACTACTAGCCAAATGCAGACGAATTGAGTATTAAGATGATAGGGATAAATTATAATCCATTGAATAAGCTAAGAAATCATGAGCCCTATAGCCCCAACTGGCTTGGAACTCGCTATGCAGACCAGGCTGGTCTTGAACTCACAGAGATCTGCCTGCCTAAGCCTTCCGAGTGCCGAGAGCCAGCCTGGTCTACTTAGCAAGTTTCAGGCCAGCTGGGGCTACAGGGAGACGCTGTCTCAAAAAGACCAAAATAAATAAATAAATAAATAAAAGAGCTGATACGATGGCTTAAAGGACCTTGCTACCAGGCCTAATGACCTGAGTTCAGTCTCCAACACCTGCAAGGTAGGAGGACAGAACCAACTCCTGCAAGTTGTCCACTGACCTTCACATGAATGTTACGGCACACATAACATATGCACACATATCAAGTGTAAAAAAAATTTAGTTTCTAAGTGGAGATTTCCTAAAAGTGAGTTTCGATATGGGATCTGCAGTAATAGTAATGAATTTTTCATACTCAGTAACAATAAGATTCACTATCTACCTTACTTTTGGAATAGGTCTTGTATTTCTCATGATTTCGTAGCTTTATGCATTGGAAAATGTCGGCTTGTGGATTTTGTAGGTTCTCCCTCCACCATGCTAATGCATTGTAGAGCAACCCCAAGTATTAATATCACCCCCATTCTCATCAGAAAATTTTTTCCCCAGACTTAGGGTGGCAGATGTAAGTTTTCCAGAACTGTGATTTTTATTTAAAAGCTAAAATTTTATCATGAACAACAAATAGTGTTGCTTGCTTTTCCTGAAATGGCAAGTTTACTCCATTTTTGATATAGCATCTGCCAAACCTGAGTAAATTTGCCTTTTCTGATTGTTATTCTTTCAATAAAATGGTGTTGCATAAAAAAAGAACCAGGATTTAATGCACAAATCCTTTACTTCCATACAGTCATTGTATCAGATATACAAAAATAAGGTGCATATGTTCCATTTTGTCCCACAGAATATCCAAAAGATGTATACCCAAGGATGGACATTTCATAGAATTAACAATTTTTAGTACTTCACCAGGGAGCATTATTAAATGAAGCTTTGTCCTTTTTACTACAAATACATGAAGACTATGGTGACCCCTCGATGCAGTGATGTGTCGCTGCTCTGATTCGTATTAAGGTTTAGCTGTATCAACCTGCGTTTGGTTTTTTTGTTAGTACAATGAAGAAGGCAGAGAATGTCTTAATATTTTGACTCTTGGGGACTTCCATTGGTCATGGAGTATTTTTGGATGCTGAGTATCCTGTCAGCAATTTAAACCAATTCAGGGAATAAGGATTAGTTTGTAGTACCTTACATTTGAGATTTTTTCAGAATTTAAAAAATACACAAATATTGGTCTTTCAAACATTGAAAATGGGCATTTATGAGAATAATAATTTGCAAGTTTGAACAGTGTGCCAGTAAGTCTTGTGCAGAATAAATGACAATGTTCTTGGAGTGTAGTTATGCTGCATAGCTGATTGCTGTAGTCATTATTGCTCCTGTTCTGTTGGTACAACATTAACTGCAGCCCTACACATTTTAAGGGTACTCTATGTCCTTTAGGGCATCCTATGATCATAATTGTTTGTGTCAGTTTCTGAGAGTATCGAAGAATCAGACTATATAGCACCTACTTTTGCTTTACTTTTGCTCCGATTTGGAAAGCTATGGTCTTTTGAGACATGGTCTCCCTGTAGCCCCAGCTGGCCTGGAACTGTCTATGTAGATCAGGCTGGCCTCCATCTCACAGAGCTCTGCCTGCCTCTGCCTCCCAAGTACAGGGATTAAAAGTGTGTGCCAACATGCGTAATGTGAAAGCTATGCTCTCTTAACAATTTAAATGAAGACAGGTTTTTTTTTGTGTGTTGAACAGAAAGATGGTTCAGTTTTGGGCAAAATTTTATTTAAAGGGCCAGCAAGATGGTTCAGCAGGTAAAGGCATTTGCCACCAAGCTTCATGACCTAGTGCAATCCTTGGAACCACATGATAGAAGGAGGGAACTGACTTCCACAAATTGTCCTCTGAGCTACACACACACACACACACACACACACACACACACACATATACACACAGCCCTTCATCATGACACAAGCACCTATACCCACCCCCCACACAAAATAAATGTAAAAAATTGTTGAGTTGTATTAATTTTAAATGTTGGCTGCATACTTGGGAGGTAGAGGCAGGAAGATCAGGAGCTCAAACTCATTCTTGGTTACATGGTGTTAATTATAGTAGAAAATACTCAGTTAACTAATATTTTAGCTTTTATAATTTATTTTACATTTTGGTTTTTTTTTTTTTTCTAAAAGTTCCTTTAATAAGAAAAGAACTGAAAGAAATAAAAACAAATTGTTAAGCATCTTTTTGACTACCTCCGTGAGGTTAGGGGTGTAGCTCAGAATAGTCTAGAATGTGCAAGGCTCTAGGTTCAATCTCCAGCACTATAAAACAAAATAGCCCTCCTGCAACCAAAACCCCCAAATCAAGGCCACAAAGTCAGATCTTGAAAAGAGTACCCCCTACCCCCTGCGGGATTTCACAAAACCAGAATGGAAACTTCTACAAGCAAAGTGAAACTAAAATAAAACAAATTACTTTTAGAAACATACTAGATCAACCAGCATTTTTAGAAAAAATGGGACCATGTGATATTTGGCTTCTAAATTTAGCTGTTCTTATGTTTTAAAAAAGGAAAGGAATATTATGGTAGACTACAGAAATAACTCTTTGCCTTCTAACTTGATTTTTTTAGTTTACAGTTACCTGCATGGAAATTTGTTCCACTCTGGCCCACATCTCATTGGTAGTCACTTCATTTTTCAGACCAACAGAGAAGAAATGTGTCTCAAGAAAGAAACCCAGTCTGCTAAAAAAATAGCAGGCATTTTATTATATGATTTAAGACAATGCTGAGATATAATCACAGGATATATAAGACCAGAAGGAGTATTTCAGCTGGAAGATGTGATAATATTTTAGCCAGCTTTCTCAGGCAGATGGATAAAGCCATGGGATCCTCTCCCTAAAGCCAAGTATCTAATTGGTGTGAAATCCTGCAGAAGACCCTCTCTCTGAAACCTTCCCTGCACTGGCTAGCCCCCATCTCTGCTGCTTTCTCTGTTTAGATCCTTCCTCTCTCAGAAGTAATGAAGCAGCTGCTTTGTCCTTTCTCTGCCACCTGTTGCTTTTTATAATAAGCTGTGTGTCCTCTACTCTGCAATATCATGTGCTTCCTGAAAAACAAGTGTCATCTTGTCACTTCCCAGCTTATTGGTTACAACATACAGGATACTAAGTGCTTACAACATGGAATAAATGTCAACTTGCCACAGGGCCGAGTGTATTTATACAAGGCCCCACAGTTAGAAGGGCCCATTCTTGGTTTAGCGATCTGCTGTTACTACCTGAAATTCTCAGTTCCTTTTGAGAAAAGGGCGCTCCACATTATTATTTTGCACTGAGTTTCGTAAATTGTGTAGCCAGCCCTGCTTGTTATCCCCACACACAACCTCTAGCAGGTTCTTTTTTCAGTGTTGTTTTTTTCTTTCCCGTTCTCCCTGTGTACCACACATGCTCTCCATGGACATTGTTATAACATGTGGTTCCTTTCTTCCAGTTTTCTGCCTTTTCCTGCTTCTCAGTGTGGCTAAGTCCTGCTTTTCCTAAAAAGCTCCATGCAATTGTCATCACCTATATAAAATCCCACTCAATATGAGTTGTTTTCTCTGATAATCTGTTCATATTTGTTAAAACAACGTGTCTCCTTTACAAAATGTAACCAACTTAGAGAATGTTACTGTTGTCCTTGGGGTAAAGGCTGGCATGTAGCTGTTACTCAGTGTGCTCCTTGAATTTATTCAATAAAAACATTTATTGAACTCATTATATACCTAGTACTGTTAGACATTGGGTGGGAAAGAAGAAAAACAAGCAACAGAACCCAGACACAGACCTCTGCCCTCAGAGCCTAACTTAGAAGCCAGGTGCTTTGCCTGACTGCAAACACCTGTGCTCTTGAAGAATTGGCCATGCACCTGCCTGGATTTTCAGGTCACAACTCTGATGGTCATTTGCCTCCTTACTAGAGCTGATGGTGGACTGCTACAGGCTCTGCAGTGTCAAGAAGCTTGTGTTTAGAAGCTGTCTTCTGTAATGCCATCTTGTGATATTAAAGAGAAGTTGGATGTCAACAGTGTCTTGGCTGCTTTCCTCAAATCTAGACACCATTGATAACAAAGCAAATGATGAGAAAGAAAGGTTCAAGTAGAAGATATCCTGAGTCCAAAGATCAAAAGCAAATAAAAATGTACCTTTTAGAATAGATAAATGTAGTGATTCAAAGGCTAATCTAAAGGAAACTGGCTCAAAGAATTACTTGTACGCTAAAAGGAAAGCAGAAAGAGAACAGCATGACTTAGATTCCATGATACAGTAAGAAATAAATGACTTCTAGAAGTAGAATTAGATGTCCATGACCAGCTTGAAGAAAAAGTAAATCATAAGGCTGCTGCAGAGAATGTAGAAATATCCATGGCAGCCTGGTTAGTAAGGAAAAAGCTACTGTGTGCCAAGTAGCCACCTTTGCGGATACTGGACAGAACACATTTGAGTTTCATTAAACACATTTCACGTGCTATCACAGGTTTTTTTTTTTTTTTGGTCTTTTTGAGAGAGGGTCTTCCTGTAGCCCCAGCTGTCCTGGAACTCACTATGTAGATCAGGCTGGCCTTGAACTCACAGAGATCTGCCTGCCTCTGCCTCCCGAGTGCTGGGATTAAAGGCATGCAGCCACCAGGCCCAGCACTTTTTTTTTTTTTCTGGATAGGTCATTCTTAAATGAACTGTATGGATTGAATATTATCTCCTGTGGTTTATAGGCCAGGAAATGGAGTACAAGCTGAAAGACTTAAGTGAAGGCCTTTTGTCCCCAGCCTGAGGTGGTGCTCAGGTCCTGGGCCTCCAGTTGCAACTCACTGCTTCCCATAGAGCTCTGCTTCTGTGTTTCTAGCAGAATCTCGGAACCTGAAGCACAGTAATAGAATCCCCCTTCCCCATTTTTCTCCCCTCAAAAATAAATAAGTGAATTTCAAATGCTCCCAATGACAGGTATGTTTTCCAGATGGATAAAACAAGCATCCTGTTTAGAAAATTTCTTCCACGAGTGGCTTGTCTTGCATTCATAGTTCCTAAAGCAAGTGTAGAACACTCAGAGTCTCAAAAGAATGGAACCTCTTCATGTCCTATGGACAGAACAGATTCATGTGGCATGAGATTTTTATTTGTTACAGGTACTTGTTCTAATTAAAAAGGCTGAGGTGAATAAGATATGATCACCTTAAAGAAATACTCAAGAGAAACTCTTCGTAAAGTATTTCTTGTCTTAAAGAAATACTTGTTTTGGGATGGAATCCTGATGAGCTGCAATTAATTTTTTTGGTTTGACTGAAAGTGGTTCTCCTCAAAAGAGATTTAAAATATCACGAATATTTTTTAAGGACCGTGTCAAAGAACAGACCATTATTTGTATATTACCTCTGATAATTATCATTAAATGAACCTTTTATAAAATGAAGTCATATCTGGTATTCCCTCCTGCATACAGTCATCTCCAGGGTCCCATAAGGCAGCACTCCATGGGGAGATGTCTTACCCCAGAGATAAGGCTCTCAAGAGCATGTGATCAGACCCAAGACAAGAAGTAGTGAGGATTTGGGTAGGGTTTTGTTGTTGTTGTTCTTTGTTTTTCCCTTAAAATGAGGAGTACAAAAACTCGTGATTTTTTTTTAAGATAGCAAAATAATATAAAATACGTAATTTTGTTTGAAAATGAAGAATTTCTCTTAAGTATGCAAGATATGTTTGTAGTTGTAAATGGAACTTAATAATTTAAAGAGCTAACCATAGTGCTGTTTCCCCAAGAGCCTCTCACTTTCTTATAGGACAGGACATGAAGCATGGCTCATGACTAAAGTAGCCTCAACCTTCACACCATTGCCCCTGAGTTAAGTTTCTACAGTATTTTATTTATGGTTCTGGGTGGTTTTCAAGGTTTTTTATAACTCAAGTGTGTTTCAATTTCTGGGAGGATGAAGATGAAAGAATTGAGTTGCCTCAGTTTATCTTAGGCTTTAAGATGCCTAATAGCCTTTGCTATTATGTTTTATGTAGACATTTCCTAACAGCACATGGTCTTGTTTCTGTAGTGGGGAGTTCAAGAAGTATTGGGAAGACAGCTTAATAAACCAGCTGTGCCACTGAATACATTTATTCTTTCAATGTATGTTTAGCAGAGTGACCTCTGCTTTATGCCAAGTACCCTGATAGGAAAACAGAGATGACCAAGAATGACCCGTTTGGTAGGAAATAGCGACTGTGCTAAGTTAACACATGTTGGATGCCTGGTAGGGTTATATGGAAGGTCTCCCCAGAGAATAAGAAGCTTTTCCTTGGAGGAAATGGGAATTGTTAAAATATATCCACGTAGCTATTGTGGACTTACTCGTAAAGGGGTGTCATAATATGGAAAAGATGGGGGAGGGCAGCAGAAATTTTAAAATCGATGGAGGAGCTCGATTAACACAGGTTGCCCATGGGAGCAGAGGTGGGGATAGAGGAGAGGCAGTATGTTCTTTCTGGTTTTCCTGATAGAAAACTTACACACAAGTTTATGTAGATCAGACGAGTTTTCTAGCTTTCTCACACTTATATCCCAGTACGTAGGGGAGAGATTTGAGGAAAATCTTTTCAAAACATGTAAAGTTATTAGAGAAAGAAAATGCCAATTCAAAATGTCATTTCCTTGAGAAAAATGAAGGTAACAACAAGCAGACCTAGAAGTATGTTAAACGCAAGACTTCTGTTTACTGAAATGTGTTTGTTTTGCTATGAAAGATGTTTCAGTAGCATCTTGAGGCTGCAGTTCCTGCTCTGCCAATTCCACGCTTGACCTTAGACTCATTCAGGATACTCTGCAGCAGCAACCTGGCTGTGGTGTTAGAGTACATGTGCTTACAGCAGAGTGTCCATCCTTAGAGGTGATAGGATAGCTTAAGGCCAGAGAGTATATTATTAACTAGCCCTGTAATTCTACATACTTGCTTTTTTTCCCTCATAGGTATGCTGTTTGCTGCCAAGCAGTGGATAAATGCAGATGAACAGATCAGCTTAGCAATTTCTTATTGCCTTTTTCCACTTCGTAACTAGCCAGACCTGCTTTTCTGCCTCCAATTCTAGAAAATTGACTGCCTTGGACAGTTCATACCAATCATTAGCTTTTTGTTGTTGTTAAGATTCATTGTGTGTGTTTGTGTGTGTGTGTGTGTGTGTGTGTGTGTGTGTGTGTGTGTGTGTAGGTATGCATGTGAGTGTGGGTACCTGTGGAGGCTAGAGTCATTAGATCCCCTTCGAGTTGAAGTATAGGCATTTGCTGCCTAACTTGAGTGCTGGGAACTGAACTCAGGTTCCATGCAAGAGCAGTACTCTCTCTTAACCACTGGGCCATGTCTCCAGCCCCAGTCATTAGCATTTTGCTTCTTGGGTGTTGGTCTTCACTACTAGACCCAGAGACAGTGAACCAAGACTATCTCAGAAACATTTTATTCTACAAAGAAAGTGTAGGTGGTACATGACTGTATTTGGCTCAAGTTGTAAATAGTAGAATGCCAACTTACCTGATTTCAGGTAGCAAATGGTTTATCAATAGGACCCAGTGATGTTGACTATCTTTGCATAATGGTAGTTTTTTGAACAAAAGAGTTCTTTTTTTGTGGTTCTGTATATCAGAACCACAGACTTATGCATGTTAAACTACTGAGTTTCATCTTCAGCTCAATGAAATTTTTTAGTTCTTTACTTTCTTTTAAGATTCTGTAGCCACAAGATTTTACTGTGAGTCATTTATAAAACTTGAAATGAATGAAGACCCTAAAGGGAATACCACAAAGTCATTCTCCATAAATTTCATTGAAATGCTTAATGCTAACTCAGTAAAACCTAAGACTAAACAGATGAGGATAAGCAGTAAATTTGGGGAGAGGTCACCAACCAAGGAGACCTGTCCAACTGAAAATATTCAAACTTTTCTTGATTAACTAAAACTGGGCCATTATGAAAAATAGCATAGATGAATAGTGCCAGCCCAGCTGTTTCTTAGCCCTGCTTCAGAAAGCTGCTGGAAGATACGGCAGTCTGATGGCTTTACACTCTGCCACATCAGTCCTGAGATGTAAGCACATGGGAAGGGTATGATCCTGGCCAGGCAATGCCGGAGGGCAGGAGCTGCTTGCTGATGATGGTTCTGTATCAAGAATGTCTTTGTTGAGGCAGTTGAGTGGCTCATCTCATGTCCACGGCAGGTGCCGATTCTGCAGTATGTTGTCCTACATATCTGCTCATATTGATTTCATCTTATTTTAGATCCTACTAGAGGAGATTTGACAGAACCCATTTCTTGGGCCTTTGTAGGGTGAGGAGAGAAGGGAAAGGATCAGAGTGGCCAAGATAAGGCTTTGGTGCAGTACTTATTCTTCCCTAACTGAACAAGGACTGGTGGTCTTAGGAGAAGCTTGAGTTAGAGAGGTAGTGAAGGTGGCATTGAGGGTTACTTGGATTTTGCAGGTATCCAGTGATAGCCCTTTCTGTTCCAGGTGCTTACCCCACCTTTGTGTTGTTTAAAGTTAGAAGATTTTTGTCCTTTGTCTTGTTGGCAGAGTTTGGGATGAAGGATATGCCACACCTAGAATTGCCCAGTTCAGAAGGTTAGCCTCTTTCCACGTCTGCCTTTTAGAACATGCAATTCTCATCTGAGGGGTTAGGCACAGAGAGTACTTCCTGTCCGAGTCATACATGGGCACTGCTATTTTTCCTTCATGCAACTTGGTGGATATTGACCAGTTCATGGAATCCCCAAGGCCCATCCATGGGCCTGGTCCAGAGCACGCTTGATCCTCAGAAAGGAAATGTGATGGAAATCTTGTGGATACTTCTGGGAAGGTTTTCCTATCTGTGAAATGTCCAGTTTTTACTGATGAGCATTGTCATGTAGTGCTGGGGATGCCAGTGGCCCTCTTGAAATCAGTGAAAGGAATGAACCTAAAGGAATGAGAGCACAGGAATGGGAGGTCCTGGATCATTTGTCAAAATGGAGCAAAGTCCTTGTCTTCTAGACCCTCAGTGCTACTGGGTGCCGATAGACAGATAGGCACATACATTATTAAAGACAAAGGGAGTCAGTGGTGCTAGGGGAAGAATGGTTACATTTTCTAAAATCTGATCAAGCCAGACTACTCTGAGGGTTACATTTGCTCAAGGAACCACCAGAGACAAGGGATGAGGAAGAACATTCTAGACAGAGGAACAGTAGGTACAAATGCCCTGAGTTTGTTTGGAACACATTCTGTGTTCAAGGTATATGAGGGGCCACAGTGCCTAGAACTGGGGAACAGTGGGGAGAACAGTGGAAGATGAGTTCAGATAAGTATCAGGCTGTTTTATCCTTATTCTGAGTGAGATGGACATATGTGGAGGCTTGTGAGAAGGGGAATGATGTGATCAGACCCATGTTTCAAAAACGAAGAGGGGGAGGACTACAGTAGAGCCAGTAGAGAAAAGCTTAAAAAAACAAAGAGGAGGAGGGGACTTCAGTGGTGGGAGTGGAGAGAAGCTACAGGAAAACAGCAGCAGCGCTAGTGCTTCCTGACCTGGAATGTGATTTGGAGTCATCTAGGAATAGGTTCAAACACTTTAATTATCTTGAAAAGCTTGTAGCAGGAGCCATTTTGCATCTCCCCCATGAACATAAAGCAAGCTTCATGGGGTCTTCACTCCATAACCTTCTCTCCAAAACCTCACTGAATTATTCTTAGCAGCATATCCCTCAGGGATGCTCAGTGACAGTGATATAAATATATTCACTAAATCCTGTAAGGTACGGAGGGTTGATTTGGTTGAGGGTGTGTATAAGAGCTTTTATTCCTAAATGTTAGAACCTTTTGCTAGCATGGAAAAATACTTTGCTTTTCAAATACTTTGTACAAAGTATTGCTTTTCAATACTTTGCTTTTAATTTATTTTTATTTTTTGGTTTTTGAGACAGGGTCTCCCTATAGCCACAGCTGTTCTGGAACTCATTATGTAGACCAGGCTGGCCTGTATCTCACAGAGATTTACTACCTCTGTCTGCTGAGACTAAAGGTGTGGCCACCATACCCAGCATTATTTTATTCTTGAATAAGGTTTTACATTGAATAAATGCCATCTCTCAGCCTTTTGTTTTAGGGCTTGTTTTTCCGTGTGAATGTGGTGCTGTGATAAAGTCAGTGTTCTTTACTTAGGAATGGTAAGTTCTGAGGTATTTGCACACACACACACATGCGCGCACACACACACACACACACACACAAATGTAAAAAGAAAAATGAATGGCGTTCTTTGAGCCATTTTCTAATAAGACATATTGGACCAGCTATTGTGATGTGATAACTCTCTCTGACGCTCCATTACATGAATACACATATACACATATAACTCATACTCACAGTAAGTCTACCTTTGACACCATGTAAGTATTTTCTTGGTCAATCTTCCTCTGCAGTTTATGCATGGATTTCTATGTCAGGTCGATACTTTTCATCGAGCCTAACTAAGAATCAAAATCCCTCATGAGCCAGCTCTTTAGTTTGAGACGTAAATCCGTTTAGATCAAGAGTGGATACTTCCTATGAGGATTAATCCTGAAAACTCCGTGATGAGCTGACATTGACTTCGACTCAAGAAAGATTTATTTTTGGAAGCAGGATTTTTAAATTAATTATCTTGAATTCTCAGCAAGTTTCAAAGAAGAGCATTCTGCACCTACACTGACTGGCACTATAGAAAGGCAGGTTGGGAGGTTGAAGAGAGAAGGGAAGCAGAAGTGTGGGAACAAAACTGGCACCTGTGTCTTGGTGACCCCAGAGCCCATGCTTCCTCTTCAAAGCAGCTGCTAGTGAAGGCGGAAGGAAACACTGTTTTCCCAGAGGGATGTTGTTCCTCTGGGTCTCATTTCTGAAGCTCTTAATTCCATCAGTGCTATTGGACCTTAATTGTCTCCAGAAAACAAGAACACCAAGATCTTTTTTGTATTACTTTATAGAGTTATTACTGTGTGTTTTGTGTAGCTTTTTAGATGTAGTGTCTACTATTGTTAAATATTTTATTTACTATTTTTATTTTATGTTTATGTGTGTATTGCCTGCATGTAGGTAAGTACACCCGTGTTGTGCAGTGAATGCCTGTGGAGGACAGAAGAGGCTGTCGGATCCCCTGGAACTGGAGTTATGGACAGTTGTTAGCTGCCATGTGGGTGCTGGGATTCAAACCTGGATCTTCTGCAATAGTCAGTGTTCTTAACTGCTGAGTCATCTCTCCAGCCCCAAGATGTAGTGACTACTATTAACCAAGTCCCGAAATTACAATAAGATCACATTCATTTTACTTCCATTTAATATGACAAACTTTTTGTTTTAATATATCACACTTAAGGTATTATAATGTTAAAAGCTTCTAGGAGACATCAATTTGCAATTAAAATCACAAAGCCAGTGATATTTAAAGAATATGTAACATTGTGATATGAATCATGTTTTATTATTTGTACCCAAGAGTCTGAAAAGCAGTTATCATTATTGATTTGCAAAAGGAGAACTGATTACAGAACATTCAGTCAGCCCAGTGACGACACTGGGAGTTTTAATTGCTGAACTATTGTTTTGTTGACTCTATATCATCTCTTAGATGGTCTCATGATTGCTTAAAATTATCCTGGTCTAAATGTCATCTGAAATTGGGGGGAAAAGTTTGAAAGGATAATGTTATCAAGTGATTTAATCATAATTGCCATGCATTAATTCTTCCTATCTCCCATTTATTTTTCTTTTTTTCTTCTAGAAGAAAAATTCAAAGTGGAAACAAGAACCATTGCTGTTGACTTTACACTGGACAACATTTATGATAAAATTAAAATGGGCCTGTCAGGTCTTGAAATCGGCATCTTAGGTTTGTATTTTTGCCACATTTATGAACTTCTTTTGTGTTCTTACTTGGTGTTAACTGTGCCTTCGTTTTCTCTTCTAAGGTTAGGTATTCAGTGGCGAAACAACTAGTGAGAAGCTTGTCATCAATATAGTTGGTCAGCAGCGGATACTAATCTATGCATGTTTGAATCTTTGTCTTATCTATAGATTAATGACTTGTGCAGCTTGGTTATTTTCCCCTGGCTGCTTTATTTCCAGCCCCAATCTGTCATATATATTAAGATAAATTTAAAGGCCAGGATTGGTAGTGGATATCTTTAATTCCAGGACTCAGGAGGTAGAGGCAAGAGGAACTCCTTGGGTTTGAGGTTAGCCTGGCATACTAGGGAGTTCCAGGCCAACCAGGTTTACATAGTGAGACCATGTCTTCAAAAAACAAAATTATAGACACATGTTCTTAGGTTTTCTATTACTGTGATAAAACGGTCTGACCAAAAGCAACTTGGGGAGAAGAAGGTTTATTTCAGCTTATAGTATAGTCCTTTATAGAGAGAAACCAGTGCAGGAGCCTGGAGGCAGAAATTGAAGCAAAGACCATGGAGGAACACTACTCAGCTTGCTCTTCTGTCCTGTGTTCAGCCTGTTTCTTATACAACCCAGGACCACCTTCCCAGGGGTGGTACCACCCATAGTGGACTGGGCCTTCCCACATCACTCAGCAATCAAGAAAATGCCTCATAGGCCAGTCTGATAGACAATCACCCAATGAAGTTTCCCTCTTCCCCAGTGTGTCATGTTGGCAACTGAAGCTCTCCAGCACAACATGTTTAAAAAGATCACTATCTTTTAAAGCAGATGATGGTGACTCATTGATAGCTGAAGAGGAGGCCTAGAAAAGTTGGTTGAGCCTCTGTTTACTCTTGCTCCCCCAAAAGCCTTTGGAGATTCTTTCCCAGTCTCTGCCCTCATGAAATATTAATATTATAGAACTCTTTCAAGTACACACCAAGTTTCATTCCATTGGGCAGATAGACCCCAACTGAAAATACATGGCTTAGAGAGGCTTGAGATCTGTTTAAAGTCAACATAAAGACTGAGTACCATGATTTCTTGTTTTCTCTATGTCTGTTAGTCTTTTGTTGTACCTCAGCTACCTTGCTCCTACTAGAAAACCAAATGTTTTTGGTGAAATAATGGGAGCATTGAACTTTGTTATAGAAAAGAGTCATCAGAAGATTGTGAGGGAGATGGGTGGGAAAACAAAATAGCATATGAAGTCGCTGTGCGTATGTGCATATAACAGATATTCACACAGACATATAAGTGCTGTATATATTAAAGCAGAAGGGGGACTATGGGAAAGAAAGAGGCCAGCAAGAGATAGGGAGGAGCAGTAGGGTGGTGAATATGAGCAAAGTACAATGAGAGTGTTTGCAAATGTCATAATGAACCCAAGTATTTTTACACTAAAGAAATAATAATGATGCCAAGGGAGGAAATGGACTCAGATAAGTCTCCTACCAGTTTCCCTTGAATCACTACTAGAAAAAAACCCATAGTATCTAATCCAAAACAACTACTGATCACTAAGCCTCTTTAGCCCACTGCCCAAAATGGGGGGAACCTGGCAGGTGATTTTATTTTCTTCATCAGGCTATGAAAGGAAGATAAATGAAGAAAAGTAATTATGCTTTCATGAAGACCCAGCTTTACTTTCTCATGCTTATAAAAGAATGTGTGTGTTGTGTGTGCACTTGTGAGTGAGTGTGTGTGTGTGTGTGTGTGTGTGTGTATACCTGTGTGTATAAGTGCACAATGAAGATCAAAAACCAAACTTGGGTGTTTGTCCTCCCTGACTATCTTGTGTTTTGAGATGATCTCTCACTGATATCCAGGGATCCACCTGTTCTGGGATTACAGTTTTACACCACCATGCCTGACTCTTTACATGAGTGCTGGGGATTCAACTCAATTCTTCATGCTTGCAAGGCAAGCACTTAACTGAATGACCTATCTCCCTAGTCCCCAAAGAGTGATTTTTCATATAACGTCTAGATAAGACAATTTGTAAAACCAAGGCGCCTGTGGCTAATGACTACTAGGCGTATATCTAAGCTCGCACTCATCTTGGCCTTCATCCTCAGTTCATATGAGGGACCTATACATGCAACCTACAGATTTTTCTCACTGTTTAGGATCAGTGGTTGCCACCCAAGGACAATTTGGCAATGTTTGACAGCATTTCTGATTGTCTTTTTTTTTTTTTTTTTTGTGAGAGGAGGGTAGTTCTATTGGCCCTTAGTGGGTAAAGATGAAGGACACCATTGGGCACACTGCAGTACATATAGGACAGCTTCCTACAGCAAAGAATTATTTGACCTAAAAATATCAATAGAGCTGAGAAACTTTTCTTTAAAGTTACTAGTTGAGGGCTGCGGAGATGGCTCAGTATGTCAGCACTTGTGCCATCATAAGGACTCGAGTTCTGATCGTCAGACCCATGTAAAGTCAGATGTTGTACCTTGCATGTATAATCCCAGCACTCCTGTGGTGAGGTGGGAGATGGAGACTGGAGAATTCCTGGAAGCTTGTGGGCCACCCAGCTTGGCAGATACAGCACCAAACAACAAGAGACCCTGTCTCAGACAAGGTAGAAAGGTGAAGACTAACACCTGAGTTTGTCTGCTGACCTCCACATGTATGCCTGCACTCAAACAAGTGAAAAGACACACACACACACACACATACACACACACACACACACAGATTTAAGAAGTAGTAAAGTTACTGATTGAATATTGTAGAAACATAGCTTTGGTTTTGATTTGTAGTTGAAAGCACATGGCTGTTTCATAGTTCTGGAATGTACATGGAAGCACTTTCACATATGTGGTCTCATTGACTAGACTCTCCATTTAATTGTCTTTGTATTCTACCACAACTGTCTCCTCAATCATTGACATTTAATAGCAAATACGTTACATCTATATTGAACTGTGATTTTGAGGCTACTATCAAAACACCTTTGTGAGCTGAATTTTATTTTATTTCTGTTGCCGTATTTCAACTCTTAATTTGTAGTCTGGGCACAACCCTCTAGAACTTGTGAAGGAGACAGATGTTTTTATTTATTTTATTATTTTTAATTGTGTGTGTGTGTGTGTGTGTGTGTGTGTGTGCGTGCGTGCACACGTGCCCTTAGAGGACAGAGGCATGGGATCCTTTAGAGCTGGAGTTATAGTCAGTTGTGGCCACCTGACACAGGTACTGGGAACTGAACTCAGGTCCTCTGCAAGAGCAATATGCATTCTTAATTGCTGAGCTATCTCTCCAACTCTGATGTTTATATTTTATTTTTCATGGTTGCCTAGTTTCACCTTCTTACTCTTTATCCCTCATCCCTATCTGTATACCCCCACCTCTGTCTGGCAGTGTCTAAATCATCTTATCTATTTTCCTTCCTCCTCAGCGTAATACAAATCTCATCTTGATGGCATCTTGAAGATAAGTCTGAGTATTTAATTTTTAATGAGACCTAGCAATTTGCGGTTATGTATACATGCATGTGTGGAAATACATATTTATTACACATGTGTGTTGGTGCATGAAGGCCAGGTGTCAACATTGTCTTCCTCAATTGCTTTTCACCTTATTTTTTGAGACAGGGTCTGTTACCCTGGCCTGCCTGCAAGCCACAGGGATTCTTGTGTGTGTGTCCCTGTCCCTGTCCCTGTTCCGGGATTATAGGTACATGCTGCTGTGCCTGACTTTTGTCTTTAAACGTGGGTGCTGGGGATCTGAACTCAGGTCCTTATGCTTGCATGGCAAGCACTTTACTGGCTGACTGGTCTTCCAGACCACCAAGGACATAGCAGTGCATATTAAGTGAAAGGAAGGAATTTTTCTACAATTAATTATAACTGATAGTGATAGAAACAAAAACATCACTAGGATATACTCTGTTCAGATAGCATTAAGCACCAAAGTATAATTAATGCTTACTAAGATAAATTAATACTTTTAGAATTACAAAGGAAAATGGTAGCCTTTTGTCTTAAACAAGGAGCTTTCAGTGAGGTGAGTGGAAAGAAAACAGCCATGAACTGTGCGAATTTTATACATAAAAGTCATGTATTAATTACTTTTCTGTTGCTGTGATAGAAACACTGACCAAAGCAACTTATAAAAGTAAGAGTTTTTTGAGCTTATGGTTCCTGGGGAATTACAATCCGTCATGGTGGGGAGGTATGGCGGCCGGAGGTGGCTGAAGCAGGAGCAGCAGAAGCTCTACATCTTCCAGCAGACACAGGAAGCAAGATAACTCTCTAAGCCCGTCCCCAGTGACATGCTTCCTCCAGGATAGCCACACCTTCTAAGACCTCCCAAAACAGCGCCACCAACTGGGGACAAAAATGTCCAAATACTTGGAGCCTGTGGGAGACATTTTCCAAACCACCACAGGTCATACATTGATGAGACTCAAGGCTGAGAAGTTGGGTTTGTAATCTGCTGTGTAAAAAAGTCAGCATCTGCTCTTGTCATTCAGGCAAATGCCAAGAAGTATACATTTCAGCAAGCTTATAAAACTTCAATTTAGAGAAAATGGCATCCTTCTCTGAATAAGCAAGCAATTGGTTAATAAAATGATTGCTGAAATGCTTACTTGATCCTTGAGAAAGGCTCCCATCTGTGTTCCAGATTGGTTTAGGGGACTTTCACAGTACATCACAGAGATACATAATTTACCAAGGCCAAGGGAGTAACCTTGAATTTGAAATATGCCATAAAGAATACTTTTCTCAAATTCTTCTACTATGACTTCTTTAACTTTATAAAAGTGAAATTCTGTATTCTGAAAGGGCAAAGAAAGGTGCTTTTGGAAAAATATAGTAACTTTGTGATTCTGTTTTTAAAAGCTGCTATAGCTTTTAAGTGTGGTAGGCACAAATTTTCCCTATGCTAAATACTTTCAGAATCCTAGTCTAACCATAGTACCACGATTTCTATAATCTGTGAATCAAAACAGTCAGCTGGTACCATTGACTGGTGGTGTCATCCTGGCTTAGTGTTTAGAACTATTGTCACCATACCGTCCATTGGCCTTTTTTGGTTCTATCTATATATCTTACCCATAATTTGAAATGACCTTATTTTAGTAACTGTATATATATATAATCCTAGTCTAACCATAGTACCACGATTTCTATAATCTGTGAATCAAAACAGTCAGCTGGTACCATTGACTGGTGGTGTCATCCTGGCTTAGTGTTTAGAACTATTGTCACCATACCGTCCATTGGCCTTTTTTGGTTCTATCTATATATCTTACCCATAATTTGAAATGACCTTATTTTAGTAACTGTATATATATATATATAATCATATTCGCATCTCATTACCTTCTCTTGTTTCCATCCCCTCCTGCTGAGCTCCTTCTTTTCCCAACTAGTTCTCCTACTTTTGTATCTTTGTGTCTTCGTGTGTGTGTGTGTGTGTGTGTGTGTGTGTGTGTGTGAGTGAGACAGAGACAGAGACAGAGAGACCAAGAGACTTTAATTAGGGTTGCTTGTATGAACATAGGTGAGGTGATGAATTATTTTTTAATTAGTGTCTTTCCCTCCTTATCATGCAAGGTTTGTTGTTGGTTTTTTTTTTTTAAATCCTTATCCATGCCTCATTTTCCCCGTTATACCTTACAGATTTGAGAAATATTTTTCTCTCCCCAAAACCCATATTTCCTAGATTATTCTGGAATAGCCAAATATATATACTATGTCTATTAAAATAAAAACTAGTTTGAAAAGAAGTACTCAGCAAGTTTATATCAGTCAATTCTATCTCTGTAAAAGTTTTCCAAGTTTCTTAACACAAGAGCAAGAGGACTTAGCTTCCAGATAGCAAGTTTCTAGGTAGGGTTGGGATCCAGAGATAGCTTTCTTTGGTTTTAGTCTCCAGACGATCAAAGGAAGAAGAATAGACATAGCCCAGGAGAAGGAACCACAGGGTTGCAAGAGCTTGCTGAAGAAAGGTATAGAATTGCTTGGCAGGAAGGGAGATTGAGCAGCCTAGGAAATACTGTCACTCTCCAGCCCTGGTGGGCTAAGGAAGTTATGAATAGAAGAGTCTTATTTCTGTGGAGGGTTTAGGAATACATATAGTTGTCTTCTTCTTGTTACCAGGAACTTTAGAGATTAGTTTTCTGTTGTCCTCTTTAAGTAGCACCTGTCATTCTAACCTTACAGGGATTAGTTGTTCAGTTTATTGTGTACTTTTCAGCTGGCTCAGTCAGTCTGTGGAAATGGCTGTTTTAGTTGGTGAAAGGAATTTTGGAATGGAGAAGGACAGATTGAAAGGAAACTATAGTGATGGGTGGATGATCTGTATGGTGCTGGGATGAGGAAAGAATAGAAAATAAAGCTCCCTTGGGAGGCAACAGATAACCTTCTTGTGCTTGGAAACCTCCCCCACCTCTTTTTCATGAAGCCAGTGTAAATGCCCCAGGCTTAGGAAAGAGCAGAAACTATTAGCAGGAGTGTGGCAGGATAGCTGCTTGGGTGGGAGGAGTTTCCCTAACAGTGCTAAGGTATGGTTTTTGTGTTTTCAAAAGATTTGGGACAATTGCTGAAACTCCCTTTGTTGTAGTGCTACAGTCAGTTCTGTCACTAACCACCAGAGTTAACATAGTTGTTACTGGTTCAAATGAAGTTTCCAACATGTTTTCTTTCAGATACCAGCCTACACTTGAGATCATTTGGCTATAAATTCTAGGTTCCCATGGCTCACTCAGGTTTGACATTGGCTACAGCCATTCACACAGCTCAGGACAGTTCTATCCTCATGACTGTAGTCTTATTATAAAAGATATAAACCAGACTCAGAAGTGACACATAGACAAGTTGTGGGAGGGTCCCGATCACAGAACTTTCTGTGCCCTTTCCTTCTACAATCGGGGCACCCTCCTAGTACATGAACGTATTCACCAACGAAGAAGCTTCACCAGACTTCGTGTCCATAGTTCTTATAGACATGTAACTTTATAGTCATGATTGGTTGAATCACTGGCCATATGATTGAACTCCATCTGAAACCTTCCTTCCTTATCTGAAGGTTGGGCTAATCACATAGTTGGTCTTTCTGGTGATTAATCCCACTTTTATATTCTTGTTAGCGTCTACTGAGGTGTAGATACTCAAGAACCTCCTATTCATAACAAAGGTACCATTGTCACCAAGGTCATCCCCAGCATTTAGAACCCCTAACTCATTAAGGAAAGCCAGGCAATTATTTATTATACATTACCTTTCCTATTCAAAAAAATATTTATGGGTACAGTATAATATTTATACAATATATAATATGTGGTGATATAATTAGTTATTGATATTGATAGGGCTCAGATCACAGGTGACCCCAGACCCAGAAACCATGAGGCTCCTAAGAGGATCTGAGTCAACCAACTCCCAGCCCCCGGAAGTTAATGACCAGTGTACTGTGATTACCAGAGCATGCCCCACAGGCTGACAAACAGGTTTCCCAAGCCCTCAGCTGCAGTTAATTCCTTGAACTTTGTAATTGTAGAAAAACATGTTTTACAGTAGCCGTTTTCCCAATATGCTTAACCAGGTACAGACCCCACACCCTCCATTGAGCAGGCAGCCCCCAAAACAGTACCAAACAGCAGAAAAACATTCTCTTTTTCCTCATTCTGTCCCTTTATAAGCTACCCCTCTGCAGCCATTAGGCTGCTGGTTCTCCCTCACGCCCGAGTTAAGGACCAGCCCCCACCCCATCTCTCCTTTCTTCTTCGTGCCATACAGTCCTTGGATCTCCTGTTCCTCGTTAAATCGTACTGGTATGTCAGGAGATCCCATGTTTTCCCCTCCCTAGTCACAGGATGCTGTTTCTAGGGACCTTTTGACACTCTGATTTTCGGGACCCTCTCCACAGAGGGACGCCTCTCTGGACATCAATCTCGTGTGACAGTTTGGCACACCTATTCTCTTATGCCTCTTTCCTCTCTTGTTCTCATCCTCTCAGTCTTTCTCCTCCTTCTGGTACTTGTCTTCCTAGTCAGCCTCACTCCCAACCTCCTCTTTCCCTGGAGATGCCCATAAGCCTTCCCCTTCCCCTCTTTATCTCTCATCTCCTCACACTCACTGTCCTTTTCATTCTCTTCCTCATAGCTTTAATTACAATGGGCAACCTCAATTCTAAACCTACTGGACTCGCTACCCTCTCTTGCCTCTTAAATTCCTTAAAAACTTTAGATCTTCTGGACACTGTCAGACCTAAGCACATCAAATTTCTCTGCACCACTGCCTGCCCACAGTACAAGCTAGACAATGGTTCTGTCTGGCCAGAGACAAGAACCTTAGATACAGTATAAGCTAGACAATGGTTCTGTGTGGCCAGAGACAGGAACCTTAGACTTCAATATTTTAAGAGATTTAGATAACCTCTGCCAGAGTACCTGGCAAATAGCCCAAACCGCCTATATTGAACCTTTCTTTGCTCTTTGTGCGCAACCCTCCTTCTGTGCTCCCTGCCAGATCACCAGGTCTCTTGCAAGACCCTCCCACTGACAATTCCTCTACCCCTCCTCCCCAACTCCCCCTCCTGTTCTCAAGAGATGGCCACCACTCAGCCACAGCAGCCTCCGCTGCCACCACAGCCATTGTGCTGTGGCTGCAAGGAATGGGCAGTGCCCCAGCCCCATTCCTCACACACCTCAAATGGTCCCCGGCCACGGCCCCTGCCACCTTTTTATCTAACAGGTGTTTCTGTCAGCTCAAGCGTTTGTTATTTCTTTGTGTTAGGAACATTGGAAATCCTTTCTACTGGTTATATTGAAATACAAAACTGACTATTGTAAACCATAGTTATCCTGCTATGCTGTAGACCATTAGAAGTTATTCCTTCTCTAGATACACCCAAGTACCTCAGAACTACTCACCCTTTCTTCCACTTGCCTCAACTTTTGGTTAACCACTGTTGAGTTCTCTATACTTATTTGTTAATTGATTTGTTCAGTCAGTTACATAGTATCTCATTAAACAATTAAAATTCTAGACTTTTAGCAATAATACAGTAAAACACATCATTATTTTACATTTCTGTTTCATGAAAGCCACTGAGCAAGTAGTTAGGAGTGTTTTGTATGTAATGAAAGTGTGTTCCTGAGAAAGTTAAGCTCATCACACGTGATCACCCTGAGAGAGCAATATTAGGTGGAAACCTAAGGGCACACTAAGAAGAGATGTGGGAAGGGTTTCCAGGTAGTAGAAACAGCATATGCAAACACTGAAGTCTACATGCTTGGCATTTTGGAGGAAGTGGAAGATGATCTGTAAACCTGAGCAAAGATTTCAGAGGACAGGGAAACAAGAGTCTGGAGATTAAGCAAAGCCAGTCATGAAAGACTTAGAAAAACAGCTTCATAAGTTTGGAGTTGTTAAAAGACAAACTTTAGATAAATGAAATTTTGACACTTTCTTTGAGCAAAAAGCCATTCATCAGAGAGGGCAGGTAGAACTTGGGCAGAATCAAGGTACCGAAACGGCTTGTCGTGTTTGCCTTGCTTGGGTGTGGCTGCCTGCCTGGGATTAACTGAGAGCTCTGCTGCTGTAGTGAGTAACACTCAACCTGCTTGTTATTGTCACACAAGTGTACTGGTCTTTAGTTTACTTAACTACATGAAGTTGTAGTTTGTTAATAAGTAGAGAGTGAGTACAAAGGCATCCGCAGGCCTACTTCAGTTTAACAGACTATTGGGAAGCCACAGAGAATTTTAAGCATGAACTGATAATATTTTTAGAGAAATACTTCTAACTTCCCAGTGGAAGAAGGCAAGGATTGATATGAGGAGGCTAGTAATGCTATTCCAACAACTAAGATGGTCATGGTTTATATGAGGATACTGGCATTGGAAAAGGGTGCAGGTGACTAACAGAGGTTTAAGGAACAAAAACAGCCATTTCCTCATCAGAAGTCTCAAGTGAAGAACAGCAAGTACAGTTTTGTCTGAAATCACTGTCAACTTTCATTGAGCATTTTGTATGCTAAGCACCTTGCTAATGACTGTGCATTTTACAAACAAGAAGCAGACTTAGAGTTTAAGTGCATTGTTCAGAATTAGATAACCACTCCGCTAGCAACTTCCAGGTCTTGAACAACAGAGGCATTTCTAAGTCAGGAGACTCTGGCTGCAGAGAAAATTCTGTAGAGAAAAATGATAATTTCATCTTGAGTCCTGTTGGGCTCTAGAAGTTGTGAGAAATCCAGTGGAGATTGAAGTAGCCAGTTGGATCATTGGGGGGTGAAAGGCACTCATAGAAATAGAGCAGACAAGTGGGTTTATCTGTGGAGGGACACTAGTCAGGAACACTCTCCGGCTAAGCAGAGCGCCTTGTTCCATTACGTGTGCTGACTGAGATAGCTTTGTGTGTGTGTGTGTGTGTGTGTGTGTGTGTGTGTGTCTTTTTGAGACAGAGTCTCCCTATAGCCCTAGCTGGCCTGGAACTCACTATGTGTTGTTCAGAATTAGATAACCACTCCGCTAGCAACTTCCAGGTCTTGAACAACAGAGGCATTTCTAAGTCAGGAGACTCTGGCTGCAGAGAAAATTCTGTAGAGAAAAATGATAATTTCATCTTGAGTCCTGTTGGGCTCTAGAAGTTGTGAGAAATCCAGTGGAGATTGAAGTAGCCAGTTGGATCATTGGGGGGTGAAAGGCACTCATAGAAATAGAGCAGACAAGTGGGTTTATCTGTGGAGGGACACTAGTCAGGAACACTCTCCGGCTAAGCAGAGCGCCTTGTTCCATTACGTGTGCTGACTGAGATAGCTTTGTGTGTGTGTGTGTGTGTGTGTGTGTGTGTTTGTGTGTGTGTGTGTCTTTTTGAGACAGAGTCTCCCTATAGCCCTAGCTGGCCTGGAACTCACTATGTAGACCAGGCTGGCCTTGAACTCACAGAGATCCACTTGCCTCTGCCTCCCAAATGCTGGGTTGTGCCACCATGCTTGGCTTGAGATTGCATTTCTAAAGTGAGCGCAGGACTTTAGATTCAAATTTATTTCCTTTTAGAAACCACTAATGATATTAATTAAAGCAGAACCCTTGGCTTAAAACTGGATAATTAGCTCTGTGATTTCAAAAATGTAAATAGAAATTGATAAATATCCCCAGTTAGCTCACACTGAACACCAACTTCATGCCATTCTCGTTGCCGCCGCCTCACTTCCAGTTTTATGCATGCCAAATCTTACCTAATTTTGTAGTGAGGATCACATAGCAATTTATAATAAACAGTGAAAAGGAAATGTGTTATTTTGCCTCTGACTCAATCTTAATTTTTCAATTTCTCATTAAAAGCGGTGCAAATTTAAAGCCTTGTAAACTCTCTTTTATTTGGAAATTGCTACTCACAAGTGTATGAAAACTGTAAAGTTTGCAAAATGTTTTACATAGTGTTCCAAATATCATCTGTCAGTGTCTGAACATGTGCTAGCTCCAGCAATATGTTAAAGAAGGCAAAAAAGGAAAATTCTTTGCATCACTTTTCACACTGTCTCCCTAAGACTAGGTCTATTTGAATGTTGTAAAGAGGGTAGAGGAGGTATTGGGATAAATCTAATCAGTATAAACGGCCACTCTGTTTAACAGCTGCCCAGAGCTGTCTTTCAGGTTTCATGTCGATGCTGGTCATATATAATAAAAGCAGGACCCTTGGTATTGGGCACAAAGAGGATCTCAGTAAGTACATGTTGGATGAGTGGTCCCATAACAGCAACTTTGCTTCCTCCATTTGTTGACATGTTAATATACTCTAGACACTGGATTAATGATTGTATGCATTTGTCATTATGTCGTTTGATTTGTAATTGATTATCCCTATTTCATATATAAAGAGCAATGAGGAAACTGGTTTATCTGCTCTTTTTAGGAGCAGTAGAAATATAACCAGGACTGAACCCTGGCACTGTTAGACTCTGGGATCTGTAGTCTTTTACAGTCATTCTTTCTGTAAAGTGTCAGTGCTGGGGTTGGAACTCAGGATCTCACACATGCTAGGCATACATTCTCCCACTTAGGTCCACCCTCAGCCCATTCTACAAAAATTTGAGAAAGAGGTGTCATACATCCTCCCACCCATGTCTTTGGACATATTCACTATTTCTGAAGCCCACATTTTTTTAATCAAAGTTTATTTCAAAATACAGTGAAATGACATTATTTGAAACAGATTTTATTAATGAACTCTAAGTTCTGGAACTGGATATATACATATATATATATATATACTAATATATGCACACAAGTGTAATTGAAATGTAAGCTTATCATTTTCTGTTTTGATGTCATCAGAAGGAGAGAGAGAATGCCTCACATTATGTGATTTTTGTGTTTGGAAACCCAACCATTAGGCAGAGTTGAAAGTGGTCTGTGTGAGACTAGTGCATGGATGGATTTTCATTTTCTAGTAGTTTATTGTTGTTTGCTCCACCCTCATGCCCAACCCAGATACCAAAAATCTAATTTTCTAATGACATCATTCTATCTCTGGCAGCTGGTTTTGATAGAGGATTCTAGATCCACCCAGAACAACAGCACATGAACTTGGAACATAATCTTGTCCTGGTTTTGTTTTAAAGAATGAGATGTGGAAATTATTCTTAAGCAATATTATATAATTTAGAATATTAATATAACATCCACAATTGCTCTGGATTTCCTGAGTCTTCAAGATGCAGCCCTTCCCTTGTCAGTAGTGTTCTCTGGAGCTCAAGACCAGGCTGCAGGGCAGCTAAGTGCAGCTCCCTGTCAGTCCTCTCCTTTGAGGATCCATATCAAACCAGCTTGTCTTTCCTCTTCTTTGTCCTCCTTGGTTTGTCTGCACTTCTGTCCCTGTCACCCCTGACTCTTCTTTGGGGCTTTCTGATAATTAATCTAATTGTTAATTTGAGATCTGGAATCTTCTAGGAAGCAAGCCTCCAGGCACACCTGGAGGAATTATTTAGCCTTTGAGTTTGCTTGTGAGGGATTAAGCCAATCAGGTTAATGGAGGTGGGAAGACACACCCAAAACTCGAGCAGCACCATTCCCTGGGCTTGGGTCCTGGACTGTATGAAAAAGAGAAAGTGAGCTGCGCACAGGCCTTCATCACTCTTTGAATTAACTGTGGATGCAGTGTGACCAGCCGCTTTCTGTTCCTGCTGCAGTGACTTTCCTGCCACAATGGATAGTCACCTCAAACTGTGAGCCAAAATGGACCCTTTCTGCCTTAATTTGCTTTTGTCAGGATGCTTTATCACAGCAACCAGAAAAGAAACTAAGAAGCTCTTTCCAGTTTTAGCATTCCCATAAGAAACACGAGAAAGATTTTTAGTGTTCAAGGCCTTATGACAGTTACTGAGACAATAGAATTTTGACATTACACGGATAGGCTTTGTTTTTTGAAAGAGATGGTATTTTCTACTAATAAAAGGGTTTCTCAGGCCACCAGAGTGGAGCGGGGTTGGGGGCTGTGATGACTGATTGAAGAAGCAAGAAAATTCACTAATAATGTAAGCCTCAATAGTGATTTAAGATGCTACCCTTTAGGAGGGATTTTTCATCTTTCTGAGTAAGGTTAGAATAACTCATGAGACTGTTTTTGTGAATCCTATAAGGAATCTTGAAATATATAAAGGAGGGGACTGCCTGCACCCATTCTTAACGAGACTGACTATAATGAGAATATTTCCACCTTCCACCCTTACTCAAAGCAGTGCTCTTCCTTCAGCAGCTCCCTGGAAGCTTTCTGTTTGCTGTTTGGTTGTTGCTGCCACCTACTGTCTCAAAACAAAATTGCAAGGGGGTTGCCTTTTCCAAGAGCTTTGCACTTTTCTGCACTTGGTGGAACTAATTGTTGGGAGGGTGGAGTGGAGTCCAAACTTTCCCTAGAGATTTGATAGTACAGCCTGCTGAAACAAACTGACACAGCATACAGTTTTTCAACACACACATGTGCCCAGAGCCCCACAAAATGGAAAACTGAAAATAAGAGTCAGATGATTAAAGGTATACAGGAGGGACACAGGCAGGTGTAGAAGGGTAGGAAATGATTTTAGGGGTGATGAATAGGCCCAGAGAGGAGAGAAAGCCCTGGGACAAATTTCTCTAACTCTAGGTATGATGATGCTTGATTTTTAGTGTCCTCTGTGATGGGAGTTTAATCTTCCTTGGCTAAAGATATCTCAGAAGTCTGAAGGCAATTGGGTCCCTCTTTGGAGGGACCAGTTTTTAAGAAGATGGTAACTTCAGAGCTAAGTCTTGTCCAGAATCTACTGATCCCCAAGTGGCTTTAATTTAAAATTATCAGTATCCCATGGTACTGTATTTGGGGATATTGTTTTCTCAGTGCTAAGAGGAGCAGCAGTTTTTCATGCTATTAAATACTAACACTTGGAGTTGGTCATTTACTGTAAAGGATGAGAGCTACCCTGCACCCCACAGCAGAAGGTGCATACAATAAGGCAAAAAGAGAGTCCTGGTGCAAACGTCTATGTTTCAAAACAACAGTATAAAATATCTAACCAACTGTGGACCCTAAAATATTCACAGTTGTACTATTTAGTATTTATAAACTATTCATCCTTTATATTTCTGTAATGATTAAAGCAGAGTTAACTGAACGAGAAGCCTTACCTTTGATTATGTGACTTAATTGTTAATACATATTTTATAATTGTGATTACTGAGATTCATGGTAGAGGGAGGACCTATTGGATAAGATCAAAATGAATCTGGACTTGTTTGTATGAATTGTGTCTAGATACCACCCTTTTTCCCTCTTCCAGTGGGCATGCATCCTAATTAAGTACAGTTTGCTTTGCCATCATTATTTACTTTCATACTTTCAGACAGGTTTCATGGCCTATTCAAGCCATCCTGACAGAATTTTACAAGTAGAATCTGGAGACTCAGCCTCAAGTGACTGACTTTGCTAAATATAGAACTCTCATTGCATTCCTTCGAACTGCTAATTTTGTTAGTCTATTGAAAAAGTTACTGCTGTCAGGTTTATTTGGCACAATTCCTTATGCGCGCTAGCAAACTGACCATAATTTTATTATCTTCTTGCAACTGAAACCTTTCTTTTCCAATACTTGAGCTTTATTAATCATTGCTAGTAGATATTTTGTTTATTCAATTATTACTGATAGCTTTTCCTGAACTGAATCCTAGATGAAGGCACATGGCAACTTTCATGTAGTGATTAAGTCTAGGCTCTGAAGGTAAGCATCTGTATTTGAATTCTGGCTTTGTTTGCTCTGTGATCTTGGGCAAGTTACTTTTAACTGCTGCGAACTTCAGTTTCTAGGATGTAATATAGAAATCACGAATAGAATTGTTGAGGTAGCTAAGTGTAGGCAAGTGAATGAGTAGATGATCCATTTTGTAGGTTACTTAGTAATGCAGACTCAGGGATATTTTATTCATCTTGTGATTCTTGTAAATGTTCCTTTCTTAGGACTTGTCTTTGCATTTATGGGGCTAGAAGAAAACCACAGGATATCTGAGCCTCCAAATCTTAAACCTAAAAATATATACAAATTTACTTGTATTGGGTCAGTAGTCTTAGAACTCTAACCTTAACTAGGTGATTATGCAGTGAGAGTGAAGGGGAAATGAAAACATGGCCTCAGCCTTCCATGGGTGACTTACTAGAGATAATTGGTCTGACCTGCCCTCTTGGCTGCCACAAGAAAACTTCTCTTTTCCCAGATAAAGTTACACTCTCATTGCACTAAACACTTTATTGTAAAACAGTTGATTCTTTTAGTTGAGCACCTTTTTCTTCCTAACAGAGTGGAAACCCCTTTCTTTCTGCCCTTTCTAGTTCCTAGCAGCACATGCCTTGCCTAAAAGTGTGTGACAAATACTTGTCACATGACTAAATAAGCTCTTATATCGGGGTGAACAGGCAGAGGTAGAAATTGGATGTGATTTATCCAAGGTTACAAATTTTGTGCTGTAACTACAACTAGACTCAAGTTTGCAGTCTCCTGAACTGTACATGAGGATGTAGGATGCAAAGAAGAGTTTGACAGTATCTGCAAATAACTAGTGCAGAGGGAGAATGAATATATCCCAAAGAGCTGGTGTAGAAGTGGGGGAGGTGTAGAGAAGTTGACAGTAATTATAGACAGAAGAGCTCAGTGAAGAAAGGGCATTTGAACTAGACTGGTAAAGATAGATTCTAGATAGAAAGCTGTAGGAAAGGTCACACTAGACATGAACAATCTTTAATATAGTCTATGTATCATTTTAGTTTTGATTGATTTATCTTGTTTCAGGAGATTATTTTACATCTTAGCTAACAATCTTGTCTTATTTCAGTGAACAACGTGGGAATGTCATATGAGTATCCTGAATACTTTTTGGAAATTCCTGATTTGGACAATGTGAGTCTTTTTTGTTTATTGTGGTAACAGAAAGGAGGCCTGAAGGTATAAGTGAGACCATGAGTTGGAATGATTCCAGCTGAGCATGGAGTCCAGCTGCTGTGGCTCACACCCTGGCTCTTCTGCCTACTAACCTGAGTTAGTCTGGAAATGAACCTAACCATAGGTAATCTGTTTTCTCATCCACAAATGTAAAATAGGCAGCCTTACAAGAATGCTAGATGAATTGAATGAGGAAATATTTCTAATGTCTTTTATACAGTGCCAGGATCAATAATAGCTCTAACCTCATTATTCTTGATTTTATTATATCAAGACAGCTCTGTTTTAAGAATTGGGACATTAAACATCAATTTGAAAATCATAGCCATGTTAATGTATGGCAGCATGTTTGAGTCCAGTAAGTTAGCACTACCAAAATGGACGCTCCAGCCCTGATGGGTGCACAGCCCTGTAATGAAAACTGAGAAGTCGCATCACTGAAGGACCATATAGGCTTTTGAAACATATTGAACATCTTCACTTCAGTCATCTCTACTCCTGGTATTTGTTGAGAGGAAATCACAAAATGTTTTATTTTAGGTTTAAGGTGTCTTTTCGCTTCCACATTTGACTTGTGTATTTACCTTGCATTTTGCATATTAGTGTGAATTACTGTTCTTATTGTGAATATAATGCTCAGATAAACTAAAATGGCCTCTCCACCCCAAATCCTATCATTGTTCAAGTCTCTACAATATTTGAAGAAACTTCTGATATATCACTAGATCAATTAAGTATATGTGTAACATCTTTAATTTTCTGATCAAATCTATATAAAATTATAATTTTTTTGCAGATCATCAAGAAACTGCTAAATACTAATATTCTTTCTGTTTGTAAGGTAAGCAACTTTGTTACAAATCTACTGTCCTTGGTCCTTTCTGTTTAAAAGTTCTGACACAGAGACAGTTGGTTCACTCTCAGCTCTTGTTTAGCTTAAGTGTTTATTCCAGATAAATGTGGTGTATTTACTTCTGCCTTTAGGAAGTAGGAAGAACTGACTACCAAACACATTTTTCTTATTTTGCTTTCTAAGAGCCTAACATTATGTGTCGTCTATGTGCAATCACTGTAGTAGGTACCAGAACTCAAAAACTAACTTAGGTTGAAGAATGACTGACTTCTTCATCTATCCACTTTTTTCATTTTCTCTCTCCTGTAAGCATTTGAATTGATAGCTTACATATTGTAGTTCCATATTTTGTGAGAACTAGGGATATAATGAGTGGTTCGTGTTAATCACACAACCAAGCCACGACACTAGTTGCTAAACCTGATTTGCAGTCATGTCATTCATGTATAATAAATAACACCCTGAACATCTGCTAAAAGGAGCAATAGCTAGAAAATGGAAACATCTAAGCTCTGTTTTAACAGAAGCTACAAAAACATACCATACTTGATTTTGTACAAGCCAAACCATTGAAAAATATTGCCAGAGGCTGAATGCCCACAAGCAACGTCAGATAGTTTAAATCTGAACATTCCTTTGGAAAGCCAACTGCTCAAATTATATATATGTAATTTTTTTTAGGGAAATCAAAATCTAATCTAAGTCAGAACTATTCAAATTAATCAGATAAATATAAGAATAAAATGTCAATTTTCACTTAGTCTGGTCTTAGTCTTTTTCGTTGTTGTGAATGCTTAAGAAAAGCTATCCCTGTGTCTTTCAAGTGTTGAGAAACCAACCCTTGCTTGGCTGGTTCAAGTCCTGAGAGAAACTGTAAACCTTGCGTGGATGGTTCAAGTTCAAAAACCTAATAACTAATAACCTCATTATTCTTGATTTTATCATATCAAGACAGCTCTGTTTTAAATATTGGGACATTAAACATCAATTTGAAAAATCATAGATATGTTAATGCATGGCAGCACGTTTGAGTCCGGTAAGTTAGTGCTACCAAAGTGGACACTCCAGCCCTGGTGGATGCACAGCCCTGTAATAAAAATGAAAAATTGCACCACTGAAGGACCATATAGACCTTTGAAAAGTGTTGAACGTTTTCACTTCGGTCATCTCTACTCCTTGTATTAGTTGAGAGGAAATGACAAAATGTTTTATTTTAGGTTGAAGGTGCCTTTTCACTTCCAAAATTGATATCGTACGTGGCCCAACTTTTCATATGTGGCTGTTTTTCCTTCTGTAACATACATGTTTAGATGTAATAATTCAATTTTTAAAGGTAAAGAACATTTGTTAACCTACTACTTAAAAGGCATCTCAAATGGATTATGTGGTCAAATAGCAAATAATTTTGTAAAACAAATAACCTAGTGTCTTCTCCCATGGTCTAAGCGCTTTGGTGTTTTGTTTTATTTTTACATAAATTCAGTTTAGGAGAGGCAAACGAGCCACAAATGTAGCCATGAGTAGATGCGGAGCAAGATCAGTGCATTTAGCATGCTTAGTGTGGATAGGTCTGTGAAGTTGTTTGGTTTCTTTTTTCCTTTCTTTCTTTTTTTTGACATGGTCTCACTATGTAGCCCTAGTTGGCCTGGTAGCCTGGAACTCACTCTTTAGACCGGGCTGGTCTTGAACTCATAGATAAACATTCCCCTGCCTCTTGAGTGCTGGGATTAAAGGGTAGCAGATCTGTGTAGTTTTAAAGGCATTTCTTTACCATACTTATACAAATGTAATCATTCTTTAATAATTTCTGTAGAGTTTCAGGATAATTAAATAACTACCGTGTGCTAGCTATATTAGCCTTTGGGAAAATTACTTAACCTCTTCAGTTTTTATTTGTAAATTGAGAATGATAATTCTCTTTACCTCAGTAAGTTGTGCAAATTAAACAAGGTGATGTGTATAAACCTCAGAGCTTAGCTCAGTTGATAGAGTGCTTGCCTAGTAAGCATGAAGCCTTGGGTTTGATCCTCAGAACCACATAAAGTAAGACATGGTGCTATGTGCCTTTAGGAAGTATAGGTGAAGACCAGAATCAGAAATTCAAGGTCATTCTTGGCCAGTACAAGTTTGTTTTTTTTTGTTTTTTTCTGTGTGTGTGTGTGTGTGTGTGTGTGTGTGTGTGTGTGTGTGTGACAGACAAAGAGACAGACAGAGAGACAGAGAGAGAGAGACAAAAAGAGAGAGACAGGTAAGTAGACAGTCACTCTTAGAACAGTAGGCAGATCATGGTTAAGGGCTCTAAAAATGTTACTGGGGCTGGAGATATGGCTCAGTGGTTAAGAACACTGACTGGTCTTCTGTGGGCATTGTACAACACGGGTGCACTTACATACATGCAGGCAATACACTCATGCACATAAAATAAAAATAATAAAAGTTTTTTTGGGGGGATCTTTTTGAGACAGGGTCTCCCTGTAGCCCCAGCTGTCCTGGAACTCACTATGTAGACCAGGCTGGCCTTGAACTCACAGAGATCTGCCTGCGTCTGCCTCCCGAGTGCTGGGATTAAAGGTGTGCGCCACCATGCCTGGCTGATAAAATATTTTTTTAAATGTTATTAACCTCAGAGCTAATAAAGATTTTTATTAAATATGCGGAAATATATTTTCATAAGAAAAAGTTTTTAATAAAAATTAATATAACCTAGCCTATAATTTATATATTTTGTGGGATTTCCTTTTGAAATGACTGGTTTTGTTGTTATTTTTTTTTTCTGATATACTTGACCAAATGTTTGAAAATAATGAGTGTTAAAACAATGCGCAGGTATTTCATAATATATTGGCCTGAGTTAATGAAAAATCATTTTTGAGTGTTTAAATTTTACTTTTTGTAGAATTGTTAATACTAGCTGAAAATTTGTCTCCTGATCATTTTAACTCCTGTTTCAAATTGTGAGGTTTTCTTTTTTTTTTTTTTTACTCTAGATCTCTAGTCTTTTATAACCTTCTGCCTGCCTATACTTCAGTGTTGCATAACTTAAAACACTGACCTCCTCTTTGTCCCAGAACATGAATTTTTGACTGTCCGTTTGCAGAATGCTAATGATAAAAGGCCAAGGTCCTGTCCTTAATCTGGGAGAACTAGTCAGCTTGTTCTGCTCCAGTCACAGACTGTGTCCTTCATACAGCATCTGAGCACAGATCAACATATGATCACATTTCCTCCTTGTAGAAAGACCACATAGTGCTGGTATGCATCCTGTATAAAACAACACAAAGCAAATATCACTAAAAGTAACTGCTCCATTTTAAAAATGATGAGACGCACCAGGGTTGTGGAAGCACCTGGAATTCTAGCACTGAGGGGACTGAGGCAAGAAAATAGTTTGTGGCCAGCCTGGGCTATATAGTGAGACCCTGTCACAAGAGAATAGAGAAGAAACGAAGGCAAGGGGGGAGGAGGGAGAGAAGAGGAGGAGGGAAGGGGAGGGGAGGGGAGAGGGAGAGGGGAGAATCTAGGAATGAGGCTCTATTCCTAAAACAATATATTATAAAATCCATCTCCATGTTCTTCAGTCTTCCTCCTACCTTTTCTCTTTTTGCATTAGTATATGTGTACTTGTTCCCATGAACTCAGTTCATGGACAGAGATGCTAACTTCTTAAACACTGTGTGTCATATTGATGGGAAACAGCACCAGCACAAGGATTGGATATATGCTTAAAATGTATGTAAGCCTTTGCAAACCGAATCCCACTTAAAAAGCACTAAGGGAGTTTGCTGTTTAAAATACTTTCCCATTAAGCCAAATAATCATCCTTTAATCGGTCTTTAGCATGAATCTAAATTCTCCTGTACCTTTATATTGTTGATTGGAGTTGTAAGAGTGAGCATTAACTGTGGTGAACTGGTAGGCAAGAAGACATGCGATCAGGACTGTTCAGCAGATGGAGAATCCCATGTGTATGAGAGAGTCCTAGTGGTAGAATGCAGGCACTGGGGGGTTCTGTGTTCTTATTTATACCTAGGAAGGGCATTCTCCTTGGTGAAGTTTTGTGTGACACTAGCAAGTTTAGGGCTCTCATGCCATCAGGATTTAGGTATTTGATGACTCATTCTTATTGTTCTTTAGCTGATGGTGTTTTGTATCTGGGGGCAGAGCCATGTTTTCGGCAGAGGTGACTGGGAGCCCTGGGGTAACATGAAAGGAGATGAAAACTGGTCTGCTGTAGGCTCTTGGGTTTTATGGGGATTGAGCAGGGCACAGGTATCTAGCCTAAACTTACTGTAAATGTTTTAAGATTATATAGAAAAGAGAACAGTCTCTCCTCACCATCAGGTTGGTCTAAATTTCATGTCTTCACCAAGTCATATGGTGAAGAATGAAGAGAATACTAAGAGATTTAGGGTTTGTCCTCTAATTGGAGTAGAGCCCCAGCATCTTGTCCGAAGGCCTACTCTACCCCATGAACACAGAATGTATCAGCCCTATGTTCCTTGAGGTTAAATTGCTCCTGCCCTGTGTGAGTAGGTCAGGTAATCCCTACATTGCAATAGTAAAATACCCTGAGATCAAAGGAATTTCAGGTGTTCACTAGATAGAGATGATCCAGGAAAATATTGGGAAAGAAATATTAACCAGAACAGTTTATGGCTCCAGACCACTGGTGTTTAATTGTAACCAGCTCTTCCTAGGCAATTCAGTTCTCTATTTCTGACTGCTTCCTTGTGAATCTTGCTTAATGGCTTGTTTTTTTCCCCTTTCTTCTCCGTCAGAGGCTCACTTCATTAGTCCTTCCTTCATGAACAGTGCTTTAAAGCCTGCTTTTCCAATGCTGTTCTCAAGCCCATTAGGGAAAAATTTAGTCTTGTTCTTGTTTCCTGTACACAATTCTGTGGTACAAGTTCTGTATGGGTAGCCAGTATGGCAGGTAGATCGTTCTCACATTTAGAGACATCCTTCCAGGTAGGGGTTCCTTCCCTACAGTGTCAGATGTTCCACGACTAAAAATATAAGGTAATCATTGAGAATGGTGAATGATCTTCACTCCAGAAATGGTATGGTTTTGGAGACAAACCAGTATATTGAGCCATTCCCTTCTAAAATAGTTGTAGTTTTATGCCTAGAGGGATTTCTGCCTCAGCATACTGAGTTTACAAATGAAATTGTTGAACTGCTGTTGATTACTATTTGGAAAATGGGAGAGGTGCCACAGCTCCAGAGGCAGGCAAATAAGGGGTCTAATTTCAGGTCTGTTGTCTGTGGAATTCCACAGCAATCAAAAGACAAAACAGGTCTTATTTATGCAGTGTGTTTTGATCTAATATCTTTAACGTCTGCCAAATAAATTTGGGATTCTCTTACCACTCCCTACCACACTTGTTCTTTGATTCTTTTAATCATCGTTTTAAGACCCTTGGGAAATGCTAGGCACTTCCCTCCCTTTCTGATGAGCACTGTCCAAAAGACATTGCCTTAAAGGACTGAAGCCCTTCCCTGAGGGAGGCAAAACCATTCCTTCAAGTGATCCTCGCCCCTGAAGCTGCTGCTGGGTTTGATCAATAAGGTGGAAGCTAGAAAATCTAGACTGCCATTTTAACACCAAGAGAGGAAGTTCCAACCTGCTTTGTTAACCTTTCACAGAACAGGGAAGAAAATGCTTGGGGGTGTGAACCCAAAGTGAAATTTAAGAACACCTCGACTTAGAGTGAAACACCACTGTGTTTACTTTATTGGGAAACAGGAAGGCGCGATCTCAAACAAAATAATAATTTAGTTCTTCCTTTGCCAGGTAGTCAACCAATGTAGGACTTGAAGCTATGTCTTATTAGAAATGGGATGGAGGTGGGCAGGGACCTTGTCCCCGCCAGACTAGATGAGGTCTTGAAACCACATGAGCCTATGGCACAGTATATGCCTTCCCTTCACTCTGCAGTTCTTTTTAGTGCTGAATGTGTCCATATTGTGAGCATCATGAGCATGGATATTAGGTCCTGTTTTTCTCTGCCTTATCCTGAGAAACTGCTGCATTTTATATAAATAAATGAATGCATTTTAAAAATTAAAGATTCAGCTGGGTGTGGTGGCACACACCTTTAATCCCAGTACTTGGAAGGCAGAGGTAGGCGAATCTTTGTGAGTTAAGGCCAGCCTGGTCTACATAGTGAGTTCCAGGAAAGCTCGGGCTACAGGGAGACCCTGTCTCAAAAAAAAAAAAAAAATTCTAGCCAGATGTGGTATATGCCTTTAATTCTAGCACTCAGGAGGCAGAGGCAGGCAGATCTTTGTGAGTTTAAGTCCAGCCTGATCTACATAGTGAGTTCCAGGCCATCCAGGACAACACACTGAGACCCTGTCTTTTAATAAAAAAAAGTTTTCTAGGTGGCAGCAACACCACTGGTCTCTACTTGTTGATCTAGCTTACTTGTTTTGTTACCTGCCTTGTCCTAGGAAATTGACTTTGAGTTCCCTTCCAGCTTTTGAGTGTACTCAAATTGAGCAGCTGCTTAGAGGATTTGACAGATTAGAGTGACTTTGACTAAAGCAGTCCCTTCTGCCTTTAGGATGCTGTAACAACAACAGAAATATCTCACTGGGTCAGGGATAAAAACCAAAATGTATTTCTTACAGTTCTGAAGGATAAGAAGTCCAAGAATGAGGTGCCAGCAGACCTTGTTGAGGGACCGAGTCCTCATAAATGGTGCCTTTCTGTTGTGCCCTTACATGTTGAAAGAAATCATCTGGTGGCATCAGATCTATAAGGGCACCAATCCTGTTTGTGAAGGGATTGCCCTCATGATGTAATTAATCAACTTGCAAAGTCCTCACCTTGCATGTATTTGAGTTTCCACCTATGAGACACAAACATTCAGACCATTTCATTAATTTTTTCTTTTTTTAAATCAAAGTAGGACCTCAAGAAATGAGACTGTCACTCCCTTTCAGATCAGCGCTGTCAAAAGAATACAACCAAATGCCTTCCTACCTTCAAGGTCTATGTTGCGAACTTTGAAAATCGAACTGTTTTTCCTTCTGTATCACCATATCTTCATTGTAGACCATTTACCTAAAATGCCTGTGATGTAGATGGTAAATATTTGGATAAATGGACAGATGGGTGGAAAGCAATGAATATTTGTTTTCTTTTTCTTAAATGGATTTGCCTCTGGCAGGTGACATCATACCAGTAGGGGGAGCCCCATATTAATTTGGAAGCATATAAGATGTTTTTTTCCCTCAATCTAATTGTATTTAATTTAGGAAGTTGCTAGGAGTGTATTGTGATACTCTGTCCCTAGAATTTAAGTTAATAATATTAGGAAACAAATGAATAAATCATGAGAAGAATATGTCCCTCACCACTGATGACCTCGCATGGAGCTTTTCTGGATGAAGACATCATAAGTTGATATTTAGTTTGAAACCAGTCAACTTTCTGCTCCTAAAATTTTTCAAATTATTGGTATATTTAGCCTGAGCAGCTGATAGTAAATATACTGCTTGAGACATAACTATAAAACAATGGATTTCCCAAACTGCGTGACAAGACTTTTCCATAGTTTTCTTCTTTCAAAGATGGTGCCCTTGTAGATTGATTTGAAATTTCTTTCCACTCAAAGTGAACTTAGTATAGGAAAAGTACTTTACCAGTGGGTGAAAATGTAATGCTATCTTTGAGAAATTTGAGAATGATCTTCTCCTCACAATGTCACTTAAAATTTATATTTATGCTCACCTCCCTCAGCTTCCCTGGGCCTGCACAACCCACAGGCCTCTCTCCGGGGTAAATCGATGGCGCCCTGCACGCCTTGACCCCCTGGGTCCTGTCCCATACATTGTCTTGGCACTCCAGACACTGGGGGAACCACCACAGCTTCCTGACCCTTTGCATCCAGACCAACTCAGTTCCTTCTACTTCCCTGGGCCAGCACAACCCGCCAGCCTCTTTCCTGGATGCCAGGGCTGACCTTTCGCCTTCCTGATCCATTGCACCCAGACCAACCCAGCTCCCCAGTGCAGTTCCCAGGAGCCCTTGCAGCCTTCCTGCCCCCATCTTCCTTTGCATCTCTGGGTGGCACGGCCACCAGCCTGCCCAAGGCCAGCATCTTTCCTGGGCCCGGTTCTCAGGCAAGTCCAACCCCCAAATTCCGGAGGCCAAAATCTTTCCTGGAGGGATCCAGACCTTCAGAGAAAGCCTGAGAGCATCTGATCCTCATCTGACTTGGACCTCTGTGGGAACTCCTGAAGACAAAAGCAATCCGGCCACTCCAATATAAAATGAAAGAGAGAACCGGAAGCTTAGACGAACCAGCTTTTCTTGCCCAAAAAGTAAACCACAAAGACACATAAAGTTCACAAAAAGAAGCAGACCTAAACTTGAAGGCCTGAGTCTCACACAAAAATCAGAAACTACAAAAGAAATTCACATGTCGAAATCACAGAGAAAAAATAATAACATGAAAAACCAAAATAACATATCCCCACTGAACGCCAGTAGTCCTCTAGAGGAGTACAATGAGAACCTCCTAGAGATAATGCAGG
>NW_008352133.1:1408897-1409890 GCF_000622305.1 Nannospalax galili
CGTATACAAATAAACACCAAACAGACAGTACCAGAAAAGAAACTCTCCATGGCAAATCATACTAAAAACACTAAACGTACAAAACAGACAATTCTGAAAGCTGCAAAAGAGAAACAACAAGTCACATATAAAGGAAAACCCATTAGGATTACAGCTGACTTTTCATTGTAAACTATGAAAGCCAGATGAGCCTGGACCAAAGTATTCCCAGTTTTAAATTATCACAGAAGCCAACCCAGATTACTATACCCATCCAAAATGTCTATTATAGTCGAAGGGGAAAGAAAAATCTTCCATGATATAAATAGGCTGAAGGAATTCATGTCTACAAAACCAGTCCAGAGAGTTTTGGAAGCAATACAAAGAGCTGAAGAAAGGAATAACTATACCCAAGGGATTGCGGAAAGAAATCCAATGAAGGTATAACTGTGGAAAAGTACAGCTATATCAAGAATGTAAACAGAAATAAAAATGGCAGCATTTAATACCTATCTTTCATTAATAACTTTAAATATTAATGGACGGAACTCTCCAGTCAAAAGACACAGACTATATGAATGGATTAAGAAACAAAACCCATCTTTTTGTTGTCTGCAAGAAATTCATCTCACTTTCAAGGACAGACACTATCTCAAAGTGAAAGGATGGAAAAAAATATACGAAGCAAATGGCACTAAGAAAAAAGCAGGCGTACCAATTCTAATATCTGAAAAAATAGACTTTAAACTAAAACTAATCAAAAAAGACAAAGAGGGCCACTTCATTCTGATCAAAGGAACAACGAAGCAAGAAGATATTACAATCATGAATATATATTCACCAAACTAGTGCACCCAACTTCATAAAAACAGTACTACAGAACTTTAAGACCCAGATTAATTCCAACTCATTAATAGCAGGTGACTCATTAATACAGGTGACTGTCTGCATTAGATAGGTCAGCAGAGCAGAGAGTTAACAGAGAGACATCTGAATTAAACAATACCATATATC
>NW_008352133.1:1411117-1411496 GCF_000622305.1 Nannospalax galili
AAATCACATAAATGGGCTCAACGACAACCACATGGTCATTTCAATAGATGCAGAGAAGGCCTTTGACAAAATTCAACATGCTTTTATGTTCAAAGTCGCTAGAGAGTTTTGGACTGGAGGGAACATACCTCAACATAATTAAAGCCATATATAACAGACCCACAGCCAGTGTCAATCTAAATGGAGAAAAAATGGAAGCATTCCCATTGAAATCAGGAACCAGAAAAGGCTGTCCAGTATCTCCCACTTCTCTTTAAAATAGTGCTTGAAACTCTTGCAAGATCAATAAGACAAGATACAGAAATTAAAGGAGTAATCATTGGAAGAGATCAAATTATCCCTTTTTGCAGATGATATGATATTATATCTAAGGGGTGCC
>NW_008352133.1:1412013-1412260 GCF_000622305.1 Nannospalax galili
TAATGGAACAAAATTGGGGACCCTAATATGAGTAAATACAGTTTCAGCCACCTGCTATTTGACAGAAGGGCCAAGAAGATTCACTGGAGGAAAGACAGCATGTTCAGCAAATGGTGCTGGCAAAACTGGATCTGCACCTGTAGAAGAATGAAACTAAACCCCTATCTTTCACCCTGTACAAAAGTCAATTCCAAAAGGCTCAAAGACCTCAATATAAAGCCTGAAACTCTGAAACTGTTAGAAGAAA
>NW_008352133.1:1412385-1414850 GCF_000622305.1 Nannospalax galili
TTTGAACATCAAAGGAGGCAACCAGGGAAGTGAACAGAAAACCCAGAGAATGGGAGAAAATCTTTACCAGTGACACATCGGATAGAGGTTTAATATCCAGAATATATAATGAACTCAAAAAACAAAGAATGAAGACAAGAAGCAACCCAACTAAAAGATGGGCTCAGGAGCTGAACAGAGAGTTCTCAAAAGAAGTAAAGATGGCTATGAAGCATCTTAAAAGATGTTCAGCATCACTAGTAATTAGGGAAATTCAAATTAAAACCACTTTAAGATTTCATCTTACTCCAGTCAGACTGGCTAAGATCAAGAGACCAAATGATACCAAATCTTGGAGAGGCTGTGGGGAAAGGGGAACACTCATCCACTGCTGGTGGGGCTGCAAACTGGTTCAACCCCTGTGGAAAACAGTGTGGAGAACTCTTGAAAACTACAAATGACCCCACCATTTGACCCAGTTACACCACTCCTTGACATATACCCAAAGAACTCATCCTATTGCAGAGACACATGTATATGCATGTTTGTTGCTGCTGTTTTCACAATAGCTAAGAGATGGAAGCAAGTGTCTCTCAGTTGATGAATGGAAAATGAGAATGTGGTTCATATATACTCGTAAAGAAAGATGAAATCATGGAACTTGCAGGTAAATGGATGGAACTAGAAACTGTTACACTAAGTGAAGTGACACAGACTCAGAAAAAAAAATCGACATATGTTCTCCCTCATATGTGGATCCTAGGATCAGACTCTGATAAATAAGTATGCAAACAGACATAACTGCAGGAACCAGGACAAGGGTAAGGAAACAGTGAGGTAAAGGAAAAGAAATAACCTGAAAGAGAAGAACAGTAGGAAACAGGCCTTAATAAGGGAGATGTGGATAAAAAATTGGTTAGTTTAAGAGAGGAAGGAGGGAAAGGTATACAAGGAACCTAGGGGATAAAGGGAAAGAAGGAGCTCAGGAGAGGTAGGACAGTAGGAGAAGGGTATTACTAAAGGAGAAAGGGGCAAAATGGGAACACCTTAAGTGGGAAAACCATGATGGAGAGATTAGACAATGTGAGAGATAAATAATGCCTAGCTAGTTTTGAAAACCAGAGGGAAGCATATTACTCCTAGGTCAACTATTTCCAGGGGACTATGGCATCTCCCAAAATGTCCTGTAATTGTGGTGGGTCACCTGTCCTCTTGATCAGGGAGGCCAAGGAGACCCCATGAGATGGACACGAACCTGTGTCCAGGCTACAAAGAGGAAGCTCAACACAGAGGAATCATTTCCTCCATGCTGCCAAGCGAAGCCAACCATGGTCAAGCAGGACCTTTGACTTATCTTCACATATATGGAACTGGTAAAAGAAAGGAGCCAGGGGCTCCTCCCAAACCCATGGGACCCCTGAGGAACAGATCCTCTAACGACCTCAAAATGAAAAAAAAATCAGTTTATCTGGTCCAATTGTATGTCCTTAAACACCCAAAAGGGAAGTATAACCAATGATTAAAGGGGCCAATATAATTTCATAAGAGCATACATATATATAACTAAAAGCTACTTGACAAACAGCAAAGCCAGACAGGCGATACCTTCAGTCAAGTTCTTGGACAGGATGGATATACTTCCAGACAGTAAACCAGCATAGAACTGGGAAAATAAACAGCAGACCCCAATCTTATCTAAAGGAATATTGACAACTGATTGCTGCTAGAAGAGGAACAGCTGACCATCCTAAAACAAAGACCTCTAGATTGGCTGACTAGATTCACCAGAAGGGCAAGTAGTGTGGAATGGCTGAGATTGCCGACAACACAGCAGGCAGTAGCAGGGATATAGAGTATAAGGGCTCTTGTGTGGGGAGGAAGGCTATGGGAGGGTGCCATCTGGGAAGTGGGTGTATAGTTGAATAAGATGGTATGGGATGTTCTGTGTGATATATACACATAAACACACAAAATCAGTTTTAAAAATATTATATTTGAGGAGGAAGCATGGAAATTTACATCATGTTAATTAGAGGTGAAAAATATTACCATTGAAATCTACCCGATGACTTTATACACAGGCACCTAGGATTCAAGCGCAACCAATTATGACTAGTAATAATCAGATACATTCAGATTAGAGGCGCATGCGCCAGTATCTCAGTGTTAGTAGAAAAAACAATGAGTCTTTCTGCAAGGTACAATATATTCTAAAATGAAATGGAGATCTGTTTTTAAGGTTAAAACTCATTTAATTTTATGTCTTACAGGGCTTATTCTGAGTTCAATATTGTATAACTGTATTAATTCACCTATGAACCTTGAAACTTGCAGCCACTAGTGAAAGAGTTGTACTCTTACTCTGGCGTGTGTTACTGAATATGTTAAACCTGTACTGAAATGCTTCTTCTAATCATGTAGTTATTAAAATTTTTTAAAGAGGAAAAACACCATGATACTAGTTTTTTGTTGCTGTTTGGCGGGGG
>NW_008352133.1:1414945-1452841 GCF_000622305.1 Nannospalax galili
AGTGGACTGGCCCCTCCTACCTCCCTCAACAATCAAGATGCCCCATGGACATGCAAAAGCCAGTCCAATGAAAGCAATTCCAATTGAGGCTCCCTCAACCCAGGTGTGTCAAGTTGACACTAAAGCTATCCAGCACATAATTCAACTGGAAACCTAGAAATTTACAGCCAATTTTGAAAGAAATGTATCTTAGCTCTGGAAATTCTTATTGAATATGTCAATGCTGTTGAAATGAAATGCTTCTTCTCAGTATGTGGTTATTAAATAAATAATTTTTAAAAATGATGCCTCACATGTATCCAGTACCCGCAGAGGCCAGAAGAGGGCATCAGATCTCCCCAAACTGTGTTTATGGAAGGTTGTTAGCTGTCAGTGTGGGTGCTGGGAACTGAACTTTGGTCCTCTGCAAGAGCAACCGGTGCTCTTAACTGCTCATCTGTTTTCTCCAGCCTTGACATCTGTCACATTTTTTTTCTTATGGAAATTTCTTTTTTTTTTAACTCTTAAAAAAAACTTATTGAGAATTTCATACATGCATATAAGGTGTTTTGATCAAATCCACGCCCACTCTCCCCTCCAACACCTCCCATATTTCCCAATCACTTTTTTCTGACAACTTCGTGTACTCCTTTCTTTCTTTCTTTCTTTCTTTCTTTCTTTCTTTCTTTCTTTCTTTCTTTCATTCTTCCTTTTTTTTTCTTTTTTTTAAAAAAATGGTACCGTTTGCTACTCTAACATTACCCCTCTGGAGAGGTAAACCTACAATCTTTCAGGGATTAGCTAAGAGCTCCCAAATACTTTTGACATTTTTGGCCTTTAGAACAGAGTATATTGCTTAGAGGCCCAAGGACATTTTGACTTTTACCCAAGAAACTGGCTACTTTTCTTTGGGGCCTTTTTTACCCTGTCTAACCAATTCATACCTCCTATTCTTATCACACCATCCTCTGAAGAGGTTACCCAACTTGCTGGTAGGGAATTGGGATGCAGACTCCTCTGGCCTCTTCCATGCTGAACAGGGATGCAGGGTGAAGCAATTGGGGTATGCCTTCAGTGGGTCTGTCTAAAAGACTCCTAAATTGCATAACTCTTATCTGTAGGGATTGGAAAAAAGTCCTTGACTGGTGCCTAGGGGATGTGAAGGAGAAGGAAAGACAAAAGTAGTTAGCATTACAAGTTATAGACAGAACCAGAAAAAAGTCAGAACAGGGCAAATTTCAAATGTTCATATCAGTGTCCGTTGGGATTTCTTGATGAGAGCTTCCAAAAGCATCCCTCTATTGTGTTCCTCCTCATTTTTCTTTTGTCTTCCAAGGCTGGACTCAAGATTGATGAATTTAGGATTTTCTTTCAGGTATTTTGATAGCTGTTGGAGTGCTTAGAATCAGTGTTAGTTCCCTCTCAAAGACTTCTAGATAGGGGGAGAAAACAAATTTATCCATCATTTTAGAATAGTAGTGGGTTGTCTCCCTTAGCTACAGGTGAGCACTACAGTATTGGAGGCCAATATTTGAAGTCGTACATCTGAGCAGCACTTTCTGATTAGGAACAAAATCGTCAATGAGAAATAATTGTCTAAATAATTTTTTTATATGAACTGAAGCCTACTGTATGAGAAGTGTAATCCCATGAACTCAAAGAAACATACTGATGACTTTACTCTTTGGTTATACTTTCTTTTTGGGTGTTTAAGACCATACAGTTGGCCCAAATAAATGAATTTATTTTTATACTTAAAGTCATTTGAGGACCTGTTCCTCAGGGGTCACGTGGGCTTAGGAGGAGCCCCTGGCTCCTTTCTTTTACCAGTTCCATCTCTGTGAAGATGAGTCAAAGATCATGCATGACCATGTCCCACTTCACTTGGAAGCATGGATGAGATCTTTCCTCTGAGTTGACCCTCCTCTTTGTAGACTGGACACTGGTTCAAGTCCATCTCGTGGGGTCTCCATGTCCTCCCTGAACAAGAGGACAGGTAATTCACCACAGTTACAGGACAATTTTGAGAAATGTTCCATAGTCCCCTGGAACTTAATCAACCTTGGAGGGCAAGGGGGAAAAACTGTCCTTTAAGTCCCTCTGACCAGATTAGTATAGCCCTGAAAGTATGATTGTTAAACATCCAATAAGGTTAGTTCCACCGGTCTGGTACTTTTAATTACTATGTGCTATGTCAATAAAGCTTGTGTAAAAAACCAGATATTCTCAGATGAACCTTGACTACATATGTAGTTTGTTTCTTAAACTAGTTGACTAAACTATGACCTTAGAAATGTTAAGATTATATGTGTATTATTTTTGTCTCATCCTTTATATATCATAACAAACCTGCACAGACCTTCATCACTTGTTTAGGCTTTCTCATTTTTTCTATTTTGGAAAATAATCTCCATTCCCATATCCTTTTAACATCTTTTACAATCTCATTTTCTTTTTTATTTGTAATAATTATGAGACATAATAGCATTAACAAATAAATTTTCCATCTATTATGAGAATTCTTTTCCTGGGAATAGTAAGGAATGCTTATTTCCTTTTAATGTTCTCGTGTCAAGCCAATGTTTGATTAAAGTTTTACTAGGGAACCAGTGAATTTACTGAGCTTACTTACCAAGATAACTGAGGGGTTGCTGAGGTGTATGTATGACCTGAGAGTATGCATGCTGGAAAACCTTTACCCAGTATGGGTCATGCTTCTCTTCCTAGCCTTCCCCAGATTGTATACTTTAGCCGTCCCAAAATCTAGGAGACCATCTGTAATTAGGGCCAAATTACATACAGTTGGCTGAGAAGAGTTGGCTGGATTATCTGGTGAGGTTTCAATGACCGTACTTGGCCCTCCTTTAATGAATGAGTACAGCCGTCAATAAGCCCAGTTTTGATGATGTTTAGCAATTAGGCACAGCTGAAGTTGTGATGATGGTACTTATTCCATGCAGAAGAGACTGCTGTACAGCATCATCTTATTAAAAGGACCTGGAATTTAAAAAGATTTGGTGCTAGGATCCACATATGAGGGAGAACATATGTCGTTTGTTTTTCTGAGTCTGTGTTACTTCACTTACTATAACAGTTTCTAGATCCATCCATTCATCTGCAAATTTCCTTATTTCATCTTTCTTTACTGCTGAATAGAACTCCGTTGTGTAAATATGCCACATTTTTGTTAACCACTTGTCATCTGAGGGACACTTAGGTTGCTTCCATCTCTTAGCTATTGTGAAAAGAGTAGCAACAAACATGGCTGTACAAGTGTCTCTACAGTAGGATGAGTCCTTTGGGTATATGCCAAGGAGTGGTATAACCAGGTCATATGGTAGGTTCATTTTTAGTTTTTTAGAGATAAAGTTTTGCCAGCACCATTTGTTGAAGATGCTGTCTTTCTTCCATTGTGTATTCTTGGCACCTTTGTCAAATATCAGGTGGCTGAAATTGCATGTACTCAGATTAGAGTCTTCAGTGACATTCCATTGATCTATGTGTGTATTTTTGTGCCAGTACCATGCTGTTTTTATGACTATACTGTGTAGTATACTTTGAGATCTGGTGTAGTAATGCCCTGAGCAAACCTCTTTGTACTCAGGGTTGCTTTGGCCATCCGGGGTCTTTTGTGCTTCCGTATGAATTTAAGGGTGTTTTTTTCTAATTCTGTGAAGTATGTCATGGGAATTTTGATTGGGATTGCGTTGAATCTATATATTGCTTTTGGTAGGATGGTCATTTTCACAATATTAATTCTTCCAATCCATGAGCATGGGAGGTCCTTCCATCTCTTGGTGTCTTTCTCAATCTCTTTCTTTAATTATTTAAAATTTTCATTGTAGAGATCGTTGGTGTCTTTGGTCAGATTTATTCCAAGATATTTTAATTATTTTGCAGCAATTGCTTATTATTGGTATATAGAAAGGATACTGATTTCTCTAGATTAAATTTTTAACATGCCACTATAGTGAAAAGTATTGTAGCCAACATCATGGCTATTGATTTTTGTAGATTGATTTTATAACCTACCACTATACTGAAAGTTTTGATCAGTTCTAGGAGTTTTCTGGTAGAACTTTTGGGCTCCCTTAAGTATCATCTGCAGAAAGTGATAGTTTGACCTCTTCTTTTCCAATTCGTACTCCTTTAATTTCCTTCTCCTGTCTTATTGCTCTAGCAGGAGTTTTAAGGACTATGTTGAAAAGGATTGGAGATGGTGAACATCCTTGTCTGGTTCCTGATTTTAATGGGAATGCTTCCAGTTTTTCTCCATTTAGAATGATGTTGTCTGTGGGTTTGTTGTATTTAGCTTTAATTATGTTGAGGTATGTTCCCTCCAGTTTGATTCCCTCTAGGACTTTGATCATAAATGCATGCTGAATTTTGTCAAAATCCTTTTCTGCATCTATTGAGAAGACAATGGTTTTTGCCTTTGAGTCCATTTATGTGATTAATGACATTTATTGACTTGTGTATATTGAACCACCCCTGCATCTCTGGAATAAAGCCTACGTGATCATGGTGAATGATCTTTTTTTAAATATGTGTCTGTATATGGTTTGCAAGTATTTTGTTGAACATTTTTGCATCTATGTTCATTAAGGATATGGGTCTCTAGTTTTCTGTTTTCATTGTGTCTTTACCCTATTTGGGTATTAGAGTGATGCTGGCTTCACAAAAGGAATTTGAGCATTCTCCCTCTTTCTGTTATTTTGAATAATTTAAGTAGTATTGGTTGGAGGTCTTCTTTAAATGTCTGGTAGAATTCTGCTGTAAATCCATCTGGGCCTCAGCATTTTTTTAGTTGGGAGGCTTTGTATTACTGTTTCGATTTCCTTATATATTATCAGTCTGTTTAAACTGTTGATCTCTTCTTGGTTTAACTTTTGGTTCCCATGTTTTTAGATATCCACCCACTTCTTTTAGCTTTTCAAATTTACTAGCATATATTTTTATATGTATGCTTGTATTGAGTGCATGTAGGTAAGTGACCCTGTGTCATGCAATGCCCACGGAGGTCAGAAGAGACTGTCAGATGCCCTAGGACTGGAGTTATGGACAGTTGTTAGCTGCCATGTGGGTGCTGGGATTCAAACCTGGGTCTTCTGCAAGAACAGCTAGTGTTCTTAACTGCTGAGCCATCTCTCCAGCCCCACATGTAGGTTTTTAAAGTGTTCCCTTATAATGGTCTGGGTCTTTTGGGTGTCTGTTGTGATGTTTCCCCTTTCATCTCTGATTTGGATTTGTTCTTTCTTTTGGTTAACTGGGCTAAGGGTCTGTCTCTCTTGTTTAGCTTTTCAAAGAATCTTTGACATGTGAATTTCTTTTGTTGTTTGTGATTCTGATGTGAGAATTAAGTTGAAGCATGCTTCTGTTTGTATTATCAGGGTGCCTGGGTCCTTTCCTTATTGGTTATATAAACCTGATTGGTACAGGTTTCAGGTTCTCTCAGGTTTTATTTTGGAGGGAACTGATGACTTCACATCAGCTATTCAGGAGCACCTACAGAAACCCAAGTCAGGTTCCAGTCAGATACACTTAGGCTTCCTTCTAAGGTTTGGACCCCAATTAACCTCAGAGAAAATTTGGGAAATTCCAGGGTGGGGTAGTGATTTTGGGGGACTCAGGTGGTCTGCTGTGTTCTCAGCCCCTATACTGGAGGGAGGCCAGAACCCAGCACTCTGGTGATCTGCTGAGATCACAGCCACTACATTGATGGAGATCAGAGCCCACCCTCTCCGGCTGTCTGCTAGGAGCTCAGCCTTAGCCTACCAAAGCATCTCTCACTTTTAAGAAATCACTTTATTTGGAGGGAAAAAATTGGGTAATGGAAGCGTTTTTGATATTCAAGTACACTGAACTTGAAAAAAAAACACCATATTATACTATGTTCGTTCTTCTTTATAATCTTTTTTTAGATTTTATAAATTAAAATTTCTAAATTAGGGTTTTAGATTTGTTATTATTAAGATGCTGTTCTGGAGAGTTAATATTTTGTTTTTCTTTTGTTATATTATCTTAATATTGATGAAAGTAGAATTTACTAGAAATGAAGACGCTCGTTTTTATGGCATGGGGTAGAATTTCAGATTTAGAGAACTCTTAACTGCCCAAAATCTTAAACCTTAATAAAAGGGAAAGTCAGGTGATAGAAATCTCAGAGTGCTTTAGAAACTTTATCTAATTAAGCTTTCCACCCCCTGTGCAGTAAATACTCTGTTAGCCATACAGGTGAGATTCTAAGAATTTCTAATTAAGCTGTGTTCTTACTTCCTCACTTCCACCGAGCTCAAATTATCCCATTTGCCAAAGGAAATGTGTGCTGTGTCATTGTGCTATGACTTCCAGTGGAGTTCTCATCTAGGTTCTCAAAAAGGGGGTATTGTGGACCATTATTGTTAATCCTGTTCACAATTTTATACTATGATTTTTAAAAATTGTTTATTATTTCAGTTGAAAGCTTCATTTAGGTTTTTGTATATAAGAAACTTTCCTTCTTAATTGTATGGGTTTGTTTTTTAGTTGCTTAAATTCAGATCTTGTTTGATTTAAGCAAGTTTCTTTGAGTTCGAGTCAGGACAGAGGTGAACAAAGTGGCTATTTGAGATGGTCTAATTTTGTTTATAAATAGCCCAAATTCATGAGGTTGAGTCTGGACTCTAGGGCGAGTTGTTAAATGTTTTTTTTCCCTAATCACATGTTATGGTGATACAGATTTTATTGCATAAGGTGATTTAATTTTGATTAATCTTTTTCTTGAGACAGGATCCTGTTATGTAGCTTGAGCTGGACTAGAACTTGATATGTAGCCCAGGTTAGCTTCAAATCATGAACCTTCTGTCTCAGCTTCCTTCCTCAGTGCTATGATTAAAGGCATGCACTGCCATTAACCACTCCTTGTATTTTTAATCTATTTTTTGTTGAGTTTTTGCTTTTGAGCATTATAGAAGCATTTCTCTTTCTTTGAACAATTGTCAGAACTTAATATGTGATATAAAAATAATTTATGTGGCTGGAGAGATGGCTCAGCAGTTAAGAACACTGTTCTTGCAGAAGACCCGGGTTCGAATCCCAGAACCCAGCATCTGTAACTCCAGTTCCCCTCCTCTGTCCTCCGCAGGCATTGCATGACACGGGTGCACTCACCTACATGCAGGCAATACACACATACACATAAAATAAAAATAATAATAAAATATTTTTTAAAAAGTAATAATTTATATTATCAATTTTCGTACCAAAGAATGGAAATCCCAAATTGACTCACAGATACTCAAATTCCTTCCCTATTGATGCGGTTGTAGAAATGAAAGAGAAAAAATTATTATTAGCTTTTTTTTTCCAGAACTGATGTTGTTGGGGCTTTGCCAATTATAAAAACAATGCAAAATTGTTGCCAAAAATATTTTAAAGCTATGTGAGCACTAAGAAGAAAGTAAATATTGTGCAATCCCAGCCACAGATTGCTACATTTTAATATAACATTTTCATGGATTTTCTGGGTCAGCCAGTTTATTTTTGAGGTGTGTATCTCACCTAAAATGATTTAATAGTACTAATTGTGGTTTTTGTAGAAGGTATGTGAACTTATTTCCTAGCTGGCATCATAGCTATACCAGTAAATACCAGTAAATATTTTCACTCTTAAAACTGAGTAGTGGCTTCCCCCAAGGAATTCTAAATTTAGCTGCCATGAAGCCATTAATTTTTCTTTGTGCATTTGTGTGCTTTAGGCCAGATTGCTTGGAAAGCAATGCTATGTCTAAGTGTGGGTAGGATATATATTAACTTGTCCACTTATAGACTTTCGATGTCTGTGTCTTTTTGTAGTATATGTCAATGACACTCACTACAAAGTACTATTGTGACAACTTTTACTTACCTAGGGATAAATTGAATTAAAATTGCTTACTGTGCACTTGTGGAAATCATCTCAAGTTTGAAGAAAGTAAGTGTAGAAGTCATATTTATTACTACTTGTCTAATATTCTTAAACATTGACCTTAGCAGTTATGGTAACATTTTAGAAATATGTAAAGAGAAACAACAAATTTCCTGGTGTGTAATCGTCACCTACAAATAGCCTGAATTTAGCATATTGAATTAACTACAGAAACACCTTGTGAGCTGTGAAATGGAGTTCAGATACATAGTGAAATTTCATAGTAATGCTTGGTGTATGGGTATAAATACACATATCTCAAGATATTAACCAATAAATAAAAAGTAAATGAGACTTATTAACAATATAATTAAAATATCCTATATAAAATGTGATGTTAAAAATAATTTAATGTGAACACAGTGATATATATTTATGTGCTGAATATTAAAAAATGATATGTATACACATACTTGAACAAAAAAGGCTTGAAATTGAATTTATATCTTAACAATCTGATTTGCGGTAAAGGTAATTTCAGTATAAGTGAAAGCTTTAATCAAATTAATAAAGCATGAGAATTTCAAGTTAACTTCTCTCAGGGTTTTCAGTGTTAGTACTTTTTGACAGGTTTTTATAAAAATAATCTTCCACCTTTTGGCAAAGAGAAATGGAATCTTAATTTACAAGGATTAGCTAATGAGCCCTAAGGAGGAATTTAACTTTTACCTTGGGAGTTCTTGTGTCTTTGCTGGAGAGTCATTTGGCTATCAAGCAGTCACCAGGTATTGTTGGCTCTCTAACAGACAGACACCCAAAGCACTTTTTCTTCTGTTATGTTATTCAAACCTCTTGTTTGAATTTACGTATATAAAGAAAACATTTTATGCTTGTGGTGATTTGAATGAGAAATGCCTTGCATAGGCTCATGTATCAACACTTGGTTCCCATTTGGTGGTGCTGTTTGGGCACGTTATGGAACCTTTAGGAAGTATGGCCTTGCTGGAGGAAGCATGTTACTGGGGTGCACTTTGAAGTTTTGTGGGTGTTACTGTATCATGCCAGGTTTCATTTTGTCTCTGACCATTTTCTGGATAGTTTTTGCCATTCTGAACTTTAATATATGGCATGGCATAAAGGAATTTTCCCAATATGTCAACCTTAAATTCTGACTGAGCTTGTCTGGTAATTCTCTCAGTTAATTGGTGCCTACAGATCTTCCTTCTCCTCTTCCTTTGTGTAGGAAAGCTAACCGGGCACTAACTAGCTACCCCTTCTGGGCTCCAGTTAACAAGTCTCATCTCCTTAATGCAAATGTGCATGCATGCATGCAAACACACACACACACACACACACACACACACACACACACACACACACCACATGGGTATAAACACTTTTTTATTATCAGTTTTTCAGTCTTCTTCATTTTCCTCATTTCTGTTGCTGGTGATTTCCAGGCCATGAGGAATTGAATAATAACTTCTCTCCAAATGTTTGGAGATTTCTTGATGATACATTAGCTTAACGTTATGATCCCCCGATTAAATGTGCAAAATAAAAAACATTTTCAAATACTCTTAGCTAGCCAGTTAGTTCAGCTGGGCTTAAGTGTGGTGCTGATAAATAGAAAATATTTTCAGATACTGTTAAGGTTGTGTACAATCTATCCTTGACAGTGAAACATTCCATAGTATGTGCATCTGTTTTACTTGTGTGGGTAGCTGTCCCTGATATTTTATATAAATGCAAGTTTCATGACATACCTAACAAGATGCACACATTTTTACTTCTTTTTGTTTTATTAATCCATCTAACAAAAAATTCAGTAATTCAATAGCTCATGTTCTATTTTTCACAATTCTTTGCCTTTTTGCATTCTATTGCTTCTGGTTTGTTTTCTGCCCAGTGAACTACTATTTATGCTTTTATAACTTAATCAAAACATAATCTGTGAAGCTCCATCTGATTCCTGAATGTAACTGCTCCTTCTAAGCTCAGTGCCCTCTGTCTGCTTGTAGGAGTATCTTGTAATGGGTATTAAGTTCTTGTCATCCAATGCACTCAGGCAGCTGTGAATAGCATGGTCTCAACTGAATGGAAGGATGACGCTTTAGTGCATCATGTTGCTCCAGGCTCTAAGTTGATATGCACAGGGCATTTTGAATGGTCTTTTATCTCTTGAGTTTGGTAAAGTAACATCAGATGTATTTAGTGATTTCAGTTCCTTAATTCTTATCCACATAATCATTATAGTGGTCTCTTTTAAAACTTTATGGAGGAATGATTTGCACACCATAAAATTCATCTGCTTTAAGTGGTCAGTGATATTTTTTGTTAACTTAGAGTTTCAGTCATCAGTACAACTTAATCTTAGAATAAATTCACTATCAAAAAAGTTCCAAAATGAAATATTTTAAAATATTGATAGAAGTATCCAGAAACTTTGGTGTAGTGAATTGAACTGAATGACCTCAAAATGTATCACTGTTTTGGCTCTAAACTGTCTGAGGCATACTGTGCTTAAAGGTGGTAGGGCCAGATACTCAGTGGGGTGCTACATCCTCAAAGGCCATTGCAGGCCTGAGGGTAAGGGACACCAGCTCCCTTTGGAGCTTTCTCTGTGGCATGCTCATCTGAAGTTGAGTCTACAGTGAGATGTGATAGAGACACCGTCTGCACTTAACACGAGGACTCTTGAGAGAAGAACTTTAGCGCAAGGTCATGCCATAGTAGGAAGAGGGGCTGGAATCAGCTGTGTCCTGAGCACATACCACAGTTGCCTTTAACATTCAGTGGTTATGAACTGAATGGTTGCCTCAGGAAAGGCAAATCTTGGGAAATATGTAAGCACACTTGAAAATGAGTAATCTGAGGAGAGAAGTTTACTCTGTTGAAAAGATAAACTCTGTAGTCAGGCATTTCTTTGACTTGGTTCCATTAGGTCTGGATTGAAGCCTGGTAGGCACATTTTTATTTAGGCCGAGCAAAGCTATAGAATGGAAATGATAGGACTGTGGTTTAAAAACTGAAATATTTACCTATTGCATTGGGAGCTGCTCTTTTTTTATCATAAAATGTTAAGATCAGTCTTTATCAACATAAGTGGTCAGTCTTATTAGTTAGAATTTTAGATCAAGGGCTGGGTATGTAGGATGGTGGAAGATACCTACTTTTTAAAAATATTTAGCATTTTTATTTTATGTGTATGAGTGTATTGCCTGCATGTATGTGAGTGCACCCATGTTGTGCAATGCTGCGGAGGTCTGAAGAGGGCATCGGATTCCCCTGGAACTGGAGTTAATGATGGTTCGTAGCCGTCTTGTCGGTGCTGGGAATCGATCCCGGGTCCTCTGCAAGAGCAGTCAGTGCTCTTAACTGCTGAGCCATCTCTCCAGCTCGGAGATACTTACTTTAGATTAGGCAAAAGGCCTTAAGTTCTACTCCCAGCACTTCAAGCAAAAACAATGTTGCGGTATTTATTAACTTCTGTAACAGAAATACCATCAGGACTTGAACAAAATAAAAATGCATCTGTTTCTCAGATTAAAAGCTAGATAGGTAATCAAAGTGCTCATTGGGTCAGGTGCTTAGTGGTGCTTCGCAGTAGCTCCACTGTCATCAGGAATCCTGTCTCCTTTTGTCCTATTACCCCATCACTGTTAGCACATGGTATTCACTTTGAGGTCCAGGTGGCTAATATAGCTCCTTCCTTCAGAACGACATCATACCTACCAAGAAGAGGAAAAGATAATAGAAAAGACTGTTTTCCTTTTAAGGGCATGGGGGGGAAAAAGCTGTATGTGCCTCGTATCTTATGAATAGAAGGTAGTTATAGGCCATGCACAGTTGCAAAAGAAGTAGAAAGTAGATTTTATGAGAGGACTAAGGGTAGGGAAGAGGTCATGTGTTCTGAAACTTCAGGTGCAGTCTAATCAGGAAAGAATAATTACTGAAGGGTAGACAGCTGACAGTGTGTCAGCATCCCAGGAAGATGCTTCCATGAAAACATAGATTTGTATGTAAAGAGGAAGATAAGGGGGGCTGGAGAGGTGGCTCAGCAGTTAAGAACACTGACGATTCTTGCAGAAGACCCAGGTTCGAATCCCAGCACCCACATGACAGCTAATAACTGTCCGTAACTCCAGTTCCAGGGGATCCCACAGCCTCTTCTGTCCTCCGCAGGCATTGCAGGACACAGGCGCACTTACCTACACACAAGCATAACACTCATACACATAAAATAAAAGTAATAAAATATTTTTTAAAAGATACAGGATGTTTTTGTCCAAACTTGCTCTTACAGTTTCTCCATTTTCATCTGGAGCACATTTATTCAAATCATATATTTCTATTGAAATGATTCCCCTGTGCATTAAAGATACACCTTTGTTTTGAAGTTGGTGATATTTCAGCCCATTTGGGGGGGGGGTGTTCATGATATGGGACTGTTTGGGCTCATGTTTTCACTAGTAAGTACCTGGGAGAGCTCTGGAGTTGACCTGACTTATATATGCACATAGCACGGTTTGCTACAGAAAGTCTTTATGGCCTTTTCCAGAGTATTTCTATGAAAAAACCTATTATATCAAAATATTGTCATTTAAATTGATGTATAGTTATTCAAGATAAAGATAGAGGCTGGAGAGATGGCTCAGCAGTTTAGAACACTTGCTGCTCTTGCAGAGGACCCAGGTTCAGTTCCCAACACATGGCAGCTCATGACGTATCTGCAGCTCCAGGGACTCTGATGTCCTCTTCTGGCCCTGTGGGCACTGAGCACACAGATGGTGCATATACATACATGCAGGCAAAACACTTACCCACATAAAATAAAACTTAAATTTGTGCCTTTATGAAAGAAATTTCGATTTGTGTCAAGCTTTACAACCTCATTTGTTTCTTAAAGAACTGATAGAACCCAAGTCAGGACTTGTTTATCTATGATATCATCTTGAGTAAGCATGGACTTCTCATTTTTCTTGGCTCATAACATCTCAAGACAGTGTTTAGTAGTGGCCTGTCTCATCATTATGTGTATTTAACCCAAGACTCAAGAAGTATTTAAAAACTAAAAATGCCAACTTTTCAGACAACCTTACACATTTAATATTTTCTAACGCACTTAATATTTGCCAAAATGCTCCATTATAGCATTCCCCCCACCCCCCAAATAGCCTTTTTGATCAGAAAAGATTATTTCAGCTCTGGAGATTAGAAAGTTTAAGACATCTTGGTAGGTGGGATATTGTTACAAGTAATATATATCCTTTTCTGAGAAAGAACTTTGAGAGATGTCCATTTTACCATAAAGCCTTTATTATTTGAAGCTGTCTATGCCAACCTTCCTTTCAGAAAAGGCTAATTTTAGCCAAGTTTGCTGAAAATATTCCCAATGATGCCTCCTTTTTATGTACTCTCAACACAGTGAAATTATACGAAGTGCATAACACAAACATCTGTCTGGACAAGTGCTGAGTGCTTCTGTGACTCTTCTCTTGGGCAGGGATGGGTTCCTTCACTCTGTTGTTGCCTGTGTCCTCCTCCATCATTGAGTGTTTTGTTTTCTCATTTGCAGGTGACACGATTGGTGCTGCCTGGCATGGTAGAAAGGTGAGTCACGAGCTCACACACACATAAACACACACTGTGGAAGCATAGCTCATTATTATTTATAGGGAGAATCCTTTCTTTGAGAATTTCATTATAGTGACTAATGAACCTAGCCATGTCTTAGTACCAGGCAAGTCACATGGTAGAGCATGAGTCACTGGTAGAGGAAGCCTTTTCCACTCAACTCTTTTTATTTCCCTCTCTAGGGTTGTGGTGGTTCCTTTAGATCAGGATTAAAAAGCCAGCCTGAGTCACCATCACTAACTCAATTGCCTGCTATTCTGAGGGGGTGGATAGAGTTCCTAGGATATTCCCGGGAATGCCTTCTTAAAGCTGCAGCCACCCAGAGCCTCAGTCAGTAGAGTGTCCTGAAACAAGATGCAATCATCTGGTACTTCCATCCCTGTTGGGAGAGTGAGGACTTAGACTTGCTCTGAAGGGACCAGAAGATGCTAGGCCAACTCTTGAAGGGAAAGGCAATGTCCACTGGCCCCACCGAGGTTATATTTGGAATTAGGATGCCTTCATTTTTATTGAGAACTATGTGGTAGTGTTTCCATATTTGAGACAGCACTAAATGTAAAATTGTGATTAAACTGTTTTTCTTTGGAGACCTAAACATGGCCCAGGCCTTCCAAGAAAACCTGTTGAAAAGAGCTGAGATTGCATCTTAGACCAGTTTGATCATTTGCTAAGTTGACAGCTCCATTGCAGCACGAAGAGGGAGAAACCAAGGACCTGCCTCTGTTAAAAGACCATAACAGCCCACTTCAGACAAGGATTACAGTTCATGCTTCTTGAGGGCCTCCATATGTGGTAACTCATTCTCCTTGTGGATGAGGGAACTGAGGCTAGAAGCCCATTTGTTGATCATGTACATTGATTGATTAAGGAGCTCTCTCAGTGAAGTTTGTTGTAATTCTGTTCTATAGGCACTGGTCTGTGTATTCTAATTGCTTTATTTTAGTAAAGTTTCTTTTTGAGGTCTTCAAGCTGCCTATTGACTGACAGGGGGAAGTGCTCCTCATGGTAGAACATGGAGATAGCAATAAGCAAACCAGACTCCAGGAAAGAGCAAACTTGGGGAGGACAGAGTAGAATCCACTAAGGAGAAAATTTGGGCCACCATCATAATCTGAGTTTTGACATTTGCAAATGACATTAAAAAGAAATCCTTGGACTTGGGGTGGAAACTCAGTGCTATAGCATTTGCCTAGCAAGTGTAAGGCCTTGGATTCCATCTCTAGCACTGCAAAAACAAAACAACAGAAATTATAAACCACAGAGGAATTACAAAAGAAATTTGGGGAGCTGGAGCAGTGGTTCAACAGTTAAGAGCACTGGTTTATCTTGCAGAGGATCCAGGTTCACTTCCCAGTACCCACATGGCCGGTAACAACTGTCCATGACTCTGGTTCCAAGGATCTGATGCCCTCTTCTGACCTCCACAGGCACTGCACACACATGGTACACTTACATACATGCAGGCAAAACACTCATGCACATAAAATAAAAATAAATAAATAATTTAAAATGGTAAGTGTCTTAGTGAAACCCTGTAAAAGGACATAATGGCTGTGAGGTCATTTCATGGAGCATAAAGTATTAGATTCACAGAGCAACAAATCCAGTGCTTTGTGTTAAGTCACAGTAACCCCCAACCTCTTTTGATCAGTGGGAAAATGGAGGCTAAATGAGTTGGAGTATTATGAAACATGTAGGTTAGTACATGACACAAAGGCAAGGAGCTAGTAACTCACTGCTCTCTAGACTGCAGCCCTTGCCACAGTTACAGCCGGAACATTGACTATAAATCAGCAGTATAAAGAAAAGAATTCATCCATTCATAGAGCAGAGTTTATCTTGGAGAATTGAGAAGATGAGTTTGATTCTTGCCTTTTAAGAAATCAAGTTGAGTTTTAAGCTGAAGTTGGAAAATAAGCTGATGGAAAGCTGTCAGAAGCCATGGAAGCTGAATCCATGGGGGTATTTGTGGTGCTTGCTAAGGACTAGTGAGATATGCACGTGGATTTATGAATCAGTACTTTCTGTTAGAAGAAACATCTATGTCCACTTGAATTTTAGGAGTTATTAGGTACATTAGTCAAGGTGCACTAACTGCAGTAACAAGACTAATGCATACCTCAGTGGCTTATCATGGTGAAAACTTGTTTTTCCCTTGCATCTGTACCTAGTCCTTCAGGGACCTAAGGCTTCTTCCACTTATGGGCTCTATCAGTCTTTAAGGTCGGCTAGCAAGTGAAGGAAGAGAATGAGGATGATTTTAGGGGAGGTTTCGTAAGCCAGCCCTGGGAAGGTATACACTACTTCTGCCCACTTTCTCTTGTCCAGAATTCAGTCTGTCACAGGCTGCAACTTACTGCAAAGGAGGCTAGAGACATTAGTTGTTTGCCCAAGAGGAAAGAAAAGCACCAGGTAAACAGATTGTCTGAGAGGGGTCTTACTTACACCTTGTAAGTGGCTTCATTATAGCCTGCTCTCTACACTACCCCAAAACGGCCCATTTCTATGGTGATTTCCAAAGAATTAGTATTCCCATTGAGTAACAGCAGTGTCCTTTAGAAAGATCCTTTGTTAATGTTTTTTTTTTTTTTTTTTCTCCTCCCTTTCACTGATTCTATCTCTGATGTATGAGATTTTCCAAACCCTCTAGAACTATAGCCTAGGGCCAACCGACTGTCACTAAACAAGTATCAGTAATCAAACTAAGGTATTATTACCATGCAAGTAAAAAGTACATAATTACATTATAAAGGAAACTTGCTCTTTCTGCTTCCCTGGAATTATAAACATTGTGTACTGCTGGAGCCAGGAGGTGGTTGCCATAACAACTGTGGAAAAGCTAAAAATAGCCCCTTTCGCATTGTACTGCTTAAGGTGGAATTATGACATGTTGTGCTGTTTTAGGGCAGGTAATTCTCTTTCATATGCTAAATGTTTGCAAACTTTCTCCAACAAAGCAATATTTGTATAATATGAATATTTGGGTTGCTGGTTCTAATTGTATACCTGACCTTGTGTTCCACGATTCTTTTCTGACATAGAGCTCTATTTTGATATGTTTTTTCTGTGTTCTTGAAAGTCTATTAGAGAACTGTCTACACCAATTTCAGTTTTATGGTTAAGCTTAGAAAACTGTATAATGACCCTGTAAGCGCACACTTTTGTCTTCTCTGATGGAGATGGAGATGTGTAGAATTGTGGTGGAGTCTTTATTTCACATTCTCCCTCATCTGTCATCACACTCTACACTCCAGTTAACTGTCTACACTGTTTCTGACCCCGTTCCAGTCCTTCACAGCAGCAGCCCTCTCTCCTCACCTGCAGGGTGGGGCAGTGCTGAGGTTTCCTGAGTAAAGCAGAAATCAGACTTAACTTCAAAGGAGACTCTTACTTCCTCTGTGACAGTAGTATTTGTATAGAGGTGAGGCCAGGGACACTACAAGAGTGATAAAATGTGGGACATTTATAGAACAAAAACTTGGCAACTATTTTTAATCCAGGTGACAATAAGAGAGCCTCATGGGGAACTCCCCAAGTCTAAGGGAGTTCTCCTGAAGTACATAGTGATAAGAAAGGTAAGGTGTAAATGCAAGGTTCTCTATTTTATAGAGCTGGCAACCTTAACATGTTGAGATGAAAAGGTGCTTCCTTACCAGTAGTTGGTATTTTCTGCTTTGTTTTTGCTGCATTTTAGTTCTGATAGATCCTCAATAATTTGTATCACTGAGACACCATCCTGTTGTGGTTAGCAAGTAAGCAGCATGGTCAGTTAAAAATGCTGCATCACAGAAAATGCTGCTGGATCCATTCATTAGCTGTTTGTCGTGATACACTAGGAAATGTGCTCCAAGGATGAGCAGCAGGAGTCTTCATTACCAAACTCCAGCAAAATTCTTAATGTGCTGCCAATCTTAGAATTGTTTCCAAGCCTCCTGAAAATGAGAGATTAACCAGTTTGGTTTTATGTTTGTCTCTGTGCGCAATTAAGTGTAGCCCATTTTGTCCTTCTGCTTGATATAACAGAGTTGTCATGAGCCTGGCTGTGCCATGGAAACTGGTTTGACGTCACTAATTCTGCTTAGACAGAGGATTAGAGCTAGACAAAGTGGTTGATTGTAAAGATGAGTCCTTTGTGCCACCCAGTCCCAAATGTTCACCCCATCTCTGCATAAAGTGCTACTGTACAGATTATAGGGATTAAGATAGGCTATACTATACCAATGTGCTATTTGTGATTCTGACAAAACAGAGTTGAACATTTTTATCCTTGGAGAAAACAAATTTGTATGCTGTTGGCAGGGTGCATGGGAACATTTTTAATAGACAGATATGTATGTTCTGGATGGTGGGGCAGATTGGTGGGTGGCACACTTTCTCTACTGCCATTTAGGTACAGTTAGAAGTGCTGACTATGCATTTATTTACTTAGATCTACTCATTTTATATAGCACTTGAAGGGGCTTAAATATATTTTAGAATACAGATACTTTGTTTTGTGTAAAGTACCCCAAAACTTTGACTTTGGCCCCTCAAGTAGCTCTACCTACTAGGAATCTTCAGTCAAGATAGGGGAGTTGAGAAACAGATCTTAGCTGACTAGAGAAGTAAACAAGTAAAAGAGAAGGACTGCGTAATTGTGACACATTAAATTATGATTTTGTAAAATGGGAAAAACAGCTTTTATTATCTTTAAATGACTTTTCCTCAGTTGAAAGAGTCTGTTTGATGAGTTCAAGATATAGACTATTCGATAATGTTAAACTTTAACCTTTAAAGACTTTACATTTGATTTGTGAGTCATGACACAAAGACTGACTTCTGTTCAAGGGCACACGCACAACCACCCCAGCTTAGGTGAGCATAACAGAACAGAGTCTGGCTGAGAGCAGGGCGACAGGCTTGGCTTTAGGGGCAGCATCATTTACATCCACTTTAAACTGATTTTTTTCTGTATTTGCACTGATGAATTGAGGATAAACAGTTCCTGGTTAAAGGGTACAGTAAAAGCCCACAGCTGTAAGGATTCTCAGGGTGTACGAGGGGGGTAAATTGTCAGGATCAGGATCAGTAGTTGCTTCTCAGAAAGCGTCTTGTGGTGCCTAAGGTACCATAGCTCTCTGTGCTTCCACATGATAGAGTCTGGCCCAGCATAAAGGCAACATGTTCTAATGGAAGTGTATTTTTCTTATATTTTACAAACTTATGGACATAATTTACATGCCATAAATTGCATATCTGTCTAAAGTGTTCAGTGTATTCAGATCTATGCAACAGTCTAACTTGGAAATATTTTCAACACCCTTAAAACAATAATTTCAGAGATGTGGGTTTTGTTCCATTTTCATCAAAGGAATTTCTCACAGATATAGAAAATGAAATGACTAGATATTCACTGCTAATTCACCAATTTTTATCTAAAAGGACTGGATTCTAAGTCCTGATACAAACTTTTTTGCCTTAAAGTTTAACAAGCAAGACACTTTTCTGTTTTTGAGAGGGATGCAAGCAAAACCAGTGTAAGAATGATGTGACTCATCTATTAGCCACTTACACCTAAAATTTAACATTTTAAAATTTGAAATATTATTTTTATCACCAAAAAATATTATCTTTAAAACCAAAATTTTAATGAATTTCATTGCTTAGAAAGTATGTATTACTAATAAGGGCCTCTGCTTTAAAAAAAAAAACAATTCATTAGTTTCTGGTGACACACGTGAAACAGGACTGACTTCCCTTTGCTTGCAGTGGCATCTAGCCTGGAGACTAGCAGATGGAGCAGTGACCTTTGGGGATTATTTCTTTAAAGATTTATTTCTAAAATAACATAAGAGCCATTTAATCATGATTCCTGTGCTATTTTGCATTTTAAAAAGATCTACATAGGCCTTGTTGCCCCCTTCCCCCATAATGAAAAAACAGGGCTTAGGTACTTAAATCCAAACAAAGGACAATGATAAGCCTGTCTAGAAGGAAAGACAACTGAAGAGTGGACAGGAGGTGCCTGGGACCAGGTTTCAGTAGCTAAAGGAGAGGATGTGGCTGGAGGTGTGGGTCTACTGACTTTGTCTGGCATGCATGAAGCCCTGGGTTCCATCCCTAGAGCTGTAAAAATAGATAAACCAATAGAAAAGAGCACCTTTGAGAGGCATGGATTTGATAGGATGAGTTGGTATTTCTAAAAACATGATTCCATACTTCTGTGTGCTTGCTAGGTATGTCTTTGTAGTTTATTAAGTACTTTTTTATGAGAGAGAAAAAGTGGGCTTTGAAGTCTCGAAGCTCAGGGCTTTGTTGAGAGGAAAATATGTTTCTGTATGAATGGTTTGAATACTGCAGGGATGTAGTTGATGATATGCCAGAATACACACAGGCTAAAGGTCCATAGGGAGAATATAAGAATATCTGCGTGGTTGGTTGCTTACTTTTACTGTGCTGGCACTGACCGACCTCAGTGCGTTGCACATGCTAGGCAAGTGAGTTATCCCTGCACTGCATCCCCACCATATGAGAATTCCTGATGCTGTGGCCACATTCGACCCCAGAGAGTAGAGATCAAGTAGAGGAGACTGTTGAGCTGGTCCAGTCATGCTCTGCATTGCTAAGGCTGGGACATGAGCTCATCAAAATGAAGAGCTATTTTAAATTCATTGAATTATGCTTCATTCACTGATCAGACATACCACACACTTGTGAAAGGCAGGGAGAAAGGTGTTCAAGCAGCTGCTCTGTTACCTTTTTCTGTGTGTCTTGATCTATAATTCACAAGCCAAAAGTGTATATAATTTCATTCTGTTTACTGGTGTGTTTTAATTTTAGATCTAAAGGGGTCATTCTCAACATCTCCTCTGCCAGTGGCATGCTCCCAGTTCCACTGTTGACCATCTACTCTGCAACCAAGGTGAACAGCATTGCAGTAAATTATATCAGCATAAGACTAGGGGTGAATTTTAATCTGAGCAATTAACTAGATTTAATGTTCTTGAAATTCTGTGCTTGGTAGTTTTCCAGTGGGCTAAGAAGGAAAGGAAGCTAGCCTACATGAGTTTCTGGATGGCCACAGCTAGAGATGCAGTGATGGGTACAGGCTCACAAGTCAGGTATGGGAGTGCTCTCACAGCCACTGATGTTTTTTATCCCCTCGGGTTGCTGATTTTAACAGGGATACTTCTGGTTTCCATAGAGACCTAGCCTAAGCCAGTTTACCCATTGATTAGAACCTGATAGTAAGGTTGGAGAGTTGGTAACATGAGGCATAGGCTACCCACAGCATGGAAGCACCCATTAGCTCCACAAATGTGTTTGGCAGACACAAAATAGAGCAGTGAGAATGTGAATATTTTGCCACATTATCCAGAGTTCATAGATACTGTCATTTCTAGAGTGTGGCAAAGATTTTCCAGAACTCTATAAAATGGCATGATTTAGGGCTGGAGAGATGGTTCATTAGCTAAGAACACTTGCTGTTCTTCTAGGGGGCCCGAGTTCAGTTCCCAGCACCCATGTTGGGCAACTCACAGTCACCTGTAACTGTAGCTCCCTCTTCTGGCCTCCATAGGCACCCACATGCACATGTGCTGCATACAACACACACATACAAATAAAAAACGATGTCATGATTTCATACAGCACTTCCATTCACTTCCCTGCATTACTGCTGGGATAATCCATTTAGAATGCAAATCCACCTGCCTGCAGGTCAGTGGCATCATCTTAAGATATCTCACTGAAGCATGGAATACATTTCTGAAGGGGGAAAAATGGCCATTTAGTTGTTGAAATTAAATAAACTTTTAGGGAAAAATAAGCAAATTATAATATGTAATGAGGACTTTTAGTATGTCAGAGAAGGAATGAGCAAAATACCTGCTTCTTTTTCTCTTGTGAACTCAGTCATTGATGCCTTCTGAAAAACCTTTGCATAGCCCCTGTGCCCCTGAATTCTGCCTGCTTTCTCCACTTCTGGAACATACTGTTGGCGTGTTTAAATGATATCATGTGTTAGTGATGAATGTTGAACATTTGTATCCTGTGTCTTCTCCATGACTATTGCTAATTGGGACCTTTATAGAGTCATCATCAACACTTGCATTTCAAGTCTGATAATAAGTCTGCCCTTGAGAAATGGTAGGTTACAGTTTATAGATAGATTTACAGTTGCATTATCAGAAATGGGCTCTCACCTTTACCTCTCAAATCATGCCATCCCATAGCACCCAGAGGGATGCTGCCTATTCTTTTCATAGCAGCAAAACAGAACCGAACAGCATTCACAGTTTCTGCTGGAGTGGCCAGTAGAAAGTAGAAATAAATCCTTTGTTATATAATGGGGGAAATTTTCTTTATTGGAAACTAATTTTCTGGGGGAAAAATAAACCTTTTTTCTAATTAAGCCAAAATTTGGTGTATTGTATTTAGTGAGGTAATACCATTTAGTGGCAGAAAAGCCTCTTAAGGTTTTGAGATATTTTATGATGTTGCTTCTGCATTCGAAATAAAAGAAATGATTAGAAATGTTAGTGTTAAATGATTAATTTATATATTTTGTTTCTATGGCTACACCTCAGGCAGACTGATGTAATACCCGTGTTTTCTTCTCACTCCTACCACCCTCCCAGGCTTTTGTAGATTTCTTCTCTCAGTGCCTGCATGAGGAGTACAAGAGCAAGGGCATCTTTGTGCAGGTAAGTGGAGTTTGTTTCAGTTAAGTATCCCTGTTTTTGTGTGGTTTCCACAGCAACCGTTGCTGTCTTGGCAACGAAAGAAAATCTCATTCCTTGGTAAGTGGCTGTGACGTTAGCAGGCCATTAAAGACATGGCTTCTTTCCCCTGTGCACTCAGTCCAGATTTTAAAAACTAGCCCCTAGAATTTTTAAATAGGATACCTAAAGTAGAACCAAATTCAGTATAAATAGTTGAAGCATAATTATTGTTAAGTTCTTACAGATATTTGAGAGAATCAGATTATATCTCTTTAAAATTGTGGTAGAGAGTACATACTTTAAAACTTAACCTTTTAAACATCTGTAAGCATGCAGTTCAGTAACATTAGTGTATTCACATGTTGTACAATCATTGCTGCCTTTCTTTTCCAGAGCTTTCATCTTCCAAAATTGAAATTGTACCCATTAGACACTAGCTCCCCATTTCTCTCTCTCCCAGCTCCTGGCATCCACCATTCTATTTCTGTTTCTCTGAATTTATCTATTCTTAGTCCATCCTATGAAGAGGATCATGCAGTATTGGGGCTTTGGTCATCAGCTCACTTAGCATGTTATCTTAGGCTCACTTCACTTTGCATAATGTGGAAATTGAAAGGTTAACCCACTTGCCTGTGCTGATCCAGGACTCAAATCCAGGTCTGTTTGGCATTAGCCTTTGTCCCTGGCCACTGGGCTACATGCTCCAGGCCTACAGAGCACCATTGAACACTGGATCCTTCTGTGCTTAGGAAATTAGGGAACCAGAGGCACTAGGCTGCTTAGTTCCACTCCATCCTTTATATATGTAGGTAATCAAGATGGGCCCAAGAGTTATCTAGCTGTGGCTCCTAGACTTTTTTGTACTCAATGGAGCTAAGTCACCCACCAAGAGTGAGTGAGGGTAGTAACAGAGGAAGGGTACAGTAAATGTTCCCTCATCGCAGGGTCCAGCAACAGCCTGATTCCTCTAAGCCCTTTCCTGAGCTTTCTTCTCAAGAGGTATCCGCTTTCCATAACCACTTAGTGGTGTGTGGTTTGTGTTTATAGGGCACACTGGGGAGGACAGGGTTTTCTAGAATCCTAAATTTTATGCTGAACTACAGCTGTCCCCTTTTCCTTATTGATACCATCATTATTCTGGTAACAAGAATCTGCTGGGTAGGTTGGATTTTGGTGACTAGAAAGCCAGTATCTGGTGGGAATCAAGGCATCCCATGCCATGCAGTACTGCACCATTCTCTCTTTGGTGAGTCTATCATATTCATCTATTAATTCAGTCATTTTTAAACAGCCACTGAGACTAGGCAGGAGCTCTAAAGGCTGTAGGTGAATAACCTGTAGGCTGGAACCTGAAGCTGCCAGTGTTTGACAGCCTGAAGTAGTTTTAGGCCATGTGAACACAGAAAGCGATTCTGTTAGTAGATAAGGCTGTCTCCTCATTTTCACAGCCTATTTCCCTCAAAATTTTTTTTCTCCAGATTCTGTCAATTATTAATCGAATGTGACTAAAAACTACTACAAAAGCACATTAGTATTTGCCCTGTGAAATATTTTACTTTGATAAACTTGTATTTTTCCCTATTAATGAATTTTAAATTATGTAATTTCATCCGTCATTGTCTTTGTTCCAAAGAATTCATTTGAGATCTAAATTTAGAATGAATTTGGTTAAAAAAAAAAAAAAGTCACGCTCACGAAGAAAAGTGTAGCTGTCTTATGTGAACAAATACCAGAACGCTGAAGTAGAGCAGAAGGAGAGCTTCGTATTAATTCTGATGAAAGGCAGAAGAAGTAATCTGGCCTGATGAGACTCAGAGTGAAAGCTTAACTGGTTTTTCTTTGCTGGTGCTTTCCATCTCTGGATCTTGGGGACTAGAAATGTTCACTAACGTGCCCCCTCCGCCCCTGCACAAGGTTTCAGAGTTCAGTTCAGATCCCACAAGGTCTTCATTTTTCTTGCCTCTCCTGTGTTCAGCCCAGAGCACACCTTGTGTTGTCCTGTGCATGCTCTGCCCTCTGAAGTACCATTCCTGTTCCTCCATGGCCTCTCCCACCCCTCTTTTTTGCACAGTTCCTCACAGTCCCCTTTGCCCTGAGCCTTGGAGCCCCAGGCCATCTTTAGGACATCATCTGCACTGGGAATCCTTAGCTCAGACCATTGGAATTTCTCTTCTGCTTTCCTGTGTCTTACACTCTGCTCTGCTGCTCACTGTCTTTTGCCTGGGCTGCTCACCACACTGGTTTGTTGTTGTTGTTTTTGAGACAGGGTCTTACTATGTAGCTCTGACTGGCCTGGAACTCACTATGTATACCAGGCTGGCCTCAAACTCACAGAAATCCACCTGCCTCTGCTTCCTTGAGTGCTGGGATTAAAGGCGTGCTCACTACACCCAGCTCGCAGTGTGTTCCTGAAAAGAGCTTGTGTCTTGTTTGCCCCAGCTTTGCTAATGGCACATGGCATTCATGCTACCCTGAGACCTTCCTTTTGCCTGACACTACTGTGTGGCTTCTAGACTGAGGCTGTGTTGCAGTTTCAGGATGTTCTGATCCATGGAAGGATAGGCTTTTTTTAGGCCTGGCTCCATGGACTGACTGTACATCAGATTGTTCTTAAGTCTGGGTTGGGATAAGCTACTTTCTCACTTCTAGAGGTCTCTTGGGGGTGTGACTTACGCTGAAATCGTTCAAAGAGCAAAAATCACACACACACAATCTAAGCTGACTGGCTAGTGGGCCCTCATCCCAGGTTCCTCATGTCTACCTGCAGTGACTAATGATAAAGGCTGAGCAAGTGTAAAATAGCCAGGACGAAGACTGAATTCTAGACCTCTGGAACTCACATTCTACAAAACTTCTATAGCTCTCTTGGTTTCTTTGTTGAATCTTTTTTATTTGTAAATATCTTCAAATCTACAGAAAAGGCATAGGATAAAAACAGGACAGAGAAAGCTCACCCTCCTGCACTTTGCCCAGATTCACTTTTTGTTCTCATTTCACTCCATCTGCTGCCATGAGAAAGTAAGTTGTCTATGTTGTGGTCCTTAGCGCCAAATCATGAGTGCACATTTCTGAAAAATAAGGATATTCTTTTATAAGCATGGTAGAGTATATAGTTACTTTTCTGTTGCTGTGATAAAACACCATGACCAAGGGAGCGTATAAAAGGAAGAGTTTATTTGAGCTTGTGGTTCCAGGGGAGAGTCTATATGGCAGGGAAGGCATGGCGGCTGGAGGTGGCCAAAGCAGAAAGCAGAGTGATCACATCTTCAAGCAGGCACAGGAAGCAGAGAGCAGCTGAAAATCCAGCAAGGCTTAAGAGCTTCCAAAACCCATCCCCAGTGACGTGCGTTCTTCAGCATGGTCACACCTCCTAAAGCCTCCCAAAACTACCACCAACTGGGAACAAAACATCGAAATACTTGGAGCCTCTGGGGGACATTCTTATTCAAACCACCACATAGAGTTAACAACTTACATTTCATGTTGACGTAATATTTTTATCTAAGTATCTGTCCTCAATTTTTGACCCATTTATTTGTTTATTTATTTATTCTTTATTTTAGTTTTTAAAACAAGGTCTTAACTATGTTAGCCCAAGATGGCCTTGAGCTCAGTCCTCCTGCCTCTCCCTCTGGAATGATGGGATTAGAGACATAATCACCATACCTAGTTCTATAATCTTCTTTATAATTTTGTTTGGGTTTGGTTGGTTTGCTGGTGCTGGGGCTTGAAAATGGAGCGTCCCAGTTGGTAGGCAAGTACTCTAGCACTGAGCCATGTCCCTAGCCATTTTTCATGACCTCTTATTCTCCAGTAAAGCATTCAGTCTAGGATTAAGTATTCAGTCCTTCTGTTTCTTGGGTTTCCTTCAATCTGGACTATGCCACCCCCTTTTCATGACTCTGACATTTTCAAAGCACACAACACTCCTCTCCACTCTTCTCACTTGAGTGTCTTTCACCTGGAGCTTATTTGATGCTTCCTCACAGTTAGATTCAGGTTGTGTTTTTCTAGTCCAAACACTACAAATATACTGCTGTGTCCTTCTTAGGCTATCACATGGCAGACGATATCTGTCTGCCTGTCTGTCATTGGTAGTGTTGATTTCTACCTTCAACCTTGTTTTCCTTGCACTAATAAGCCATCAATGGGGAGACTCTTTAAAACGTGCAAATATCCTGCTTCTTTAATTGACCTTAAATTTAGCATCCCATCATGTTCACAAACCTGCCTTATGAAGAGATTAGGAAGTCCCTGCCTGGATATCAGTCATTTCAAAGCCCTAAGTCATGGTGAAAGCTTGGTGACATTGAGCTCCCTCAGGCCAGTCTAGTTTTCTGCTAACACCATTTATCACTTGTGTACTTAAGGACAGTGAGGAAAAGACCCAGAGCTTGGAGTCAGCAGACTCCAAGATTTGAGTTCTGCTATCAGCACACGGTGGTCATCTCTCCTAAACGAAGTTGCTCTATTGCCATATGCCTTGATTTCCCCTTCTGAAGGCATGTAGGATGAATGATGTCACATATATAAAAATCCTGAAGAAAAAAAAAATCAGTCAGTGATTATCTGCTATTTGCCAGGTCCTGAGCCAGGTAGTGTGGTCTCCCATCCAAGTATTAACCAAGCCCAACCCTCCTTAGCTTCTTTGATCAGGTGAGATCAAGTGCATTCAGGGTGGTATGGCCATAGACACCAGATAGTGAGGTAACAAATAAGACCCACAGTCCCTGTCCTTGAGACACAAGAGAGAGAAGACAGATACTTAAGCATACTATTCCATCAGTGATCCCCAAACCAGAGGTCGGTGTGTTGCTTCATATTTCTGCAGTCAGGAATTCTGTAGAGAGAACCTTTTGATGTGGCAGTTAGGGCTATAATAGCAAAAAAGGGACAGCCAGAGTACTTACTATGGTCACATACACCTTTAGCAAGGACAGACAGCAGACAGGTAAACAAAGAGGAATAAAATGATTTCCTACAGAGCCAATACTGTAGAAACTAGAGGAGGGCCGTGTGCCAGCATGTGGAGAAATGTAAGGAATTTACTATACCACACTTGCATAACTCCAAGGCTGTGGATCATAGTCCCTGGTTCTTCTGAAGGTGTTATCTACAGCATGCACCTGGGAAAATGGTCCTGGAAATGTTGTCGATGAGGAAATCATTTGCCAACTGAAACTGCCCCCTAGGGTTTACCTTGCCTGACCCTTTACAGGAGAGGAAGCAGGAAGGGACCATGTGAGCCTAGAAGGGGCATTGAGGGTTTCATCTGCTCCAAAGTGGAAGGGGCTTTTCTCATTCTTAGCAAGAGATTATAAAAGAACACACCATTTAAATCTCAACCTGACATCCTGAAGAAATCTTGTGGGTTCCATGAAGCTGCTACCTTCCAGGGCTTTGTTCTTTGTGATGAGAGAGGGTAGCTTTTTTAATTCATAAAAATGTGGGTTTTAATCAGAAGGGACTGGTTTCATCTGTGAGATTTAGAAAACAAATGGGACAAATTAAAATGAAAAAATAAACTTCCAAGTTTTTTTTTGTTTTTGTTTTTGTTTTATGAAAAACATTACTCCCATGTTTTATTAAAATGTTATTGCCTATAGTAATCATATAGATCAATTGGGCTTCAAAGAGCCAGAAAGCTAAATACTGAGAAATGGCTACCAGGATTGAAAGCATAAGTCATCATCCATTTTTCTTGTTAATTGCCAGTGACAGTAAAAGGAAGTAATGGAGTGTGTCTTCAGTGCAAATGGAGTCCAGATAGAACTATAAAGCAATATAAGATTCTCACTGGAAATATTCATATCTGGTCAACTGTATCAACTCTGAGAAATTACTTCAGAGCCCTGTTTGGTAGCCCTGTTTGGATACCAAAAAAAAGGACTCCAACCAGGTGCATCTCCATTTTTGCCAGTGATGTCTTTTTTCTTGATCTTTTCCAATAATATTTCACCACAAGGTCTGCAAAGATAAGATGTCCAGAAGAGTTCTCTGGAAAATGGTGTTCCTGCACCTCTTGCAGGGTATAAAGATTGAGCCAGGCTCCTCTTTCCAAGTAGCTTCTGAACATACAAATACTAGAAAAAAGAAGGTAATTGCTAGTGCATGCTAGAGTTCAGGGCCCACACTTCACCTGTATTTGATCCTCGTCATAGTACAGCAGTGCCATAGACCAGCATCACCACCACCACCACCACCACCACCACCCCACACACAGGGATTAAGGATTTGGATCAGGGCATGTAACCAGTAAGTAGAGTCCAAGTTGGTCTGATTTCAACCAATGCTGGTCTTTCTCCCCAATTAACCCACTACCTCTTTGTCTCATCCCAAATTCAGTCCATCAGGTGATTCTGCTGACTCATCTGTCTAGAAGCTTGTTCAATCTGGCTAGTCCTCATGACCTCACTGCCACCTCTTGACTTTCAGGTCCATTGTATCTTACCCTGGACCATATACAGATCTCCATGTCTGGCCTCCCTACCACTGTACTGATGGGCCCCATTGTCTGCTCACAGTAGCCAGAGTTGATAAAGCAAAGTCCAGTCATTTCTCTCTTCTGCTTAAAATTCTAATAGCTCCTCCAGAGTAAAACCATTAATTTTATGACCCATAGTATTGCACTGTGATTTCCACCTTTGGTTGCTGTCCTCAGTCTAAGACTTTGTACTCAGATATCCTTTTGGCAAACTTCCTTTCTTTCAAGTCATTGCTTATATGTGTCCTTATCTGAGAGACCTTTCTTGAACCCAATTGCAGAAACAGCCTCCCCCACCAGTGCCCTTTATCTGTATCCCTCTGTAAAGTTAGGAATTCTGTTTTTTGTGTGTGACTATATTTCAGTGTCTGAACATCTTTCTAGGACATACTCAGGAAATAAATTTTGTTAAAAAGCATTTTTTTGCATGGCTTCGAGTTTTCTTGTGATTCCTTGACTATTAATACACAAATTCCTTGTGTTTGGATATAGGTCATTTGTATGATCAGCAGTCATCAGGACATTTCCCCAAACTCTTAGGAACCCCAAACTCTGCCTTAAGAATGCACAGGCTGGAGAGGTGACTCAGTCAGCAAAGCATGAGATCTGAGTTCAGATCCCCAGAACTTAGGTAAAAAGCCAGGCATGGTGGTGTGTATTTATAACTTGAGCACTGGCGGGGAGTGGGGAAGAAGGGAGTTACAAGTAGATTCCTGAAGCCCATTGGCCAGCCACTCTAGCCAAATCAGTGCGTTTGAGGTTCAGTGAGAGACTCTGTCTCAGAAAAAAAACAAGTGGAGAGAGAGCTCAGAAAGACGTCTCTGGCACACGCATGTCTACTCTAACAAGCACATATATCACACACAGCATACCACACTACACACCAGAAATAAAAAGAAAGCAGGTATGCCAGCTACACTGAACTTAGTACTCAGAAAACACAGATTTTCTGTCGTATAGAATCCCATATTGTTCAAAAGACCAGAGCCTGCTATCCTAGATCCACATTTTTCCCAGAGCATTATTATGAAAGGTTCTAGTCATTTCTAAATTTGAGAAGGCGTATTTAGTTCACAGTTGGCTCTACCTTGTGAAGTTCCAAGATTCATTGTTTGACTCTTGGCCATCTGCCCTGTGGCCTCAGGCATCCTTCCCACTGCTCTGTGTCCAGGTATGCCTTTGCTGTCCCCAACCAAGATCCCCTCAACTGCTTTATGAAGACTGGATTCCTAAGTATCTACTCCAGGGAGTGAGGGGGGGATAAAACCATACCAAATTATTGTCTCCAGGGCTTTTTTTTTTTTGAGTAGGCTGATCAGGGACACAGCATTTTCAGCTTTTCCTTCATGGCCTAACAAATCATTTCCAGTTTGGCACTCTAAATTTGGAGACCAGGATACTTGCCCACATCTGTAGCTGTCAAGGTCAAGTTGTTTCTGGGCTGTCAAAATTTGTAACAGTAACTTGTTGTTCTTAAGTGGCTTTATTATGCTCAAAATATCTCCTCTAAAGGTGTGGATACTGACCTGTTACCCATAACGCTCTCCTGAGTAGGCAGAGAATGGATTAATTATTGTTTCTTGGGCATTTACTTATTACCTTGATGACTTTGATATAAAAGATATTTTCCCATAACCTAGTATATTTCATTCTAACCACTTCATAGCTAGGTCTGCGGTTTGCCGATGTTGAGGTGGGTGATCTTACTCAGGCTTCAGAATATCTAAAATACTGGCTCATTCCCCACGTTTGGGTCCACTGGATCCTCTGGATGAGTGTGGTGGAAAGAGCTCCGAGGCTGTTCAGTGCTCTCCATGTGAAGTGTTATTCTGCCATTTCATTCAGTAGATACTTGCCTGCTGCCCTACTGTGTGCAGGGAACTATTCTGACACTAAAAATATAGTGGTGGGTTGAAACTGTCTTCATGAGCTCATGTTTTAGAACTTCACACGACCCAGGGATCAGATTTAGTTTTCTTTTGAACAGTAATGAATGACTTAACAGCTCCCTGCTAACACTGCCTCTTTTGATACTGCCTTTTCTCTACCACTATTGTTCCCTTATTTTTCCTTTTTCCTTTAGGGCATAGCTCAAAGTCAGTTTCATCTCTGAACCCTTCCCATTCTATAGTAGGCTGCATCAGCCACCTTGACTTTATATTCAGGGTGGAAGTAAACAAACTTTCCAGATTAGAATTTCTGTTTCTTAGTTGGGAAAATATAACTTGACTAGGGATTCCTGAATATGCACCTCTTTCTCCACCCCCCAGAGCTAGCCACTTGCCAAGACTCCAGTCCTAGACTAACAAAAGTGAAATGATGAGTTAACTTGTGGCACCATCAAGTGGTTCAGTCAGGCAGTGCAACTTACTTCTTCTGCAAGATCAAAATAGTTCAGTTTATGCCAGGTACATATTCCGGGAAGGAGGGAGGATGGATGAAGAAAGGGGCATAGCATTATGATGCAAATGAAAGGTCTAATAACTAGACTATTTCAAGAGGTTCAGGTTGTTCACAGGTAATCTGTGGGAAGGTCTTTTAACTGTTCACTTTTTCATAACCAGTAAGCCCAAGGCACAAAGGTAGGCAAAGGTTTGCTATGTACCTTCGTTATTGCAATCAGAGCATGTGTGTACATTCTGCCTTGCTTGGCTACTTACTTAGTGAACAAACTTGACTTAACCACAGAGCCCTACATTCATACTCTGTATCCATCTTAAAATTTCCCCAGGCTGTGTTTTCATAGTAATAAAATGGACTTTGAAGAGTTTTTAAAAAATTTTATTGAATTTTCATGCATTTCATACAGTACATCTTGATCATATTTACACCCCTTCTCCATCTAGATCAAGGCCCCATAGCACCCCCTGATGGTTTTTATGTACTCTGTCATATATGTTAAGGCCTATCAAGTAAAGTTTATGTCCCCAAAAGTCCCTCAGTGTTGAGTCCGTCCACTGGAACCTGGTCAACCTATCTAGCATCACTCCCTTAAAGAAGACCCAACTCTTCCTCACCAAGCAGTGATCAGTTGCCAATAGTTCCTCAGCTAAGGTTGGGGCGCTTACCCATTTCCCCAGTTCTATGCTGGCTTTTTGTCTGGTTTGAGTTTGCATGGGTCTTGTGCATGCTGTCACCATCGCTGTAGGTTCATATGAGTAAGTTCCTGGCCACCTGGAAAACTGTTTCCTTGTGGTCATTCACCACCCTTGGCTCTTTCTGCTCCCTCTTCTGCAGTAGTCCCTGAGCCCTAGATAACAGATGTTTGATATAGGAGTCCTATGCAGGGACATATACTCTGAAGTCTCTTATTCTCTACATTGTGGCCAGTTGTGGCTTTCTGTGTTAACCATCTGTTGCATGAGGACGCTTCACTGGTGAGAGTTGAGAGATGCATTAATATTCTCTCTGTCCCCTGTTCTTCTGTGTTCTGTGAACCTTAAGTGTAGCGGTTTCATTGTAGACATGTCGCTTAGGGCTTGGCATCTCATAGACGCTTATTCTCTGAGTGACCAGTGAGGAACTATGTCTCTGTTGCAAAAGAAAGCTTCTTTGATGAATGGCGAGAGGTATACTTGTCGGTAAATATGAGAATAGATATTAGCATACAGTAAGAAATCATGTTTGTCTAGGGATGTGACCAGTATAGGTTTTCCTCTAGGATCTATGACCTCCATCCGTGTCTGTTTGCCTGTGTTCACAATACCACACATGAGGTCCCTCCCACTGAGTGGACCTTAAGTCCAATTAGATAGCTGTTGATACATCGAAGATAAAAGTGCCACTACTGCACTGTTTGTTAGTTTGCTGTGCTGATCATTGTTATGGTTATTAGGCTTTACAGCTGGGTGGGAACATTGATTAGTTTTCTCCCTTAGTGGCTTGCATAGTATCCTCTGATACTATGAGACCTGAAAACTAAAGACTTTTTGACATTTTTGCTCACTAAGTAAGGGATAAATGTATAATAATAATTCTAGTAAAGAAATTCTCAGAGTCAGAAGTTACATAATCAAAACTGACCCAGATGTTGAAATGCTCTAGAGTAAGTTTACTTCATCTGGGTTTAAGCTACATGGATGAGAGAGATAGAGAATGACAGTAGTCAGGCCTTTGGGGTTTGACTCTTAACAGGGGAGCTAAAGTTTCAGCTTATTTACTAAGGATGGTGAGCTATATTCCTTGATTCATAAAAATGGACATATGCACAAAAACCCAAAGAGATGTGGAACTGTTCTTCCATATCACAGCAGGAAAGAAACTCAGAGTATGGTGTATGGGAATAGTTCAGCTTTATTGGTAATGTGGGCACTTTTCATTTCAGCCATGTGTTGAACGGGTTCTTTTCTTTAATAGAAGTAGATTGTAATACATCACCTTTGCTTTCACACTTGAGATGAACAGATCACATTCACTCTTTGGTGAGCTACTGTATGTCTAAGGTATTTTGGATCACAGAACAAACCTCTTTCATCTGACTCCAGCATTTCCTCATGCTCTTTTGAATCACAACTGTAATGTAGCTCCTGTTAGCAACAGAGAGCTTAGCATTTGTGAAATGTGCAAGATCATGTTGAGATCCGCCACCCCACACCTGTCCTGTCAAGTGACTTCTAGTTACCCAGGCTATTTCCCTGTTATTACACCTTCTCTTCCAAAAACAGGAGGGATAAAAAGGGGGTATTTCTGTCTTAACCGTAGCAGTTTACAAAACCTGAGACATAGAGTGGTTAGAAAAGAAAGAAGTGGTAATCAAAAGCTAAGAAGCAAAATGCTTATTTTAGAAGGCCTAAAGCTGATAGAACAAGCCTAATTAACCAGAAATTACTGAGCAAATTATCATTATCCCCTTAGAAGACTGTCAGAAACCTCACACTTGGCCCCACAGCAGAGTTCCATGTGGCCAAGGTAGGAAGGGCATCCTGACCTGAGTCTCTGCTTTCTTGATCTCTGTCCACTGCCTTCCTTTCCAGAAAGGTTTGCTTCTTCTTAGTTTTCATGTTTTCCTGGCCTCCTTTTCTGTTTTACTAATAGATCAGCTATTACAGTCCATTTTGCTAGCATGTGTTCTGTCAAGTTGGCTCTAGATAGTTTTGTGTCCCTCCCACACCAACCCCACCCCCTCTTAAATATATGCACTCGGGATTTCAACAGAATGTCTCTGTAGTCAATCAGGCATCACTGTCTGTTCTGAGCTGGTGGCCTTCCTAATCACTGGCATGTTTTGGGGGGTGTCTTTCTAGAGCGTTCTGCCATACTTTGTAGCTACCAAACTTGCTAAAATCCAAAAACCAACTTTGGACAAGCCCTCTGCACAGATGTTTGTGAAGTCTGCAATTAAAACAGTAGGCTTGCAGTCCCGAACCACCGGATACGTGATCCATGCTCTCATGGTATGTAGATTTCCAATTCCTAACCAGTGTTTTGGGTTTGGGGATTTCTTTCTGCATGATCTATTAGCATCAATACATGTATATTTTACTTCAAACTGTATATTTAAGAGCTTTGAAATGTATATAAATAACAGTCCAGGAAAACATAAATAGCTGGTAGACTTCGGTTTAGCCCAATTATAGGCTTTACTTATATTTCTCCCATTTTTTTTTTTTTCCTTAGGGCTCAATAAGCTCAATCCTGCCTCGTTGTATCTATTTTAAAATCACCATGGGTTTCAACAAGTCCGTGCGGAGTCGCTATCTGAAGAAAACCAAGAAGAACTAAGTACTGCAAACTCGCCAAGCTACTTGGCCAGATGCCCTCAGCACAGGCTCCCCCAGTCTCCAGAGTCTGTACTGTCCTTTGAGTAACTAACATGGCCGAATTGGCATCATAATTGGGAAGAAAACAGAAACTGCTTTTAGGGATTCTAATACAGCCAGGAATAGTTTAATGTAAATGCCTGTATCAGATGGATGTAGGCCCATATTACCAGTACCCCTTGACAGAAAGGAATATGATTACAGCAAGTCACAGAATGACAGGGACAGATATAGAGCCCATCTGGTCCAAAATGCCAGTCATTTTATAGTCATTACACTATAAAATGTAATGACCAGCTACTGTTTTGTTTAACACTTAGAGGGAATGGGGCTTAACTGACTTGCTTGTAGTTAGACACTACACAGTTTACATAAATTTCTGTAAGGTTTTCTACAAGTTCCAGTTGGTGTATGTATGTGGAACTATTCTCAAAAGTAGCTAATGACATGAAATTTTGAAATATGAAATTATTTCTGACCTGAGTCCACTGAACTCTTTCTTGTAACACGTCTTCTCTGTTTAAATGTATGTAACTACTGAAAGCTGTATGGCAAGATTGAATTGTAAATGTAAATGGGCCAAAGCATACACTTGAGACTGGTAACTTCCTATGGGACCACTGGGGTCCAGGAAAGCAGCATGCGTGGACCCCCGGCCTTCTTTGTATCTACGCTGTACTAACACCACTCACCCATAACAACAGACTCATAGAATAGCAGGGGCATTGTGGAAATGGTATTGTTGTTTTTAAGTTGGTGCCCCATCAGAGCACATATATCTGGATTTAATAAAAGATGATGTAACTGGTGTGGAAAGAAAAAATATTTTTTGGTGATTGAAACTAAAGCCCTATTTACACTGAATTAAATAAGTTAAAGTTGACTGTTACTGGCATCATAGTCTGCATAGGGATGTCACCAAGGAAGAATTCAGTACTGGATATGCAGGATGGAAGGTCAGCGTGTACATAGACTGTGCTCCCTAGTTTGAAGCACCAAATTTGTAAAGAAAAAAAATTCAGTTGCAGTGTTTAAATGTTTCAGACTGTTAGTTTTACCAGCTAAGGAAACAGCCTCCCCACCCCACCCCCCCCAAAAAAAAAACAAAAAAAAATTTACCCTCTGTTCTCAAAATCATTTGTAAGAGAAAAAATATTTTAGCACCCAAAGCGCACAGGAGCACATAGCCTCAGAATAAAGGATAGCCATTGAGCTGGGCACAGTGGTGCACTCTTTTAGTCCCAGCACTTGGGAGGCAGAGGCATGCGGATCTCTGTGAGTTCAAGGCCAGCCTGGTCTACATAGTGAGTTCCAGGCAGATGGGGAAGGATGGTAACAGGAACAGTACACCATGAGGTTGACAGCGTTTCCCATAACCCAGATAGAAAGTAGCAGTGATTCCCCCTGGGAAATCCTTTGGCTGCTCCAGAACTTCTCTGTTCTGTCTTTGACTGCTTCCGTATGGCAAGTGTTGTCTTGTGTTTAACACTCAAGGAGGGAGGTGATGATGTGAAAATGGAATTTTCAGGTGCCTTTAAAAGGAAAAATTTCACTGAAAACAAAACATATACTCAAAGTCATTATGGTGAAGTATATTTTGTAGAGTCAAAAAGGTTGCTTTATATTGGCAGCTTTACACTGTGGTGCATGCTGGGTAAGCTCTGAGTTCAAAAAGAATAAAGCTGGGGATGGTCTTCATTGCATATGTCAAACTAGTGTACCTCAGAGAACTGAAAATCACATTTTACTTTATTGCTCCTCCCATGTCCTTTTGCTCAGACATGTGCAGTACCCCATTATAGGCATGTGGTGGTATCTCACAGCCCAATGGCTTGTACCCTTGTAATTTGCCCTTATGCGGGTCCACATACATGGCTGCCAAGGTGCCCTTGTTCGTCTCACTTCTTCTAATGGTCCTGCTGAAAGGAGATGAATTCTGAGTTCCCTCACTTGATGCTTACTTCATCAAAATACTGTAGAACTGAACTGTGTATAGTGAGTGTCAGTGCTCATAACAATATCAAAGTGCTGATTCAGTGTGTGAGGGATTTATTGAGGGTTGTGAGAGAAAGATTGAGCTTTGGTACTAACTGGTCTCTCAGCCCTGATACCCAAAATGACCCAACTCAGTGGTCCTGCACACCATTACCATTCTGTTTTTGTGCTCTGTGGTTTACCAATGTCAAAACCGATGACCACGGCTCTAAAATGCATTAGAAACTAGTTAGTGTACTGCATAATAGCCTAATATTTTCAGTAAGTATATTGTGCTGTTCATTATATCATGTGAGATGCATCATTTAAATGCCCTGTAGAAGTGTAGTTCTCTCCCTACTGTGGTGTATATGGAGACAACTAGACCTGTTAACTGTATCTAACATGAACGCAAACATTAGATCTTAAAATTGTTAGTATGAGTGGCACATTGCAACTTTGCCCACTTTGTACAGGTCATCAAAAAGAAAGCAAAAATAGACAGTGCAAATATTAATCCTAAAAGGATATAAGCAAGCTTGGCTTCTACAATACTACTTTCCAGGCACACTGGTCTGTGCATTTTTGAGTGCCAACTGTTTATTCTTCCAGGTGCTGGAGAAACAACAGTGGACAAAGGTGGCAGAAACCTTTGTCCATGATGAGTTACAGAATTTACTTTTGAGCTGGAGGCTGGGGTGGAATGAGATGAGGGGAAAGGAAGGCAGTGATGGTAAAGAATACTGTAGGCTGTGTGGGAAGGATGCAGGTAAGGGTGTTGGCATCAGGTACAGGAAGCAGTACTGGGAGCCTGGGAGCTGAAAACAAGTACTGCCGGACACTGCAACAGTCTTGAGCCCACTACCTAGGGCAAAGCCGTTTAAGGCAGACCAGCTACTGCAATGCTCCCAGAGCAGCAAGGACCACACATGTATGGAGAGAGCCTAGCTGAGAGGATTTCTGTTCCGGGGACCTGCTTTGGCATAGTTGAGTTCTAACCAGCCCATGGTAAGTCACCTTTGCTTTCTTGACTGTATTTCATTATTGTACACTGCTGATTCGGTCTGCAAGTATCTGACTTGGGATTTTTTTGCATATGTACCTTCAAAAGTGACCTAGAGACTTTCTCAGAATTTTTTGGTCTGGTTTTAGTATCAAGATAATAACTTCATTAAAGAGGTTAGGAAGTATTGTCCATTTTACTATTCTCTAGGAAGAATTTTTGAAGGTTAGAACAGTCAGTTCTTTGAAGATTTGTACAAACATCTAGTGGCACTCTCTGTCTGGATGAGACTTATCTCTTGATTAGATTTTTTTTAAAAAGATGTATGAGCCGGGTGTGGTGGCACATGCCTTTAATCCCAGCACTTGGGAGGCAGAGGCAGGCGGATCTCTGTGAGTTCAAGGCCAGCCTGGTCTACATAGTTCCAGGACAGCTGGGGCTACAGGGAGACCCTGTCTCAACAAGACCAAACA
>NW_008352133.1:1452863-1503674 GCF_000622305.1 Nannospalax galili
ATGTATGTGTATCAGTTTTTTATCTACATGTACGTATGTGCAGCACATGCATGCAGTGCCTTCAGAGGCCAAAAGAGGGTGTCAAATCCCCTGAACTGTAGTTTAAAAGCAATTGTTAGCTGCCATATGGATATTGAGAACAGAATTCTGGTCCTCTGCAAGAGCAGCCAGTGCTCTTAACTGCTGAGCCATCTCTCCAACCCCTGATTATATTTTTTATGGTAATTAGAATATTCTGGATTTCTTCTTTTTAAATTTTGAAAAATATTTTCAAGGCATTCATTGATTCATTCCACAGATATATAAATGTATTAGCATACAGTGGCTTAAGGAAATTTATTTTTTAATTGCTGCTTATATTTTCTTTCCTGATATTTGTGTCAGTTTTAGTAGCTTTTCCTTGACCACTTGTCAGAAGTTATCTACTATCACTGTTATTTTGTTTGCTTGAGATAGAGTCTCACATTATAACAAAAGCAGGCAGGGATCCTTGAATTCTCAGCGATCCTCCTGGCTTCGTCTTCCGAGTGCTGGGATTAAAAGTATGAGTTACAATGCCTGACATTCTTTTTTGTAAAAGAACCAACTTTTTAGCTTTGTTAATTCTATCTACTTTTCTTTTTAAAACTTATTACATTTAATTATTTGTGTGTGTGTGTGTGTGTGTGTGTGTGTGTGTGTGTGTGTAGCATAGAGCACACATGTGGAGGTCAGAGGATCTCCACAGGAGTTGTTCTCTCCTACCACAGGGGTCTTGGAGCTCAAACAGGTCATCAGGCTTGGCAGCAAGCCCTTTACTCCCTGAACATCTCACCAGCCCTGCCCTTCTCTTGTCATATCCTGCTTTTTGAGGGTTCCTTTTCTTTTTCTTATTTTAGTATTAGGTGTTTAACTCATTCATGTTTAATGTTTTTTTCCTAAATATGTAAGCACCTAAATTTATCCCCTTTGCTGTATGTATTCCACAATTGTACATGCTGTGTGCACACAAACGTATATACAGACATGGTTATTCTTTATGATGTTTTTGCATTGGTTCCTTTGACCTCCGAATTACTTAAAAATGTGATTTTTAGGGCTTGAAAGATGGTAATTAAGAGCTCTTGCTGCTCTTGCAGAGGACACAAGTTCAGTTCCCAACACCTACGGTTGGGTGGCTCACAAATGCCTGTAGTTCCACCTCCAGGAGATCTGCCTTTTCTAGCCTCTAAGGGCACCTGTACTCACCCACCCACCCACACACATATACAGAATTTAAAATAATAAACCTTTAAAGTTAAAATAATACGTTTTCAAGTGGGCAAAACTTAAAAGGCTTTATAAATGTATTTCTTTTTTAAAAAGTTCTGGTCTGGTGTGATGGCACGTGCCTGAAATCCCAGAATTTGGGCAGTGGAAGCAGGAGGATCAGTAATTAGGTAGTGAGTTCAAGGCCACCCTGGACTACACCTCTACAAAACAACCTTGTTATTAGTTCTGTTAGTACACACCTTTAATCCCAACACTTAGCAGACTGAAGCAGGAGGATCACAAGTTTGCTATCCTGAGAAAGGGTCTCATGTATCCCATAAAGACCTAAAATTCACTATGTAACTGAGGATGGCCTTGAACCTCTCATCCTTTTGCTTCTGCTTTCCAAGTGCTTGGATTACATATGTGGGATTTTGAGGGTTTTTTTTTTTTTTTTATAGTTTTGGGTTAGATAGTATTAGGGACTGAACTCAGGGCCTTATGTATGCTAGGCAGGTGCTTTACTACTGATCTATATCCCTAGCATCACAAGTTTAATGCCAGCCTGAACTGAAAAGGCAAGATTTTTTTTGGTATTTTTTTTTATGTGTATGAGTGTACTGCCTACATGTGTGTAAGTGTACCCATGTCGTGGAGTGCCCTCGGAGGTCAAAAGAGGGTGTCAGATCCCCTGGAACTGGAACTACAGACAGCTGTTAGTTGCCATGTACATGCTGGGAATCGAATCTGGGTCCTCTGCAAGAGCAGCTAGTGCTCCCAACCACTGAGTCATCTCTCCAGCTCCATAGCAAGATCTTTGTTAGAAAATGTTTTATTAGATTTTTTCTTTGAGAATTTCATACATCTATACAATGAAATATATCCACCTCTATTTCCCCTCCAACTCTCCCTGTATTCCCTCCAATGCACCCCACTCCCAAATTCATCTTTTCTTTTTTGCAAGCTTTTATCTCAAAAAAGAAAAAAGACACAGCCTTAATATTGCCATTATTAAGACAGTTTTATGTTTGTGTACCCTATCATGGTGCAAAAGGACACTAAACCCAATGTGACATCCCTACCAAAATCTAGTCAAGATTAAATAGCAGAAAAAACTAAGTCAAGGAATATTGTACAAGGTTCCAAGCCTAGCCAGGCATGATGTTGCACACCTGTAATCCTGGCACTGGGGAGACTGAGGCAGGAGGCATCCAAGTTCAGGCTGTCTCAAAACAAAATCAGCCTGCACTTGTCAGAAGTTTCAAGTTTAAATGATACTACAGGGATGTGAAACTACAACACACAGTCCAGGTTTGGATCCTTATCTGCCTACATTTTTTTTAATTGAATTATTACAAATTTGAGACAGGGTCACACTACATAGCCCCAGCTGGCCTGGAACTCTCTCTCTGTAGACCATCCCAGGTTGACTTCCAATTTAGAGCTATATACCTGCCTCTCCTTTGCTTCCTGAGTGCTGGGAGTGACACCACACCTGTTTTACCTACATTTTCTTTTAATTTGACATTATTGAGACCACTGATAAAATTTTAATTAACAATGTGTCGCTGTATCAAGACTGATTTCCAGATTTTGATAGCTGTACCTTAATAACTTGATAGAACGTTCCTTTTTTTTATAAAAAAAAAAAAAAAAAAAAAAAAAAAGGTGTGCCAAGGTATTATTTTATGGATAAGGTACATTGTAGGTGCAATTGAATCTCAAAAGAAAAAAAATCCACTAAGATATGTGCAAAGGAAATGAAAGAGCAACAATCCAGCATGAACATTTGGAGAATCTAGGTGAAGGTGTTTGTGAATTATTTATACTGTTTGCAAATTTAAATCTGAAATTATTTGTTACAGTGAACACAATCACAGGACTGCCACATAGGGATGGTCAAATTAAGAGCCCATTTATTTAGCATAAAAACAGTTGGAGCTGGCTCACATTCAGAAGAACTCTCCACCCCAAGGAGAAGCAGAACAGGCTTTATAAATCCTAAATAATGTATCATTATATCATGCCAGGAGCAAAGCCAATAGCCATGGTTACCAGGTCCCTTAACAAAAAGCACCTAATGCAAATCTGACACAGTCCAGGCAGATTAGATTATTTAAAACCTTGGCCACAGTCTTGCCAGCTGAAAAAAATGGAAAAAAGCACCTATCTCATGTCTTGTAAACATAGGTCAGTGCATTTGAAGCACTGAGAACCCAAGCTGGCACAAAGCATGTGTTGTTATTGTAGTTTGATGAACAATGCCCCCCCCAAAAAAACTCTTAACTCTGAACAATATGAGTGTTATGTTACACATAAAGTTAAGTAAAAATAATTTTTAATTTGAAAAAAGGTCTGTTTTCTAGTAAGTGCTTAAATCAAGTTTATTCATTCTGTTCATACTTTTTATCTTTTAATAACTTTCATTTGCCCAATCTACAAATTGGAAAAAGTATGATTTTACGTTTTTTAATTGTATTATGTATGTGTGTTAGTGTAAGTGTGTGTGCATGCGTGCACACGCACACACCACGGCACTTGGAAGGAGGTCAGAGGACAAATCTTGGGAGTTGGCTCTCTCCTCTCTCCTGCTACCTTACAGCACCCAGGTATGCAACTCAGTTTGTCAGTCCTGTGCACTAGCACCTCTACTCACTGAGTCATCTCTCAGGCCCAGAAAAAGTGCACTGAATTCTCTCCCTGTAATGACAGGTTTTCCATTTCTCCTGTTCTATGGATTTTTACTTTATACATTTTACCAAGTAAGTGAAGTTCAGAACTCACCCTCTTGGTGAGCTGAACTCTGTCTTAACACCTTCCTCGTTGCCAGTGCCTTTAGCCTTCACACCAGGTTTCTGTGATACCAACAGCTGCCTTTCTGGGCTGCAGGGATATTTGGTAATATACTTTTCAGTCCTTTTTTTTTTCTTCCTGGTTTATTTTATCTTGTCTTTTGTAAGCCAGATGAACCTTTGGCAATTTTATTGAACAACTGCTTCCTTTAACAGGCAGCATCTTTCCTTTTAATTCATTACTCCTACAACATAATTCACTTCTGTCATTAGTTTATGCTTTTTTTAACATTTATTTATTTATTTTGTGCGTGTGTGTGTGTATACATACAAAGTGTGTGACTGCCAGAGCACACAAGTAGAGATCAGAAAATAACTTGTGGAAATTGGTTGCCATGAGACCTCCAGGGATGGAACTCAGATCCTCAGGCCTGGTGGCAAGCGCCTTTACCCACTGAACCCATCTTGCCCGCCCCTATTGGTTCCTTTTCTGCTGCTTTTCTCTGACTTCTTAACACACTGTTCTTAGTTTTAAGTTTCCTTTTTCTCTGTGCTAGTTTGGAAATTTCACATGGTATCTTTCTGGTGTTTACTCTTGAACTTTGCCCTCTTTAAGCAAAAAGGCTTTAGAACCTTGGAATTCCAATGAACCCTTTTCTGATTTACATGGGATTGTGAACCAACATTCTAATGGGGACTTTAAAAATTATTTTTAAAAAATATTATTGGGGGGGCGGAGAGATGGCTCAGCAGTTAAGAGCACTGGCTGCTCTTGCACAGGACCAAGGTTTGATTCCCAGCACCACATGGTGACTAACAACTGCCCATAACTCCAGTTTCAGGGGATCTGATGCCCTCTTCTGAACTCTGAGGGCACTGCATGGCTCAGGTGCACCTACCTGCATGCCTGCAATTCACTCATACACATAAAATAAAAATAATAAATAAAAGTGTATTGTCTGAAGTTACGGACAGTGGTTAGCCCCCAATCGGTTTTTAAAATCCTGTATTATGGCATATTTTCATGATTTTTAAAATATTTTATTTATTATTTTTATTTTATGTGTATGAGTGTATTGCCTGTGTGTAGGTAAGAGCACCTATCTCGTGCAATGCCCACGGAGGACAGAAGAGATTGTTGGATCCCCTGGAACTGGAGTTATGGACAGTTGTTATCTGCCATGTGGGTGCTGGGATTCGAACCCTGGTCTTCTGCAAGAACAGTGTTCTTAACCGCTGAGCCATCTCTCCAGCCCCTTTCATGATTCTCTTTAAAAAATAGTTTATTTTTATTTTTTATATGTATGAGTGTATTGTCTACATGTATGTGAGTACATCCGTATCATGCAATGCCTACAGAGGTTGGAAAAAGGCATTGGATTCCCCTAGAACTAGAGTTACAGATTGTTGTTAGCCACCATGTGAGTGCTGGGAATTGAACCCAGATCCTCTGCAAGAGCAACCAGTGCTTTTAACTGCTGAACCATCTCTCCAGCCCCTCATGATTCTTTTTAAAATTTATTTTATTTTGTTTTATGTATGATTATTTGCCTGCATATATGTAAGTGCATCTGTGCATGCAATGCCTGTGAAGGTCAGAAGAGGGCATCAGAGCCTCTGGAACTAGAGTTACATGGTTGTTAGCTGCCAAGTGGTTGGTAGGAGCTGAACCCAGGTTCTCTGTAAGAGCAGCCAGTGCTCTTAACAGCTGAGCCACCTCTCCAGCCCTTTCGTGATTCTTTTATGTGCACATTTTTATGTATAATAAATGACCAGCAGGGGAGAGGCACAATAAAACACTTGCCTCACAAGCCAAGGACCTGAATTCCACTCCCAGGAACCACATAAAACTGTCAGGCTTGGTGGCATGCACTTGTGATCCTAGCTAGGGAGCCAGAGATGGGAGGATCCCTGAGCTCTCTGATCAGCCCACCTAGTCTACTAGGGTAGCAGAGGCCAGTGAGAAACCCTGTCTCAAAGAAGACAATTGTCCATCCTGAGGTTGACACCTGAGGCTGTTTGGCCTCTACTCACACATGCAAATATGTATATACTCCCCTCCTCCCCTCTCCCGTGAATAAAAAAATGGCCACTTGCTTTTGTGCTGTACCTCTCAGACCTTTCTATTCATGTCATACTTTAATTGGCCTCATTATTTCATGTATTTTTTTTTTTCCTTAAATGGTAGTGTGGTTTGGATTTGATGACATCTTAAAGAATGAAGTATTCTTGGCTTCAGTTTGAGTATCTAGAAGTCAGCATCAAGGAGGGCAGGAGACTGAGCTTGGGCCCCTTTGACTCACTGATCCCGAGCTTCATGTGAGTGTATCAACACTTGAAACTTTGTACTAAGCCTACTTGATTCACTGTGTCTCTGGACTTGTGTCTTGGTCGTTTCTTAAAAGGTGATCAGACACTGTCATCTTGTCTCCATCTGAGTCTGGGTACTGGTGCAGGCTGCTTCACCTGCATCTGCAGCAGTCTGTCCTACCTCCCAGCCTTGTCTTCCTGAGCTGCACACAATGTGATTTCTTCACATAAGCATTCTGATTCTCAAATTCCTTGTGTCTCATCTGCTACGAAATCTAAGCATTAAGATTCTAAGTTCAGTTATAGTCATTGTTTTTCTAAAATTGTATTTGATTCTCTTTGATGTCTGCTTTCCTTATTAGATCAATCCTAACACTTGTATTGCTTGCTCACTTTAAAATTCAGTGTTGGTGGGCTGGCAGTCTGTAACACAGTGGTAAAGCAGTTGCCTAGCATTGATAAGGCCCTGGCTCCATCCCCAGCACCACAAAAAATAATGATTAATAAATACAATTCAGTGTTTGCAGCTCACATAACTTAATACAGTGGCATTTTGTAGTCCATATCTAGGGATTCCAGCATCTTTAATTTTTGCTGTTGACTTTGGCTTTTGACTTTTTGAGGCAGAGTCTTTCTGTGTGGGCCAGGTTAGCCTCAAACTCCAAGCACTCTTGCCTCACCCTCCCCAGTACAGAGATTACAGACATATGTTACCATGCCCAGCCCAATATCCTTAATTCTTCAAAGTCTAAATGTATCATTTGTTTCTCTAGTGGTTTTCTTTGTTGCTTGTTTTTTTGTTTTGTTTTGTTTTGTTTTTGAGTAATCTTTTTAAAATTTATGTATTTGGGAATAGAGAGATGACTCAGCAGTTAAGAGCACTGGATGCTTTTGCAGAGGACATGGGTTCCATTCCCAGCATCCACATGGCAGCTCACAACCATCCTTAACTCCAGTTCCAGGGAACCTGATGCCCTCTTCTGGTCCCTGAATGCATTGCATGCATGGGTGCATTTACACATGTGCAGGCAAAACACATATATACATATACTACAAATAAATTTTTAATTTTTAAAAATAAAAATTTATTAGTGTGTGTGATGGTGGGGGGTGTGCATGCCTTAGCATATATGTCACGATCAGAGGACAACTTCGTGGAGTTGGTTCTCTACTTCCAAGTATGTGGATACTGGGGGATTGAATACTGGTGGTCATCAACCTTGCACAGCAAGTGCCTTACGTGTGGAATCATCTCACTGGCTCTGTTTCTTTTTTTTTTTTTTTTTTTTTTTTTTTTGACAGTCTCCTTGTAGTCCTAGCTGGCCTAGCATTCACTATGTTGTTGGGGACCCCTGCTGTCTAAGGTAGCAGTCTCTACATGTCCTGATAGCCGCAAGCCGGCTCGGCGTTCATATGCAGAGGCTCCCTTTCTCAGCTGGGCGCCTTCCTACTCTCTTCCTGACTCACCTTTTGAAGTGCCCGTCACAGATACATATCCTCCGGCATGAAACTGCCAGGTTTTCCTGTGTGATAATCAGGCAATGTCTGACAGCCTGGCAGAAGCCCACCACTACATGTAAATGGGGCATCCTACAAAGCATCTATCAACTAAGGCTTTTGCTACTGTCTCCACACTATAAATATCCTGGTTTCCCCAATGAATCAGAGCTGAATCACTAAGATCTGGAGCTGAGCTGAGTCACTGAATAAAGGAGCTGTACCTGACTGAGCTGAGTTCTGTGTCTTACTGCCTACGATTCAGTCTCTCCGGAGGGGGCTGTCCCTTCGTAAACAACGACTCATGGAGATCCTGCTTTCGCTGTTCTTGCACCTCCCCTCGTAATCCGGCGGCCGGCGGATCGCATACCTCGAGGGAGTGCCCGGTAGCTTGGAACGGAACTCGCCTGGAAGCGCAGCGACCGCTGAGTCGCCAGCATCCAGTAGCCGCGGAGAGCCAGGGACCCGAGCAGCAACGCGGTGCGCGGGACCGCCCATACTATGTACACTAGGCCAGTCTTGATTTCACAGAGATCTGCCTGCCTCTGCCTTTGCCTCCTGAATGCTGGGGCCACTATGCCCTAAGAGACCAGAAAAGTGATCATATCCCCTGGAGCTGGAGTTGTATGCACTTGGAAGCCACCTGATATGGGTGCTGGGAACCCAAATGCCCTGGAACAGCAGCAAGCACCTTTACCCAGAGACTCTTGCTAGCCCTGTTGCTTGGTATTTCTGTTTTGAAGTCCTGTTGGGTTTACTGTGATCTGGATGAGCACCCTCAGGCCTCTGCTAGGTGTTCTCTTTCAGATACAAACTTCCTTTTTCTTCTTTCCTGAGCCTGGGTCCTCTGACAGCCTGGTGCAACCCCACCCCATTTGCGGGATCGGTCATAGTCTTCATTCTTATGCTTATTTTTTCCTTTTGGTTTGGTGATTTTTTTTCTGCCCCTTAGAAATCTCGCTATTTTTTGTTTTGATTTGGGTTTTGGTGTGTGTGTGTGTGTGTGTGTGTGTGTGTGTGTGTGTGTATGTATCCAGACATTACTACAGAAACCAGGATAAGGAAAAGGAACGCGCGTGTGTGACTAGCCTTGTTTTAAAATACTTAGAGTAGTAATATTCGTTTTGCAGGATTTGGGCTTAGACTAAAATTACTTGCTTTGCATTTTATTAGGTGGGGATTTGGTATGATTCAAGGAAATAGATATGATTAAAAACAACACAGGAGAAACTTGAAGCTTCTACAGAGAACAGAAACTAGAAGCACATCCAGTGAGCATTCATGAACGCCAGTGCTGTGTGTGTTTTAATCTTACCCAAAGCTGGTGTGCCCAGCCAGCCACTCTTGCCAGAAGCCTCCATTGAGTTTTTCTCCCCTTCTTCTCCCCTGACCCTCTCATCCTTACTACCTGATTCCCTTTTTTCTTATAGTTTAGATGTTTTGCTAGCCAAAAAAAAAAAAAGAAAATTAAAACGGAAATAATCAACTTTAAAAGAGGGAGAGTTTGTTTTAGTTCACAATTTAAAAAATATATATTTTATTACTTTTATTTTATGTGTATGAGTGTATTGCCTGCATGGACGTGAGTGCACCCGTGTTGTGCAATGCCGCGGAGGTCAGAAGAGGGCTTCAGATTCCCCTGGAACTGGATGGTTCGTAGCCGCCATGTGGGTGCTGGGAATCGAGCTGGGGTCCTCTGCAAGAGCAGTCAGTGCTCTTAACCACTAAGCCATCTCTCCAGCCCTTAGTTCAAAAATTAGTTCACAATTTTAGTTTTTTTGAACTTCTCATCTTTTTATCTCTACCTCTGAAGTGTTGGGGTTATAGGAGTGCATCCTCTTCATGTGATGTTGGGATTACAGGAGTGCATCACCACACTCTGTTTATGTGATGTTGGAGATGGAACCCAGGTTTTTGTGGATGCAAGGCTAACACTCAACCGCCTGAGCTGCATCCCTAGCCCTACAATTTGTTTATTTGCTGTCCTTTATTTTTTCTTTTGGAGACAAGTCTCATGTAGTCCAGGCTGCCCTTAAGCTTGCTGTGTAGGTCTAGATGACCTTGAATTTCTGATTGACTTTGAACTTCTGACATTCTTACTTCCACCTGCCATGCACCACCATATCAGATTTTTTTCATATGGAGCTGGTAATCAAATCCAGGACTTCATGGTTGCTAGCCAAGCACTCTATTAACTGAGACACATCTCCAGTCCCTGGTTCCTAATTTAGCAGTTTCCATCTCTAATAGGTTGGCCCAATTGCTTTCAGGCCTGAGCATATCATGGTACATGGCCATGCCTGAGGAAGTGACTCACTTCATGGACATCAGGGAGCAAAAAGAGAAAGAAGAGGGATTGGGGCCCCACTACCCACTCCAAGGGCTCATCCCATGTGACTGAAAACTTCCAACTAGGCCCACCTCTTAAAGGCTCCCCCAGCTCCCAAGAATGCCAGAGCCTGGAGACTACGCTTTAATATAGGGGGTGAATACATACCCAACCCAGAGCAATATTGCCTATTTTCCCACATATTAATATACTATGTCTTAGAGCTGTTTTAGGTTTACAAGAAAATGAGCAAAAAGCAGAGTTGCCTTAAAGCCCCTTGCTCCTACCTCCTCATGAGCATCTTTTAGGATGATGTAGCTTAGTTGTCAAGCTAACACTGTTAGAGTCCGTAGTTTGCATCAGGTTCACCCTTTTCTATGGATGTTACCTGATGTGTTGTCACTGTGCTGTCACACTCAGTGGCTCCACTTCCCTGAATGTCCCTGCTCACCTCAGAATCCCACCCTTCCTGCATCTCAGTCTTCTGACACTGACCCTTTTATTGTTTTCATAATTCTGCCTTTTCCAGGATATGATGTGGGTGGGGCCCTCTGGTGGGCAGCCATTCACCCTGGCTTCATTTACTTCATCAGCAGGCACTTATGGTCCTTTGATGTCTTTTCAAGGCCATGCTTTACTCACAGAGCAATAGTCCGTTGTATGGACGTACCACCATCTATCAGCCCTTCACCTACTGAAGGATGTCTTGATTGCTGCTAAGTTGGACAATTACAGATGACACCAATATAAACATTTCTGCACAAGGTTTTTCTGTAGACAAAATTTTCAGCCCATTTGTGCAGATATTAAGGGGTGTGATAACTGGGCCATATGGCAGCACTTTTTGACTTACCTCTCTTTAGACTATTTTCTAGTGATTGTCTTTAAAGTGTACTCTTTCTATCACATGCAGGCTAAAGAGTGCTGTTAAATCTTCCCAGAGAGCTGTGGCTTCAGTACTGTACTTTTTAACCACCCACAGTGGAGCTGGGCCCTCCTACATCACTCATCAAGAAGATGTCCCACAGATAGAACCACAGGCCAATCCAATGGAGGAAATTCCTTCTATGAAGTTCCCTCTACCCAGGCATGTCAATTTAACAACTAAAGCTATTATTCAGCACAACTGTAAAGTCTGTCCCTGTGGAAACAAGGGTGCAGACATGCAAGAATCCTTCCAGACTCGCACCTTAGATGTGACTTCTGTAAGTGGTACTAGAAATCTTCAGAGATCAGATGTCACTGTTTCAAACACCCAGTTTGTCCAGAGTCTTATTCCACATGTAGGAAAACTTTTTTATTCGTACACCCACGCTGGTGCAGATGTCACTACATTTGACATTCAGCAAACCAAAGGTTGTGACTACCAAGTACCAACTGTAGAAAAATTGACCTTTGAACTCAGATGAAGCAGGGCTTAATAGTCACAATGCCTCTGGTTCTCTTGGGGCAAAGGCAATTGAGGTACCAAGGCACACCAGTTTTATTTTGTATTCTTTTTTAAGATTTATTTTTGTGTATATCTGAGTGTGTGTGTGTGTGTATGAGTATGCAGGTGCCTGTGGATGCCAGAAAAGAGCATTAATAAACCTGGGGCTGGAGTTATGGTTGTGAACTGTTGGACATGGATGCTGGCAACTAAACTTTGATCCTCTGCAAGAACAGCAAATACTCTTAACCATTGAGCCATTTCTCCAGCCCTGGTTTTGTTTTCTTGCTGTTTTACATAATACATTTGCTTCTATAATGTGGATAACTTACCCCCAAGGTACAGAAAGAAACGGCTCACTCATCATTAGCTTAATCATTTCAGGTACTTTATTATTTATTCAGTATAAGTTCTTACTGATTATTTGCTGACAAATATTATAGCTTGGAAAAAATTCATACCTTATGTAGGAACCTAAAACAAATGAACTCAATAACAGGGTCTGAGTAACATCATTCTGTGGGATGGGAAGCAGGTGAAGGGAGAGTATGTATCTAATGTTTGACCTGTACACTGTGCCAGATGGAAATTACATTTCACGTTCATTATGCCTCTCAAGGCCTGGCTCCTATCTCCTCATCTCGCAACCCTTTCCCTAAGGGTGTTTTTCCCCACAGGAGCCTTCTTTCCACTTTCCACTGAGATCGATTGCTAAAATGGCTCCAGTACTCTACTCATTCCAGTATTCACAGATACTTCACTGTGTGGCTTTGAAACAACTCTGATCAGAGATGGAGACTGTTTCCCCTTCCCTCAGCCTACACTGGCTGTGTTGAGCCAATACATGATGCAGCAGTAATTCTGTGCTGATTTGCACAAGAGCTTTTGTATGTCTGTTCTCTCCCTCACCAGTTCCAGTTCTCTGCTGGAATCTGGGGAAGCACCCTTGACCCCTCAAGGTTGTTTGAAGTTGGTAAAGACTTGAAAGCCCCACAATGAGCTTGCTCCAGAGCAGGATCCCTTCCACCTTGATCCCTTAAGCTAGGGACTGTTCAGTCTGGGTAGTGAGACACTGGTTGGGGATCTCTCATTGCCACATCGTCACTGGGAGCTTTGAGCATAATGTGCTATTATTTTCCTTGGATTGGAGTTTCTCAGAAACAGCAACAGGCACACCACATGCTACATGTGATTAAACAGGGAGGTTTGGTGAGACTCTGCTGTGAAAATCAGCAACTGGAAATGGGCTTGTGTGTGGCTCACTCAGAACCATGTGTAAGAGTCAGCAGCCCTTAGAGCATCTATCTGTTTGTAATTCGGGGGATGGGATGATGGTAGTGTGAAGACTGGTCCACTACAGAAAGCAGACAGCTAGGAAGAGTACAGAGCACTCTACAGATGGTTGCAAAGTGAAGCAAAATATTAAGAATGTAGATTGCTGGGTGTTCCCCAGATCTACTGTTGGGGCTTGGAATATGCTATTTTTTTCAGAATTTTAAAAATTATTCTTTGAAAATTTCACACCTGTGTTCAATATAGCTTGATCATATCCACACTCTTGCCCCCATCCCATTTCCCCCAGGACCCCCGTCACAACTACCTCCCAACTTCATGTCCTCCTTTTAAAACATTCCTGTTCTGGTTTGTTTTGTGTGAGACAGGGTCTCACGTTGTAGCCCTGACTGACCTGAAACTTGCTATATAGACCAGACTGGCCTCAAACACAGAGATCTGCCTGCCTCTGCCTCCTGAGTGCTGGGATTAAAGGTGTGTGCCAACACACTGGGATTTTTTATTCTCATTTATGTGTATGTATGTGTGCCTCTGTGAGTTTATATATAGCATGTACATGCAAGTGTCTATGGAGGCCAGAAGGCATTGGATCCCCTGGGACTGGAGTTACAAGCGGTTGTAAGTCATCTGATGTGGGTGCTGGGAGCTGAATGTGGGTCTTCCACAAAAGCAGTAAATGCTCTTAACCATTGAGCTATCTCTCCAGCCCCATTAATTAATTAATTAATTAATTAAACCCACTGAGTCCAGTTAGTACTGCCCATGTGTGCATGAGTATTGGGTCATCCACTGGGGAATGGGGAACCTACCAGTAGCCACATCCTCAAAGAAAAACGACTCTCCCTCCCTCAATAGCTCTTCATCTAGGGTTAGTAGAATATGTATTTTTAAAAATTTTATTTGTTGGGGCTGGAAAGATGGCTCAGCGGTAAGAGCACTGACTGCTCTTGCAGAGGACCTGGGTTCGATTCCAGGCACCCATATGGTGGCTAACAACCATCCAAAACTCCAGTTCCAGGGGATCTGATGCTGCTTTCTGACCTCTGTGGGCACTGCACAACGAGGGGGAACTTACACACATGTAGGCAATATACTTGTACACATAAAAATAAAATACATTATTTTAAAAAAAATTTTATTTGTTATCTTTATTTTATGTGTTTGGGGTATTGCCTGCATATATATGTGTATCCATATCATGCATTGACCATGGAGGTCAGAAGAGAGTATCTGATCCCCTGGAACTAGAGTTCTGAATGGTTGTTAGCTGCCATGTGGATGTGGGGAATAGAATCCAGGTCCTCTGCAAGAGCAGCCAGTGCTCTTAACCACTAAGTCACTTCATTTTACCACATACCCCAGTGATCATAATGCAGATGGTTTTCCAACCACTTGAGAAACACTGGCTTCACAGGAGAGCCAAGACAGCCAGTGAAGTCTCCTATAGAAGAAATATGACCATGAGGAGAGGAAAGTAGAGCAAGACAGATGAGGGCCGGCCCTGGGGAGTTAGGTCACAAGCCATAGGCAAAACAGTTACTTATAAAAGCCAGCCCTGGACCAGATGCTTGTTGCTTCCAACCCCTGAAGTCACAGTCACTGTCACAGTCAGGACTCAAACAGAAGACAGAAAGTACATAATAGACTGGACAGGACAAAACCAGAGAGTTGTTTAGGGACTGGAGAATGTAGCTCAGTCAGTATTGTGCTTACTTAGCATGCAACAGGCCCTAGGTTCGATCCCCAGCACCACATAAACTGGTCATGATAGCATATGCCTGTAATTTCATTATTCTGGAGGTGGAAGCAAGAGGATCAGAAGTTCAAGGTCATCCTTGGCTACAGTGTGTTCAAAGCTAGCCTGGGTTACACAAGACCCTGTCTCAAAAACACAAAAATAAGAATTATTAATAATGGGTTAATGACAAGGGAGAAAGAAGAATCCAGAAGATTCAGGAAGACCATTTGCAAGCAAGGAGCATACACAACCTCTCTCTATATGAGGCAGTGCAGCAAGAAAGAAGACTTGGAATTGCTCTCTCTGCTAGGGCAAAGACCTACACCCCACTAGAAACAATGTGGCCATGTTTTGCTTGGTGATGGAGATCTTTGCTGAGGGGCTGGGCCATAAAAACTCATGGTGGCACTTGGGTGGATGCCCATGGGCCAGTGCTTCCTGTAGATCCAGTTCAGGTGATGGGCCAGTGTCCCAGAGCTGCCCAAATAAATTACTACAGCTTAAAACAAGAGAAGTTTCTCTTCCAGAGGCCAGAAATCCAAAGTCAAGATGTCATCAGGGACACACTTCCTCTAAAGGGAAGTCTTTCCTTCCCCTTTCCAGTTTCTGGTCACATCAGGTTTGCTTGGCTTGTGGGAGCATCACTCTAGCCTCTGCCTCTGTCTTCACGTAGCTTTCCTCCTGTGACTCTCTCTGTTCATCTGTCCCTAAATCATCCTCTCCTTTCATAAGAACAACAATCAGTGGAGCAGGACACATCCTAATCCTGTGTGATCTCACCTTAAATTGATCACTTTTACAAAGACCTTATTTTGAGATATGGTCACATTTGCAGGTTCTGAGTGACTGTGAATTTGAAGGGGTATGCTATTCGACCAAGGACAGAGTTGTGCCTAGGACCCAGGAAGAAAAGCCCTGTGTTAACTAATTTTCCCTCTCTATAACCAATACATGACAGAGAAACAAAGGGAGAATGTTGGGGACCCCTGTTGTGTAAAGTAGCAGTCTCTCCATGTCCGGATAGCCCATGGGCTCTGCTTCATATGCAGAGACTCCTTTTATCAGCAGGGTGCCTTCCCAGCATCTTCCTGACTCACCTTTTGAAGTGGCCGCCACAGATGCCCTACCAAAAACATGGCCTCTGGCATAGGAACTGCCAGGTTTTCCTGTGTGATAATCAGACAATGTCTGGCAGCCTGGCAGAAGCCCACCACCACATGTAAATAGGGCATCCTGAAAGCACCTATCCACTAAGGCTCTTGCCACTGCCCCCACAGTATAAATATCCTGGTTTCCCCCTAATTAATCGGAGCTGAATCACTTAAGACCCTGAGCCGAGCTGAGTCACTGAATAAAGGAGCTGTACTGAGCTGAGTTCTGTGTCTTACTGCCTACGATCCAGTCTTCCCGGAGAGAGCTGTCTCTTCGTAAGCCACGGCTCACGGAAATCCTGTTTCGCCGTTTCTCACACCTCCCCTCGTGGGTGGGTGGCCAATGGGTCGGAACTTAGAGAGAGAGTGCAGGGTGGAAATTGAAACGGAACCGACCAGGCAGCTGACAGCGGTCCTAGAGCCTACAGCTCCGGTAGCAGAGACCCACAGCAACATGCGCCACGAGATCCCCGCACCCCATAGGAGAAGAGATTTATTTTGACTCACAGTTTCACAGGGTGTGGCCTGGGAAGGAACAGTGTCTAGAGCACTCCTTCCACAGTGGTGGGAGCATACACAGCTGCATGTCCACATGGCCCAGGCCAGAAGCAAAGAGCTAGACCATACCTGGAGATAGGCATAGCCTTCAAAGAAGGTCCACCCTAGTGATCAATGTCTCTAAGTTAGACACCACTTCCCAAATGTTCTACAGCTTCCCAAAACAGTTCCCCAAGCTGAGGACCAAGTGTTCAAACAAATGAGCCTCTGGGGGACATTTCCCACTAAATGGTTAACAAGGCTCTTCTCTGCAGGACCCTCCACTAATGAAGCTTACTATTGGGTTGGGCAACAAGGGTGAACTATTGACGTTCACGGGACAGTGAAAGGTGGTCTTCAGGCTAAGAGACAAAGGGGTTGACAACTGGCAAAATCCAGTCCCTTTGCTTCTGAGTTGACATATGCACCCTTCTACATACATTCAAACTTCTGTAGAACAGTTCGATTCCATTTCCATTTAGCAAGGTATAAATGAATAAAATGAAATTCCCAAACTTGGTATACTGTTATGTTAACTGTCCTTAAATCAATTATAATCCTACTGAGTATTCTGTTAACTAAAAATTAAATGTAAAAGTACCCTCTAGCAACACACACTACTGGAAAAGAAGACAGTGGGTATCATACACAAATAGGGACACGCATACAATGCACAAGGAAAGGGGGAAGCTAGAGCAGTTAGTCTCTGCCATTAATTATGAAATCAGAGTTGACATCCAAGGCTGCCACCACCCCTTCCATGTTTCCCTTGCTTTTAGTCAGAACCTCAGCTTCCTGGTTTCTTTCACTGGTGGAGTGCCCTAGATCCTCATTCCTAAAGGACCTGAGTTATGAGCCATTCTGTGTTGCTGCTGCTGCTGTTTTCTGATAACATTGTGGCCATGAGGTACTGAGAGACACCCCAGAAACCCTCACAGTCCTTATCTCCATTTCATAGCAACAGCCTGAATATCCCCCTGGTAAGTGGGATCAATCACCCCAGCCAAGAGAATAATGCTTTTTCTTCATGTTTTTTTTTTTTGGTTCAGTGACATAAGAAACCCCAAAAGGTGCCAGTTCCATATTCCAGCTCAGTGAAACCATTGTTTTACTCCCCAGAAACAGTTCCATCCTGGAGACTCAGATCCTGAAGCCAGTGATGCTCATAGGTGCTAGGAAGTCGGGTACTGAGTGATTAGTGTAAGGAATAGCTCTCATTTTCACCCTTTGGTTCCTAGTCGTGGGTTCTGTTAGAGGGAAGAGCTCTCCATAGTATGCACTCTGGTTCAAAGCATATACTGCATGCAGTAATAGAGAACTCCAGCCATGCAGTGGGTCATCTTCCTCTTCCACCGTGGCTACAAATGCTCTTCAATCAACAATTCCATCTTTCAATTAGCTCAACTGTTTCCAGTTAGTGGGGATTTAATTCCATGGAATTACATTTAAGCCCACTGGCATGAACTGAGTCTATTTTTTTTTCTTTCGTTTTTTTGAGACAAGGTCTCCCTGTAGCCCCAGCTGACCTGGAACTCACTATGTAGACCAGTCTGGCCTCCAGCCCACTAAGATTAAAGATGTGCACCATCATGCCTGGCTTAAACTGAGTTTCTTGATCAGGAGCTGTATATACTATTGGGGATGCCATTGGTGAAGAAGGTATTTGAGAGGTCTATAGATGGTGGTGTGACCGAAGCAGAGCAGGCCATGAAGGTACCTGGGTGTATCTACATTCCAGTGAGAATGAGTCTCTACTGTCTTCATCATGGACAGGGGCCAGTGTAATCATTCTGCCACCAAGTGACTGGGTGGTCGCCCGAGGCATGGTGGCATATGGAAGGCTCCATATGGGCTTCAGAATTTACAAATAAAGTTTGGGATAAAATTAGCCAGGTTGGCCTTGGCAGGAAGAAATTCATGTTTTTGAGCTCATACATAGCATCCATTCCTTCCATTGTGGCTACATTCTATATTTATTGTGTGTATGAGTGGGGGGTTTTTTGTTTGTTTTTTGAGACAGGGTCTCATTATGTAGCCCTGACTGGCCTGGGATTTGCCATGCAGACCAGGCTGGCCTCCAACTCACAGAGATCCACCTCCCTCTGGCTCCTGCATGCCATCACTCCCAGATTATGAGTGTATATAAGTGCACCATGTGTGTACAATACCTGTGGAGGCCAGAAGAGGGCATCAGATCCTCTGTAATTGAAGTTATGTATGGTTGTTAGCTGTCACATAGGTGCTATAACTAAACCTGGGTCCTCCACAAGAACAGTAAGTGCTCTTAACTGCTGAGTCATCTCTTCAGCCCCCATGGCTACATTTTCATGAACCTATCTGACAGGTCCTGAGAAGAAGCTACTAGCATTAACAGAGTGTATCATCATGTCTGCCTAATTATGAAAACACATCTCTGTGGGGCATGAGGATGACTTTGGTGAGCACTCATATGGGGCACAAGTATCTTCAGTGTGTGCACGCATTTCACTCTTCCCCATACTTCTTTGTCTTGAGTCTTCCAGTTTGTGTTCATGTCTGCCTGTACAGGAAACATAATACCCACTCCTCATGGATCATCATGGGCTGTATTTCTGGCACTGCAGTTGCATATCAAGCAGGCTCATGTGTAGAACAGGGCATCTGGAGACATCACTAAGTGGTTGTAGGGAACAGTGTCTCTAGGCATGGTTTGAGGGACAGGATAATGCAGCAGAAGTTAGCATTCAGAATCCAAGTCACTTGCTTGAAAAGTTTGCTCATCTCTCCCCAACCCACCTCAGCTTTGTCTTTTACCTACCATTTCCATTTGATAAGCACTTGCATATGGCCAACTCTAAAGGTATATGGATGCAAGGGGGCTGGAGAGATGGCTCAGCAGTTAAGAACACTGGCTGTTTTTGCAGAAGACCCTGGTTCAAATCCCAGCATCCACATGGCAGCTACCAATTGTCCATAACTCCAGTACCAGGGGCTCCAACAGCCTCCTCTGTCCTCTGCGGGCATTGCACAACACAGGTGGACTTATCTACATGCAGGCAATACACGCATACACATAAAATAAAAATAATAAAAAATTTTAAAAAAGGTATGTGGATGCAGATCATACAACACTCAGTTCATGATGAGAATTCTAGAACATGGCTACCTAATGTCCCAGTGTGAGTCATTCTGTGTTACCAAGGCCTAATAACCAGTCATAAACTTTATCTAAAAGAGACTATGCCAGATATGATTGCACATGCCTTTAATCCTAGGTACTCAAAAGGCAAAGGCAGGTGGATCTCTGTGAGATTGGGGTCAGCCTGATCTACACAGTGAGTTTCAGGCCAGCTACAGGGAGACCCTATCTGAGAGAGAGAGAGAGAGAGAGAGAGAGAGAGAGAGAGAGAGAGAGAAAGAGAGGAGAGAGAATCTATAGAAGAGGTCATAGATTTGCTTCAAGACTTCAGAGTTCTGATTCTCCTGTTAGCACTTGGTGCAGGTATCATAACCTCACTGCTCATTAGACACACTTAACTGTTATCATCTCTCCTTGATCATAAGGTCCAAGTGCTAGAACAACTTACTCTGCAAACCAAACTCATTGCAAAGCCGTCTCATGATGGATACCACATTCAGTATTAGCAGTCTTATGGGTGATGTTCCTTATGAGTGCAGAGCATCTTTTTGTGTGTGAGAGAGGTAGAGTGAAAGGCACCAGTTTATCTTTCACATTGGAGGGAATATCCCAAAACATCACTGAGGTTGTGGACAACTGGTTTTCTTTCTTTTTCTTTTTTTTTTTTCAGTATTTTTCTTTTATTGTGTATGAGTGTTATGCCTGCATGTAAGTAAGTGCACCCATATTGTGCAATGCCTGTGGAGGACAGAAGAGGCTGTTGAATCCCCTGGAACTGGAGTTATGGACAGTTGTTAGCTGCCATGTGGGTGCTGGGATTTGAACCTGGGTCTCCTGCAAGAACAATCAGTGTTCTTAACCACTGAGCCATCTCTCTGGCCTGGACAACTGATTTTCTATGGGGCCTATCTCGCACCCTATAGTTGCCTCTTAATTAATTTCTCACTGCTCATCTTATACAGTCAACATAATGCCATCATTATAGTGGACCAGAGTTAGCTTTTATAGTATGATCTGTATCACAGACACCAGAATTGAAATGACCAGAAGCAAAACTATGAGAATAAAATTAGAATGTTTCTCATAAATTGATATAGAGGAAAAAAGTCTGCAGCTGCATATCCAAAACAAAGGGCCATATTAATTGGTTTAAAATGGGACATAGCTGCCTAGAGGTCACCATCACACTGAATTTACGATACCCAGAGTCATTCCACAAAACTCATCTGACTGTGGGCAGGAGTCAGTAGTGTGTTGGATGAGCTATGATACGCAGCATCATCCAATTCTTCCCAAGTCTTTGTGTCTGAAGTAGACTATGGGCCATCTGGGACCACTGTAAGTCAAACTTGAAAATAGGTAACAGACCATATGTGTTCACTGTGACAACTTAGATCAGGCTTTTGGCTAATAGACGTAGAGGGTTTTTTTTATTTTTAAAATATTTTATTTATTATTTTAATTTTATGTGTATGCGTGTATTGCCTGCATGTATGTGAGTGCATGTGTATGCGTGTATTGCCTGCATGTATCTGAGTGCATGTGTATGTGTGTATTGCCTGCATGTATGTGAGTGCATGTGTATGCGTGTATTGCCTGCATATATGTGAGTGCACCCATTTCGTGCAATGCAGCGGAGGTCAGAGGAGGGCTTTGGATTTCCCTGGAACTGGAGTTAAGGACGGTCCATAGCCGCCATGTGGGTGCTGGGAATTGAACCTGGATCCTCTGCAAGAGCAGTCAGTGCTCTTAACCAGTGAGCCATCTCTCCAGCCCCTATTTTTTTATTTTAAAGTTAATGTCATAACTAAGCCATAGGCACATGCCAAACACTGTTGACCATAGAGCATGGAAGAGTCTAGTTGAGAGGTTCACACTGAAATAAAGAGCAACGGTATGGGCCCATCCTCTTTTAATGTTCCTATAGCATTCTGCGTTAATGAAGCTTACTGCCCATTAAACAAAATCACACAGGATAAATGTTCTAATATTCTGAACCAGGAAATAAAGGATAGACTTGGAGCTAGGAGTCAGTGTATTAACTGGCAAAGAATCTCAACTTCTTTTCCTCTCCCATGGTCTCCACTACCTCCACCCTTGCTGATGAAACATAAATACTGTAAATAGAAATAAGGAAACCAAGGTCAAAATGAGACTTCCCAGACCATGAAGGACAAGTTTATAATACTGTATACTTACGTGAACCATTTCCTATGGTCTTGGAAAACCCTCCGTTTTAAGAAAACTGGATTGATTTCTCATTCTGCCTTGTGTCCCAAAGGTTTTCAAACTTTCTATGCATCACAGTTACCTTGGGCACCGCTAAGAAAAAGGCACTGAATTTCCTGGAGCTAGAGTTATAAAGGTGGTTGTGAGTCATCTAATCTTAGGTGCTGGGACTGAAATCTGGACCTTTGGATGAGCAGCAAGCACTTTTAAACAACTTGAGCCATCTCTCCAGCCCAGGTTTTTTTGTTATTTGGGTTTGGGGGAGTTGCTTTTTGTTTTTGTTGTTGTTGTTCGTTTGTCTGTTTTTGTTGTTGTTGTTTTTGTTTTCTTTTGTTTTAGGCAGGGCCTTAGTTAGCCAAGGTTGGCCTCAAATTAGCTATGTGCCTGAGGCTGGCTTTGGTCTCATCCTCCCAAATGCTGGGATTACAAGAATGAACCACCACATCCAGACGTGATTCCGGGTTTTCGTTTTAATTATTTTTCAAATTTTAAATATTTGTTTTGCCTGTATGTATGCAGATGCACCTGTACGTGCAACTGCACAGAGCCATCCCTAAAACTGGAATTATGAATGGTTGCCAGCCACCATGTGGGTGCTAGAGACCAAACCTGGGTCTTGTGCAAGAGCAGCCAAACAAAAATCGATGGAGAGATGGCTCAGTTGAGAGTGCTTGCTGCTCTTCCAGGGGACCAGATTTCAGTTCCCAGTATCCAAGTTCAGGCGACTCACAGCTACCTGTAACTCTAGCTCCAGGGAATCCAGTCCTTTTTTCAGGTCTCCATAGGCACCCATACTCATGTGGCACACAAACTCACACCACATACACACAAAAATCAATCACTGAGCCATCTCTCCAGGTCTGTGATTCTGTTTTAAAAAGTTCCCTGATTTCAGATACCAACAGGCCATGGGCTGATTTTTCAAATTTTATTTATTATTTTTATTTTATGTGTATGCATGTATTTCCTGCATGTATGTAAGTCGGATTCCGTGGAACTTTTAGCTGCCATGTGGGTGCTGGGATTTGAACCCGGGTCTTCTGCAAGAAAAGTCAGTATTCTTAACTGCTGAGCCATCTCTCCAGTCCCCCATGGGCTGATTTTTGAGAAACATTCTCTTTGAAGGCTGAATTGTAGATTGATAGAATATGTGAATTGCAGAAGAGCCACAAGCCTCATTAGTGAATGCCATAAATCCCTAAAAGTGTCTAACTGGCCCTAAATTAGCAGCCTGGCTTTGCTCAAGCCTTATCAACTGGTCCCTCCCTAGACTGGAGAGACTGTTTGTGGAGCTCACCTGTCTCCTTTTGTGCTATAGATAACTGACCTGCCTGTCTGAGAAAAGGAGACCCTCAAGGACACCAGATCCTGGCATTGGACAGAGCGTTGTCCCACTCCCTGTCTTACATGCTATGAACGTTTAATTCTTGAAGCTGTGTGCAGGAGAGTTCCTATATAAGAACAGACTCTTCCCCGTTCAGAATGCAGACAATCATTCCTCGAGGAACAGCTTTTATCAACCCTTTGTGGGCTTCCTGAGTTCAGGGAGCACATTCCTTGCAGGTCTGGCTCTGGTTCTTATTTCTAAACTTTAAACTCCTTCCTTTTTCTGCTCTCCTAAATCTAACATAGATAACCACTGCTTTTAGGAACTCTTCATTCATTCTAGGTATCTTTGTTACTATTCCAAAACTGTAGTCATTGAAAAGAGAGAAATAACATCCTTTAGGAGATATAGCCAACATTCCTGAGTCAGAAGCAGACATTGACACATTACTAGGTGATGGAGGATGGGGTAAAAATTGTAGTCCAGCTTGAACTCCCCTTTCAGTTCAAGGATAATTAATTTTTCTTCCAATGTCACAAAGTATAACAGAAAATAATAGATGCTGTGAAAATTGGACTTGACAGCAGGAACAATATAGGTCCATTGATGGGGTACACTGAGCTTCCTCAGGTGAGCACTATTAGCCTTATTTGAAAGATTTCCACAGTGATCATGTTTTGGTAAATTTTAGAGAATAACTTTCATGAACTAGTGACTGAATGCTACATATATTGTGTTCATATTATAAGATGCACGGTTTAACATGGTCACCTTAAATATGATTCTCAAGAGCTCATATATGTCAGAAAACATTTTTAGCTATCTTTATTAGATTTCTGCAGTGTTTTAGACATCATGGCTCTCATTTAATCATCCTAACAGGAGCTATGACCATTTAAAAAAGATGTGGAGTACTTGCCCTAGATTATACATCTAGAAAATGGTGGCAATGGGCTGAAATTCTGATATATAGAATTCTGTAGATGCTGGCAAAATTTGCTTAGTGGGACAGAGCGTTGTCCCACTCCCTGTTTTACATGCTATGAACGTTTAATGCTTAGGCTGTCTTGGGAACATAAAAGGTGAATCTTGAACTCTTCATGGTTTTCAGGCTAAATTGCAAATCCTTTGGCTGAAGACACCATGGCCTAAACCCTTCCAACAAGTTCCACTGGGCAGCGTTTGCTCTTTCAGCAATGGACCAAAGTTGCCAGCACTTAACCGGCTCCAGTTTCGGGAAGCTTCGATCCTGAGGGCCTAGGCCTAGGAGACTCGTCTTCATTCCCACCTCGCCTCACTCGGAGGGCCAAAACCCTCAACCCCTGTCTCCAGCGCTAACTGTGTGGCCTTCATCACCTTGACCCGGCCCTCTAGGCGCCGGGGATATGGGGCTACCCGGACCCCAGGCTGCGCACTGGAAGCAGCGGTGGGTGGTACGTGACGCAAGAGGAAATACGTAACCGCGGCCCGTGGTTGGCCGTTGCAGGCGTTGGTGCCTCATTCTTAAGGTTCCCCCAACTGCCGCTGCGGAGCTGGCCGGAGCGTTAGGGACTTCTCCCGGCACAGGCGGGGCGACCTCACGCAGGGCAGCTGCGCCCTCCTGGTTTGTCGCTGAGAGTCCAGGCGCGGAAGTGCCTGGACGACCGCAGGGGCCTGATCCTGCGCCTCCTGGAAGGGAATCGGTCTAAATTAGGGAAAGAAGCTCGCCCGTAATCTACCTAGAGGTTCGCTTAGTTTGGGCCTTACCCCCACAAGCGAAGTATTCGCTCTTCTGTTTGAGGGAGAGGCTGGGACTCAGGAAGGTGAAGTCATCTGCCTCAGGGTTCGCGGGTGGAAAAGTGGCAGTTCTCGATTCAAAGCGGGTTTCTGTTAACCTCCAGAACCCTTGAGGGTTTGTCTGCATACAGGTTCCCAGAAGGAAACTTGGTTACTAATTAGATTATGGGACTACGCAAACTGAGTAAGTCTGAGCCGAGAATCTTTTTTTTTTCATCTGTTGCTCCCTGGCAAATGACATCACTCCCAGGTAAACGGAGCAACAAGTGTGCACGGGTCATAGGTCTTCCGAGATCATAACTAGTCTTGCTAAGCCTTTGAGATCTCAGTTCCAAGAAAATGGTGCTGGAGATTTCCTTCACACATCTTGGGAGAACAGAGTTGGTTTTGATTATGTCATTAGCTCTTTAGGATACATGGCAGACTCTGCATGGCCCTACCTGTTAAAGATAAGCTTTTTTTTTTTTTTTTTTAAAGATCTCATATTTAACCCAAGCCTGAGATTATAGCACTTAATTCTTAACACCTACAGAAACTTTTAAAGACTTAATTGTGGTTGTAGGTATGTGTATATTTGTATGTAGGTATCTGCACATGTGAAAGTGCAGGTGTCATGAAATGTAGAAGAAGGTGTAAGATCCCTTGGAGCTGGAGTTACCACTTCACATGGGTGCTGGGAACCAAACTCGGGTCTTCTGTAAGACCAGTAGGTGCTCTTAACCACTAAACCATCTCTCCAGCCCTCTACCTTTATTTAAAGATTTTATTTATGTGTGTGCCACGTGTGTGTTGAGGCAGTTCCAGCCCTTCACGTAGCAAAACTTGCTTTTATTTTGTATGTATGAGCATTTTGCCTGCATGCAAGTGCACTCATGTCATGCAGTGCCCATGGAGACCAGAAGAGGGCCTCACATCCTCTGGAACTGGAGTTAGACAGTTGTTGACCACCATGTGGGTGCTGGGAACTGAACCTGGGTCCTTTGCAAGAGCAGCCAGTGCTGTTAACTGCTGAGCCATCTCCCCATCCTCTAGTGAAAATTTGTTAAGCATAGATTCCAGGTCCTAGATTTATTCTTTTAAATCAGAAAGACTAGGGGATGGGGCCTGGGAGTCTGTGGGCTTATTAACAATAAAATGAGTTTTTTGTCTTTGAGCACTTGAAATGTGAAACTTTCAGAGACTCATGAAGAAGTGGCACATAGATTCAGAATGCACCTCCAGACCCTCCTGGGTTGTTTCTTGTAGCTGTGCATACTTCTGTGTGTGCTATAGGCTAAAATGGATAGGCAAAAATGTGGGGGTTTCTGATTAATGGAAGACTGGAACTTAATAAAATTTAAACTTTCAGTCAGTATTGATTGCCTGGTAACTTTGGGTAACTCACTAACCCTTTTGGTCTGTCTACATGCAGCCTCTCATCCCATACACTGCTATATCCTTCCTAAATCATATTTTTTTGAAGTGGAACATAGATATTTCCAGATTTAACTTAAAATTGTATTTTTAGTTGAAAAATCATTGTATATTTGTAGGATATATTGTGATGTTTTGACATATGCTTTCCTTATAGAATAAGTCAAACTAATAACTCTATTGGCTCACATAACATTTTTGTGATGAAAATATTTAAAATCTCTGATATGTATGAGTGTTTTGCCTACATGCATGCAAGTGCACCCATGTTGTGCATTACCCACAGAGGCCAGAAGAGGGCATTGAATCCCTTGGAACTGGAGTTAAGAATAGTTGTTAGCCACCGTATGAGTGCTGGAAGCTGATCCTCGGTCCTCCTAAAATACAGCCAATGCTCTTACTAGCCATCTCTCCAGCCCCCTAAAATCTACTAGAAACCTTGAAACATAGAGTGGTTTGATCACCATTTTATGCAGTAGATACTAAAGCTTATTCCTCTTGTCCAACTGAAACTTTGTACCTTTGATGTATATCTTCCTTTCCCCTATCCATCCCCTGTCCCTAGCCACAAGTAATCACATTCTACTCTTAGGAGTTCTGCTTTTTTAGAGTCTTAAGTGTGAGATCATGCAGTATTAGTCTTTCTGTACCTGTCTTCATGTAACCCAAACTTTGGATTCATCTGCCATGGGTGCTTTTACTTGCTTCCAGGGAAGTTTATGACAGCCAGTGATAAATGGGAATGCTCTAGGAAACTGAATCTTGGCCTTTTTTACATTGTTCATGTTAAGGATAAGGGGAATATTTGAATTTGTTCATGTTCTGCTCTTGAGACTAACAAGGATAGCATGGCTTGTGATAGAGTCTGCCTTTTAGAGTTTTTTGCAATGGGGTTTATTTTAAGAGTGCTGTGATAAGCCAGCAGTCCCAAGTGACCTAGGCTCCTTGATGGAGATGACCAAAACTAATTTTATATGGACACTCTGATTGCTGTTGAGCCATGTCTTAGCCTTAATAGGCTAAGCTCTTACAGCCTTTAATAAAGCATTTGTTTCTCTTTTAAACAGAGAACCATTCTGTGCTTGAATTGGGAATGAAATCTTCTGAAAGCTCAGAACAGAAAGCTTTTTGTTCAACATGGAGGATAAAAGACAGCGAGCCCGAGTGCAGGGAGGCTGGGCTGCTCCTGCTAAGAGCCAGGCCCCTGCTCAACCAGGCAAGAACCTGCAGGAGTATGTGTGTGTTTGGACAACTGTCATCTTTTGTTTATATCCTATATCCTTTTGGTTTATTATTAACTTCCACTTCAGTTTTTAACAGTTTTTTTTTGTTTTGTTTTGTTTTAATGTGGCTGGCATTTTGTCTGATTTTGTTGATGGTGTGCTAAGGATGGGAATTCAGTTTCTCCTATTTAGTCAATACCCTCAATCTTCCAGAGTGCATTGAGGTTGTTTGTTGACCCCACTAATTACATCTTGATGTCATAAGTCATCTTCAGGTGGTTTTTATGGGCTCTTGCTCAGTAGCTAATGAAAACAGACTTTTCCCTAGTTTCAGACTTTTCTCCTTTCAGCTAATGCTACTAGGAGCCGTCTTCCCCAGACACCTGCTCAGACCTGGAGGAACAAGGAGCAACATCTATCTGACAGAGAATTTGTGTTCAAAGAACCCCAGCAAGTAAATTGTGGTTTCTCCTTCAATAGTAACAAAGATTTGCTTATAAAAACCATATTCATATAGCATACACTCAAATAACAGCTGAATAAATTTACTAAATTACTAATGAATAACAGAACAAAAGGATTGTTATAATAATAATGAATTGTGAAATATTTCAGTTACCTTGTATGCCTGAATAGTCTTTGCATTCTTCCCCCAGCGTATGGCCATATATCCCTAAATGCCCCTTTTGGCAGGGAAAAGCCATACCCTGACTACCAGCTAGAGGCTATACTGTGACTGGATTTTGCATGAGTAATCTAAGAACAGTTCTAAAATGATACTGTCTTCAGAGCTGTTACAGAACATCTCTTTCAGAAATTTCAGTTACTATAGCAATGCCTGATTTCAAACTTTTTCTCCCATTGGGGAAAAATGTAAGAAACAGAAGGTTCACTTTTGCGGGGACAGGAGTGTTACAGTGCTGAGGATCAAGCCCAGAGCTCGTACATGCTAGGCAAGTACTGTACCCCTGAGTGCTAGTTCAGTCCTCTGTGTGTGTGTGTGTGTGTAGGCCAGAGGTTGATAGCAGATGACTCCCTCAATTGCTCCCCAACTTATGCTAAGGCACAGTCTCTCATCTGAACCTAGAGCTTGCCAAATCAGCTTGTCTAGCTAGGCATCTTGCCTTGGGGGTCACTTGTCCCAAGCTCTGGGATTATGGGTTCACTGTGACAACCACTCAGCATTGATGTCTGTATTGAGGATTTGAATTCAGTTCCTCATGCTTGCATAGCAAGCATTTTATCAGCTGAGCCATCTCCTCATCCCTCTCACCTTTTTTTTCTTATTGTTTTGAGACAGGATCTCCTGATAGCCCCAGCTAGCCTGGAACTCCCTTTGTAGACCAGGCTAGTCTTGATCTCATGGATATCCTTCTGCCTCTGCTTCCAAAGTACTGGAATTAAAGCTATATACCACCACACCTGGCTTCCCCTCACTTTTTAATAGTATGGAAGAGTTTAAAAATCAGGCTTCTTGCTATAGTAAAGATTGTATAAATAATTATCAGAAGTCCTTTTCTAATGTATTTTCTGCTTTAAAAAAAATCTTTTTTGCCTTGTTGCTGGCAATAGGGAAATTGTTTAATTCTAATTGTATTCTCTTTCTCTGTCTGCTAGCAAGTGTGAACTAGTTCTAAGCAGATCAGAGACCAGAGTCTCTGGTGGGGGAATGGGAGGTGGGGATGAAAAGGATAACTGTAAGCCTGCCTTGTTTTGACTAAAAATGAAAAGATACGGCGTCTTCCAACCCTCAGGAACCTTGTGGAATTAATCTGCCTCTTTTCTTGCAGGTGGTACGCACAGCACCGGAACCCAGAGTGATTAAGTAAGTTGCTGCTACCTGGAACCATTGCGCACACAAGACTGGAGAGCCGGGGCCTTTCCCTAGCAGTTTTTCCACTTGAAAGAGGTGGCCCAGTAACTAAATTTTTGCCTAGAACAGTCCTACCTCAGTCTTAAAATTGATCTTTTGAGAAGACTTTCTAGATTTGCTGATGGCATGAAAAATGCAGCAAGATCTCTGCACAGTAAATTTTGCCTCTGGGGTCAATATCCTGGCCCTGTTTCATGTGTAAAAGTAACCTAAGGACAGAGAGGGACTTTTCCTGAGTCACTGGAGGTTGGCTCTTTGAGAAACCTGTAAGAACGGTTTTACTAGCAATTTTTACAAAAGCTGCTGTGCCTAACATGACCTTACAGCCCGTTATTAAAGCCACACGCTTGTTCCAGAGCAATGTAAATGATACTAAAGTGCTCCTCTTGTATTGATCTGTGTCTGAAATGTTCTTCTCAAAGCTGGTGAGAGGTACTTTGACTTCTTTCTGCTACTCACTTTCCTCCTGATGTAAATCAATTGTCAGTAAAAGCTCTCTTTTTATTTTTCAAATTAGTACTTGAGGGATGTTCTTGCCCATGGGCAGTCTGTTATACTCTTTAGATAGTTCTAGATTGGTCTGTATGTCTTACAAGAATTTAAAGCTAACACAAATAATAGTCTCCTCTTTGTGATTTTGCTTCCTTGAACAAATAAGGATTTGAACTGTAATCACTTAAGCCCAGCCCAGTTCTAATGGTCTTTGACTGTTTTAATAATAGCTTTGTGGCATTGCCTCTGTTGGCCATAAAGAGAATAAAAGCCGTGGAACCTATTACAAATGGGCCGTTCAGGCTGGGGGGGTGAGGGGGGGCGGCAATTGGGAATTTGCAAGTCAATAGAAAAATAACAGAAGCTACTCCTGTTGGGTTTGACAATGCTGTTTATAAAGTTAACTCTACTAGGTTTTGTTTCAGTGCCCAGAAATGTACTCCGTATTTAAAGTGAACCACTTTGCAGGTACAGGCTAAAATATATCACACTGAAATGTTCAATTCAAACTCTGGGAAACTGTATAAATGACTCCTATAGAAATGTGGTAGTTACTGAATGTATGATAGCTGTGCATACACTTTTGGCTTCCAGAGGCTCAGCTCAAAGATCATGAACCACTGACTCCCATGAGAGAGTGTAATATGAAAACTCTCTGTGTATATTTTCTGTTAACTAGTCTTAATAGATGGCCTGTCTGCTTTTCTGATCATGGACCTTTGATCCTGCATAGCTGCAAGTTTTGTGCCTTTCCATATTTTACTAAATTAAGTGTAGATTAAAGGTCAGGAAAGGTTTAGAAGTGATGTTAAGTGAGATTTTTGTAGGGAAAGTTAGCATTTTTCACTGGGCTAAAGCTGGAGGTGGGTTGGATAGGGGGTGCTGACTGGCAGGGAAGCATTCCATCATGCAGAAAAGCATGGGCTAGAAACGTGTAGTGCCATATTGAGAGAATTTCAAGCAGTTGATGCTGAAGATGGTAAGTCTATGGGAGTAGGCAGAAGAGGGGGCTAGATCAAAGGACCGAGAATGCAGTTGTGGGAGCCACCGAAGGATTTTACTCAGGGAGGACCTCATTAGACATGTATCTTGGAAGCAACAGCAGCTCAGAGCCTTGAGATGTGCTTGCCACCTGGAATGCATTGCCTTTCCTAACTCTCCAAAGGGGAGCACCTCTTTCTTTCTATTTGACACTTCTTTGGTGATAGATTCTTGGGTCCTATCAGCCTAAAGTATGGATGGAACCTGAGGGGTAGAATCAGAGTTTACACCACCCCACTTTTGTCTTCATGGCCGGATCCTATCAGGGTTCTGTCCCCAGTACCGTGAATGGTGCACCTATTTTGCCCCTTATCTCAGTGGTAGAATAAAGTGGAGTTTAATGCCTTCTTCATAGTGTTCTCAGTAGTTGAATGATCTTAGTGAGCCAGGACTGTCCCTGGGAGGCGGATTGCTTTGTCTCATGCTAACAAGTGTTTTTTCATCTGTTTTTAGCAGGGAAGGTGTTTTTGAAATCAGCCTGGCACCCACAGGTATATCTAGGTAAGTGAATCCTCATCTGAAAGTAGCTAATTATCATCAAGTTAATCTCTTTTGAAATTGTCTTCTCCTTTATTTGAAATAGTAATTCTTACCTCTAAATTCTTTTTATAAATTTATTTTTATTTATTAATTTTTTGCATAAGTGTTATGCCTGCATGTATATAAGTGCACCTGTGTCATTCAGTGTCCGAAGAGGACAGAGGAGGGTGTCAGATCCCCTAGAACTGGAGTTAACAGACGTGATTAGCCACCATGTGGATGCTGGGACGCAAACATGGGTCTTCTGCAAGAGCGGTCAGTGATCTTAATCACTGAGCCATCTCTCCAGCCCCAACCCCTAAATTCTTGAGAAATAAGAATTGGGTGATACTTCCTTTCTACAAAATATTTCTAGCTTCAAAACATTTTCACAGCCTCTGTCAGATACAGGAACTTTTACTGCCCCAGTTTCCCATGAGGAAGTGAGGCCCAGAGAAGCAGAATCCTTTCTCTAGTGCCATGCAGTAACTTAGTATTAGAGTTGACTGTAGCCTGGGCTTCTATGTTATGAGTGCTGTAATTACTATTGTACTTCATGAACTACTTATATATTAATTATGTGTATCATATTACTACATTAAAGTGGATTTTAGTAAAGTTAAACATTAGCCACTATTTTGGAAATGCCATCTTATTGCATAAGTATTAATTACCATTATTTAATAATATATTTAAAACAAATATATCAGAACTTACACATCAAAATTTCTTAAAAGGAGCTTCTGTCAGACACGGAGGGTTCTGTGTAGTCAACTGGAACTGCTGTGGTTTTAACAACTTTTGGGAGCCTCCCCTTTAAAGGAGAGTTAACAATCTTGCGACACTAGTTGTGTTGTGTTGGTTGTAGAGTCAGGTGAGCGCTGGATCTTCCAAATAATTAAGTGCACCTTCAGAGAGATTTGCTCTCACCAAGATGTTCAACAGCGTATTCTGTTGACTTCCGGAACATTTCTTAGGAAAAAGAACCAAAACAATTTTTCAGTTGAATAAGAATTTATTTCCATTGGAATAAGAATGTATTTAATGAGATCAGCCCTGTTTGGATGTTTTTTTTTGATAGTCATAATCATCTATCTTCCTTTAGAATTGGCATAGTTTTAAAAACAACCTCTTGGGACTAGAGAGATAACTCAGTGGTTAAGAGCCCTGGCTGCTCTTCCAGAGGACTGGGGTTTGGTTCCCAACACCCACATGGTGGCTAACAACCGTCTGTAACTCCAGTTCCAGGAGATCCAATGCCCTTTTCTGGCCTCCATGGGCATTGCATGCATGGGTACACAAGCATGAGTACACATAAAAAACAATTTTTTTTTAAACTACCTCTTGGTAATGTAACATAGTCCGGTGCATTTTAGTAGTCACTTTGTTTGCTCTTCACAGTGACCTTATGAAATGGATGTCGCTTTGGGTTACTCTTGGAGACCAAGGTTCAGGATAGTAGCCTGCCCACAATTTCATAGCTAAGCAGTGCTAGTCATTTCTGCTCTCTGTCTTCTTGATAGGGTTCAAGTTCTTGAGTAATATTTGAGCCACAAATCCACAAAAAGCCCCCATGCCCCCTTGTTCTTCCTGACCCCTCTAGTCTTAACATGAAAGGAGTGTATCTCCCACGTAGATCATCATAACCTGGGTGACATTAGGCTTTGCTTGCTTTGGGAGGTGGTGAGGTGATTTTATCTTTCCATTAGGGCAGTGGTTTAAGTGAACGGATTCTGCCAGTGGTTAGTCTCACTCATCTTTCCTGTGCACTTTAGCTGATAATGGTTCTTTCTGCATTGAAGGGTGTGTTTATATCCTGGCTTCATTGATCTGAAAGAAGCGGACTGGATATTGGAGCAGCTCTGTCGGGATATTCCCTGGAAACAGAGGATGGGCATCAGAGAGAGTAAGTAGGCCCCTGAGGCTGCAGCTGTTGCTGCCTGGTCCCCAGTTGAGATGTTTACTGACTCCTCTGTATCTGTTTAACACAGCCACTCTCAAACAGATCAAACCCAAGAGCCTGAGGAAGGTACAGTTAGCAACCCAAGGGATGGGGAGGAATATTATAGGCAGAAGCAATAGCCAGCAAAGACCCAGAGGTCAGGGAGAGCGTGACAGGAGAGAGGTAAGAGTTCAAGGAGCTGGAGGTAGCCGGGTTAGCTGGCCTGTGCTAGACATACCTAGCTCCCTTTTGCTTTATTAACTGCCACCTCTATTAGTTCAAGTGGTGCTAGCCGCCTTCTTTCTTTGTAGGAGCTTCCACAGCTTTCTTTTTTCCAGTGCTATTTGACACACACCCTTTGGAAGTCCTTACTGACTTATATTCTCACTCTACTTGGATGAGAACCAGCCAGTCTCCTTTGGCGTCAGTTTCTACTCTCCTGAGCTTGTAAGGGTGCAGCAAAATTGATCACCTCACTGTGACCACACCTTTGTGTTTCTGCCCACTTGCCAACAACACCTGTAATACCACAAGTGGCCACTGGGCCGCGTCTGTGCTCCACAGTTTCTTTCCTAGGACATTGAGTGAAGAGGTGAAGTGTGTGCTGGCTTCCTTTTTTTGTTATTCAGGCGTGAAAACAGGAGTCAGTATTTTCAGGCGCCTTTCCCAACCCCAGGAGTTTCCACAGCACGGCTTTTGGTTGCATACTTTGCTCTTTGCTTACTCTGTCAGAGTAGTTGTTAATTTTAAACAAATTACAGTGAAGTCACTAATTCTATGTTTTATCTTGATCTACAAGTATATAAATTATAAGATTTTTGTGTTATTTAAAATAATGCATGGTGTATAGTAAACCTTCAATGGATATTAGCTGCACCCCTCCCTCTTTTCTTGGCAGTTTTGGAGCTCAAACCCAGGGTCTTGTGCAGGCTCAATAAATACTACCAGAGTTAGACTGTACCTAGCCCTGTTTTTAATTTTTTTGTTGTTCTTACAGTAACTGATATCAATTCTGGGAAAAAATAGCAGCTCTGTAGATAACTCTCTCTCTCTCTCTCTCTCTCTCTCTCTCTCTCTCTCTCTAAATAAATTTAGACATCACAAACTTCTGACCAAAATAAGCTGCATGCTACAGTTGGTCAGAACACTTTTTTTTTTTTTTTGGTCTTTTTGAGACAGGGTTTCTCTCTAGCCCCAGCTGTCCTGGAACTCACTATGTAGACCAGGGTGGCCTTGACTCACAGAGATCTGCCTGCCTCTGCCTCCCGAGTGCTGGGATCAAAGTAAACTCAATATACAGTGTTGGTTGGGTGCAGAGGTGAACAGTTTTTCACATGGATGTTGCTACACAGATTCCTCCTTACAAGGGTCCAGGCTTCCTCTTCTGCTTTTTGAGATTCTTGTTTGCCATCACTGAAACAAACAAGTCGCACACATTCCCTTGCCCAGGCTGTTTCTGCAGCATGCCTTCTCTCCCTTCCCGTTCCACTCAGCTTGCCACCTCCCGTGTCCTCTGTGAGGACAGGACTGTGGGACATCCTCTTGCTTTGTGTTTCTCATGCTTTGTGCACAGTGAAGGCACAGATTGACTGGCAGCAGGCACACCTTAAATAGCACCAAACTGTCTCAAGAGCCCTGTATTTTCTTTCTTAGATATAACTTATCCGCAACCAAGACTTACAGCATGGTATGGAGAGCTTCCTTACACTTACTCAAGAATCACTATGGAACCAAATCCTCACGTATGTTGAAATGCTGGCATTGGTGTGGTTTTCTGGACTAAGTATTGAGTACTATAATAATAGATAAATAATAAATTACATTGTAGAGACACATGATGGTTCCCAGTTAAGAAAACCCTTTGGGTAAAAACATTGAACTTTTGGCTTCTTGTCATTTTTTTATTCTTGATCTGTAGAAGAGCTCAGAGGATATGACAGAAAACAGGGACTCTGGTCCAGAATCTCAGCTGAGCTGGCCAGTTTTTCTCAACTTGACCCAAACTGGAATCACCTGGGAAGAGGAAACCTCAGTTGAGTAGTTTCCTCTATCAAATTGGCTTGTGGGCATGTCTCTGAAGCATTTTCTTAATTGCTAATTGGTATGAGAGTGCCTAACAACTGTGGGCAGTGTCATCCATAGGCAGGTGGGCCTAGGCTATATAAGAAAGCTAGTTGAGTAAGCCAATAAGCAGCATTCCTCCATGGTCACTGCTTCAGTTCCTGCCTCCAGGTTCCTGCCTTGAGCCCCTGCCCTGACTTCACTCAGTGATGGACTGTAACCTGTAAGCTGAAATAAGTCCCCAGTCCCCCAAGTTGTTTTGATCAGTGTTTTATCACAGCAGAAGAGAAGCAGACTAGAACATAGTCTATTTCTTGCCAACTCTTCCCTCCCTTGGCATTTTTGGCCAACCTTCTGTGAACACCCAGATGTGCTATGGCTATGCAGCTACATTTTTACAACTGGTACAGTGCCTTTTAATTTTGCAGGCTCTTTTGCTATTTGTGAAAAATCTCAGGTTTTTGTTAGCTTTATTCTTTAGGGACAGTTTCCAGATTTCTAACTTACTGCCACTTTGGCTTATTTCTACTACGTCTTTTTTATTTTATGTGTATGAGTGTATTGCCATTTGAGTGCACCCGTGTCGTGCAGTGCTGTGGAGGTCAGAAGAGGGCTTCAGATTCCCCTGGAAATGGAGTTAAGGATGATTCGTAGCCACTATGTGGATGCTGGAAATCAAGCCCGGGTCCTCTGCAAGAGCAGTCAGTGCTCTTAACCGCTGAGCCATCTCTCCAGCCCCACTTCTTTTGTTTTTGAAATTTTTGTGACAGCTGGACATGATTGTATATATTCCTGTAATCCCTAATCCCAGAATTCTAGAGGCTAAGGCAAGGGGGATCATGACTTCAAGACAGGCCTGAGTCACATAGTAAGACCTGTCTCAAAAAAAAAGGGAGGGAGAAAAAAGAAAAAGAAAAAAAAAAAAAGAATCCATGTCAGCAGACAAGGATATTTTAGTATATAAATAAGCTTGTCCAGAGGATAGAGCTAAGGTTCAAGAAATAGCTCCCTGTTTAGTTCTTGGAATCTTGCCTTTGACAAAAATGTTATGCTTTATTGAAAGAGACTTTGAAGAAAATGGAGTTTTGCTTATTCACCCGAATACACAGAAATGTGACATGTTTTAGGGCTTCTAGCAAGATGTAAGCACAAACCCCCAGTGTACTAAAGCCCAGGAGAAAGCACTGGGAGTTGTGTGGCTTTGCCTTAAAGGGCTCTGGTTTCTGGTGTGGTTAGTTTCTAGAGCTGAATTTAGACTGTGGCCTCAGAAGATGTGGAGACCCTCTTCACCTGTGGTGGATTGGAAATGCTGGGAGAATGAAGCAGGCCAGCCCACTGTGGACTGCCACTCCTCCTCCTGGCACAGTCACCTCCTTGCCAGTAGCCACGGCAGTGAAGTTGGGGCTCATCAGGCTGTAGGGATGTTCTTTTTGTTCATTCTAGTTCATCTTTCAGGATAGGCTTTCTCGGTACACATGGCCTTGTGTTTCTGGGGGCACAGATGCCTTTCCTTAAGAAGTGCCAATTTTAGAGTAAACATAAGCCACACAGGTTTGCTGAATACTGTCTTTCACTTTAGAGGCATTTGTTTTGGAATTTTGTGTTCAAATTTTATTTTTTTATTTTATGTATACGAGTATTTTGCCTGCATGTATGTAAGTACACCTGCAAGTGCCCACAGAGGCTGGAAGAGGGTGTTGGATCCCTTAGAACTGGAGTTATGGATGATTGTTAGCCACCATGTGAGTGCTGGGAACCGAACCTGGGTCCTCTGCAAGAGCAGCCAGTGCTTTTCATCACTGAGCCGTCCATCTCTCCAGTCTTCTAGAGGCATTTGTTTTTGACAACTTTTCAAGGTAATTTTTTTCAGTGACAAGCCTTTTTCAATAGTGAAAGTAATATGTACTTATTATTGAAAACTTAGTAATCATGAATAAGCATAAAGGGGAATATTGCCAGGCATGGTGGCATGCGCCTGTAATTCCAGCACTCAGGAGGCTTGAGGCAGGAGGGCTACCATGACTTCAAATGAGCCAGGGCTACATAGTGAAACTTTGTTCCCAAGAAAAAGTATACTTACATTTATGATAATTCTTCCAGTGACATTTTATTTACAACCTATTTTTTTTTAATTTTAGGAAAAAATGTGTAGAATTTTTTTTATGAAACAAGCTTAGTTTAATGTTGCACACTTACTGTCTCAGCACTTGGATGAGACCAGAGGACTGTAAGTCTGAAATAGACCCTTTCCTCAAACATGAGTTGGGGATATGGCTCTGTTGTACAGTGCTTGCCTAGTACGCATAAGGCCTTGGATTTTATTCCCAGCACCACAAAACAAAACAACCCAAACCAGCAAAACAAAAACCCCCAAAATGAATAAAAAATTTAAAAAATTATATATGCTATGTTTCACTTAACTGTATGTCGTTAACAATTTTTAGTGTCAATAAATGTATTTATTCAGGCAGACCCCCTTTGGATATTAAGATTGTCAAATTAGGGCTGGAGAAATGGCTCAATTGGTAAAGTGCTTGTTACACAAGCATGAAGACCCCAAGTTTGATCCCTGAAACCTACATAAAACCCAGTGTGGTGGCACGTGCTTGGAATCCCAATGTTGAGGAGTTGACTGACCAGTCAGCCTAGCCTATTTGGTAAGTTCTAGGCCAGTGAGAGATCCTGTATCAAGAAATAAACAACAAAAAAAACCCTGCATAGCACCTATGGAATGACCCTGGAAATTGTCCTCTGCCCTCCAAACACATACACAGACACACACACAGACACACACACACACACACACACACACACACACACGCACGCACACGCACAAGCGCACGTGCGCAAGATGGTCACATTATAATTCTTTATCTGGTATTTTGTGTGTTTATTGCTAATGGATTTAGCTCATTTTATGTACTTTATTATTATTTTTTTTAATTGTAACAGGGTCTCACTATATAGCGCAAACTGGCCTCCAAATCTGTGTAGTTGAAGCTGGACTCAGACTCAAAATCCTGTTGCCTCAGTCTCCCAGAATGCTGTGGTTACAGGTGCGATCTTGACACCCAGCTTCAACTGTAGGTTTTAAAACTTATTTGTCTCTGGAGCTGGAGAGATGGCTCAGCGGTTAAGAACACTGGTTGTTCTTGCAGAAGACCCAGGTTCGAATCCCAGCACCCACATGGCAGCTAAAAACTGTCCATCACTCCAGTTGTGGGGGATCTGACAGCCTCTTCTGTCCTCCATGTGCATTGCATGACATGGGTATAATTACCTACATGCAGGCAATACATTCATACACATAAAATAAAAAAAAATAAAATATTTTTTTAAAGTTTTAAAAACTTACTTGTCTCTGTTCAAACTAAGTCATTCAAGAATCCCATGTATAAAATAGATGAAAGTCCCATCTGCAACACCCACCAGCTTGACTTCTCCTTTTTCTTACTGTAGACCTGGACCCACCCCTGTGGCACCACTGACACTCTCAATACTGTTTGAAGTCTTTCTCTTCTGTAACTTAGATGTTCTCACACTCTTTTCCTCAAATGTCTTTTAAGGATAGAATGTCTTCACTGAGCAGTGAGGTGATGCTGAATTTTAATTTAGACATTCAGTTCTGAAGGCTCTGTATTTAGAGTATTGGTTAGAGTCTAAATTAATCCTCAGTTCATTATCCCTTTTTCCACTCCCTTTCTCTCTACTTCACTACCAAAAATAACCAAGAAAAAATGTATACCCATTTAGAAACATAATGCAAACGCGATGTTGTCACAGCGCTAGATTCCCGAGCTAATTAGGCAAGTGCTAATGAGATTCTCAGTCAGAAAAGCCATTCTCCTTCACATTCTTGTTTTCTTGTTAAGTGTTTAATTCTAGCATCTGATCTTTCTCTCTGTGAGGATATATTTAAAGCTATAAAAGTGCTAGAGAGATGGCTTAGTGGTTCAGAGTGTTTACTGCTCTTACAGAGAACTTGGGTTCAGTTCCCAGCACCCATGTTAGGTGTCTTACAACGGCCTATAATTCCAGTTCCAGGACCCTGTTGGTGCCAGCATTCACGTAGTGCACATAAACTCATGCAGGCACACTTATATACACATAAATAAAAGCAAATACATCCAGTTTTAAAGCTACAAAGTAAGTAGGAAATACAACTTGCTGGTATTATTATTGGAATTTCACTTTGGAATTTGTTCCCTTGAGCGTGTTAGTTTAACAACATTTTTGATTTATTGATCTAAGTTCTTTTGTTACTGTTCATTTTTCCAACCTTCTGCTTAGAATGTGATGTTAATAACCACAGCAGGGCAACCAGGCTTTAGTTTCACATTGTGGTAAAGCTGTGACGCTCCTATGCTTCCCTGGCAAGAGTATGGGGCAGACTTAGTACTGTAAACTTGATGTTGTCACAGTGCTAGATCCCCGAGCTAGTCAGGCAAGTGCTTGGGTGAGCACCCATTCTTTTACTACTGAGTATTAACTCAGACATCAGAGAAGTTCTCTGAACGTAGCAGTTCTTGAAGTCTAACCTGTGGATCTTTGAAGGGAGTCCATTGAGCTCTTTTAGGGGACTACAAGTCTGCTTTCATAGCAGTATTGAGAGTGTATAGTATTTTCATTGTGTTGAATTTGCTCTGATACTGCAGAAATGCAGTTGGATAAAACTGAGCATCTTGGCATCACCATAAAACCACTGTAGTCACTGTGCTCATCAGCATTCCCAGGCCCACCCGAAAGCTTTAAAAATGCTGATTTCAGTGTCTGTGAGATGGCTAAGTGGGTAGAGGTGCTTGCTGCCAAACCTAACGGCCCGAGTTCAGTCCCTGGAACCCACATGATGGAAGGAGAAAACTGATTCTTGAAAGTTGTCTTCTGACCTCTACAAGTATGCCATGGTGTGTGTGTGTGTGTGTGTGTGTGTGTGTTTATACACACACACACGCATGCAGAGTCATGTCATGCCAGGTGTGGTGGTACACGCCTTTAATCCCAGTAGAGGCAGGCGGATTTCGGTGAGTTCGAGGCCAGCCTGGTCTACATAGTGAGTTCAGGCCAGCTGGGGCTACAGAGAGATCCTGTCTCAAAAAGACCAAAAAGAAATGTCATTAAAATTTTTAGAAATTAAAATGCTGGTTTCATTGAAGAATGGCCCTAATGAAGCAGTAAACACGAGTTTTCTTGAATCCTGACTGTGGAGTACAGCTTACTACATTTGCTGAGGCTGGAAGTATACATGAAGCACCTCTCTTAAAAAACCAAGTGTGATGGGCTAGGGCAAGGGGATGCAAAGGAGGCAGGTCAGAACAGCTGCCGACGCCATGACACCCTTTACGGTACCCAGGTAAACAGGTGGGCTTGCTCACCTGAAGGAAAAGGGAAAGTGCTGCGATGATGGGCTTTCTACTATTGCCCACAAGCAGAGGGACCCAGAGATCATGCAGCAGAAGCAGAAGAAGGCAAGGGAGGAAGAACCCAAGTAGCTTTGTGGTTTCATGTAAAACCCTCTTGCCCTTTGCCCATGTGTCTAGAGCCAGTCCCATCTTGCTCAGTGTCCTCCTGAAGTGCACACAGGTCCCAGCACTGCTGGCATTCCCTTTCCCTGAGTCTGCATTGAGTACCTTTTGTGCTGCCTTCTCCTCAGGTTGATCCTGGATCACTCCTGGGGGTGATGGGATCACCTCTTCCCAGTGTTTTTTATTCCTATGTAGCTTTCTTAAAAACAAAAGCTGCTTGTTTTAAGCTGCTTGTTTCACAGATTATTTTTACTTAAAATAATTGCCAAAGAGACTGTTAATTCAGATATGAATATTTGACAGATATTTTCTCATAAATGAAGTTGGCTTTATTTCAGTGTCCACTGTTTAGTGGACAGGATTTATTATTGATAAAAGTTGAGTTTTCAGGTAAAAACCAGACTTTGGGAAAACAAGTATCCATTACTTTGAGCCTGACCTCTTCCCTTACCTAAACTTCTGTGCTAAGCTCAGTGACAGTATTAACAGATGTTTCTGTCACTGTATAATGAAATGTGTGAATATCCAGCCATAAAGTCAGTGACTGTATTTTCCAGATGCCCAATGGTGGACATTTAAAAAAAAAATCATACCAGAGTAAATCAAAATTTGATTTAGACCTTGGGGTCTAAATGTGAAAAAAATGAGAAAAGTCTGAGATGCGGTATCAGATTTAGCATTGTAGCTAACTTTCAAAAAATCAGCACTTGCTGAGTTTTGGTATATAATCAAAGAGATGCAGTTATTTGAAAGGGCTGTAAACAAACAGACTTTAGCAGAGTCAATGCAGAAGCAGATAGAAGAAAAAACTATCTTTTGCTACGTCAGATATCACAGTTTTACAAAACAATGTCACTTACCACATTTGTACTGAAATTAGAAACATTTTCCATAAACCGTAGAGATTAGTTGCATTTTAAGTGAATTACAGGGGCTGGAGAGATGGCTCAGTGGTTAAGAATACTGACTGTTTTTGCAGAAGACCCGGGTTTGAATCCCAGCACCCACATGGCAGCTAACAACTGTAACTCCAGTTCCAGGGATCCAACAACCTTGTCTGTCTTCTGCGGGCATTGCATGACACGGGTGCACTTACCTACATGCAGGCATAACACTCATACACATAAAATAAAAATAATAAAATATTTTAAGTGAATTACAAATAGTGTATTTATTTTGAGGCAGGGTCTTGCTGCATAGCCCAGGCTGGCCTCAAACTCTGTCTTCCTGTGTTAGGCTCTCTGGCATTATAGGCATGCACTACCACTCTCAGTTTAGTTTTTTAGTATACTATATTTTTAATATAGTAACTAGCAATATTTATAACCCATAAAAACAAAGGTTCTTACAGGGCATCATTTTGATAAAGTTTGAAAACCACTGTCCTAAAGTGTGTGCAAAGCTCTTGAGACTAGTTAAAGACACAGAATTCTAGTGGAACAAAGAAACAGCTCATTAACTGTGTGTGTGTGTGTGTGTGTGTGTGTGTGTTAGATCCAGACAGACAGATCAGACAGTACAAACTACATCATTGAACTTGGGGTGCACAGCAAGCAGGATCATGGAATCTGATTGAGTCTTCTCTGACTTTACAGCCCTGACAGCATGTCATGAGTCCTGTTTTATAGAAAAGGAAAAGAATTGTTTTGTTTTGTTTTTTGTGAGAGTTTCATTGCATTGCCCAGAGTGGCCTCAGACTTGCCACCCTTTTGCCTGAGCCTCCTAAGTGCTAGGATTACTACCATGCCAGGCTTCAGGTTCTGTTTTTAGGATGTAAACCATGCTAAGTGTTAAATGTTTTTCAAGAACACAGTTCTGTCATTGAGAATAAGACAGGAATAGGCTGAATGGAGGGTACCCAGTAGTAAGTTCTCTCACTGTGTACTCGAGCCTGAGTCTGTGGGTGGCCACACATCAGTTTCACTGTTCCATTTAGCATTGTAATCTCTCCAAGGTGACCACCCTGAACATAACCAGCATCTGCATCTTCAAGAGGGCATGTATTTAAAGAAAAAGATGAGTGGGTAGATAGGTTCTGGCCTTCTTGGTATTTCTTTGCCAAATTTAGTGTGTTCATAAAATGGCAGAGCTTGACACGCTTCAGCATAGAACTCAAGGGAGGAGACTAAACTCGTCTTGCTTTCTGTTCATTGCAGCAAATGGTTTGCTTATTCCGTGCCTTGCTTATAACTTGACTGACTTTGGCCTTTCTATGTGTTCTCCACATGGCTGCCCCTTGTATCTGATGTAACTATTCCTGCCCTTGCCGCGACTTGGTGACTGCAGTGGCATCCTGTGCTGAGCACTCTGAAGAGCCGTCTTGAGGAGAACACAGGCCACACCTTCAACTCCTTGCTCTGCAACCTCTACCGGGATGAGAAGGATAGTGTGGACTGGCACAGTGATGACGAGCCCTCACTGGGGAGGTACCCCGTCATTGCTTCACTCAGTTTCGGTGCCACTCGGACTTTTGAGATGAGGAAGAAGCCCCCACCTGTAAGTGTCCTTTTCAAAAAACCTCTCTCTGCCTTCTATTAATTCTATAACGAATGTAGGCCTCCTCAAAGCTCCTATTTTCAGAACTAGATGATAAAACTGCACGTTATTGGCAAAACAGTTTCAACTAATTACTTCACCCACAGTAAATATTTGGCTTCCAAAGTGCCTATTACTTATCCAACAGAAAGTGCCTACCCTGTGCCAGGTTCCAGGGGCTCATGTTCATTGATGGAAAGGACATACACAGCCTTTGTCCCCACAGAGCTGCATCTACAGATATTACTAATTACTTAAATGATTACAATTGTGATAAAGGCTCTGACTGAGGAGTTACAGATGGGTAACTCAAGGTAGTTGAAGCAAGAAATTCCAGAAGCTGTCATTTTTGTGTTCTGTGGTAGCATGGCCACATTTCTGTGAGGGAGCATCACATGTTGCCTTGTTCCCTTCTTAGTCTCCTGAAAGACATGAGCCTATAACTCAGAGAGAGAGGAAGCACGAGACAGATTATCATGCGATGGTTGGTCTAAGTTCAGGTTGGAAAGCAGTAGCTAAACTGACTGTAATTTCAGCCTTTCATCCTAACTGTCACATAGATTATATGACATTTGAAAGATAAAGGGCCATTGGCCCCAAGTCCAGCCCTAATGTTTTTAAATCAAAAGTGTACCTTAGAACAAAGATAGATAGTAGAAACTCCAAGGAGAGAAAACTTCACCAACTCATCTTGTTTCCAGGGTCTGTATCTTTTCCTAACCGAAGATCCTGATGATTCAGCTTATATCATTAAATTGGGCCCAGTCAGTGTGGAAGGCCAGCAGGCTGTGTTTTGAATATGACCTACTTCAGGCCACCTCACTGTTAGTCAGAGCTTCTGTCTGTTCTTTATCAGATATACTTCTGTAAGAATACAATTAGCAGGCCTAACCAGGTTGCCTTTCTGCAATATAGTTGGGTTTCCATGCATGGCATTTATAGCATATTGAGTTATTTTGCACATATGACATCAGGCTCCATTTATTGGTATAATTCCCATTGATAAGGTTTTCTTTGCTTTTGATTGCACCTCAGCTCTTGTTGTTGTTGGCAGGGGATTCTTAGTTGCTGATGTGAGCACTGTGAATGTGCTGTCCTGGCTGTGGACTTTTAGGTATGGTTGTGCTTCTGTACGTCAGCTTCTACTCAGATCTTGAGGCCACACAGGAAAAATTCTTCTTGCCTTTGGTAAGACTCCTGTGTTACAAATAGCAGAGGAACACCGTACACCTCATGTTTAAGTTCAAGCCCTCTTCTCAAGCCAGACAGATGAAGCATCAGCTCTTTTCTAGACAGGTCCTGGGAGCTGGAACTGTAGCTCTGGATGAGCAAGGTGTGGTCCTCCTCTGGAGCTCCTCTCTCATGCTGATGCTTTCCTCCTGGAGCTCTCCACCCAGTGGTAGTATGTGCAAGCTTTGGTATAGTCCTAGTCTTTTCATTCTTTACAGTTATTTTCTTTGTTGCTGAGTATTTAAGTCTTCAGTTACTGGTTCTTTACTCACATACATCCACCACCACCTCCTTTTGAAAAAAAAAATTGGGGGTCTATTTATAGATGGAGAGAATTCCCAAAGTGTACTTTCTGGGTAGTTTCAGTGCACAAGCAGTTCCTAACTGCTAAACATTAGCAGTGTTTCACTGCCCAGAAATACCCCTTCATTTTTCCCTCCCAGCAGCCAAAACTCTTCATTCTCTCCTAATAGCTCTGTGGCAGAGTGTTTGTCTAGCATGTGCAAGACTGGGAGTTCTGTAAGCAGTATCATAAACAAAGCAAAACAAGACCAAACCCAATATATGGTGAACAAGAGTGATTTGTTGGTAGTACACTTGTTAAGTTGTAGGTGTATATGTGGTCAGCAAACAGCAAACACAGGCAGCATTGTTTCTGGGGGTAATTGTGTGGAGAAAATGTGTTTAAGAGGAAGACTGTCCACACTGAGGCCGTCTCTTCTCAGCTTCCTGGAGCCTGTTTGCAGGAACCTGGTGGAAGCACAGGTGATAACATTGTGACCACGTCCCCTCACTGTCCAGCAGCAGCGACTGTGGACTCTAACCGTGCAGTGATTTGGTAACAACACAGTACATCCCATAAGTAAGAAAATTTATCTGAGGCCTTGAAATAAAGTTGGCTGAGGAAATGGGTTTGTGAAGAAATATAAACATGTCAGTACCACAGGTTACTGGCTCTAGGAAGTTTTGGCTTCTGGCCTCATTTTAACTCTGATTGAATTTGGCACAGTTCATATGTATGCACTCAGTTCTGATTTTGTTGGAGATTGAGAAATTGAATGTTATTTTATTTGAGATTATAATCACACATTGAATATAGCTTAGAAGTTCCACTCTTAGGTAAACAGAAGACAAGTTTAAACTTTTAGAAAACCTCACTTAGGCTTCAGTAACAGATTCCAAAATCTAGAGCTCCAGCTGTGCAAGAATCTTCCTTTGAGTGACAGCCATGGAAATATTTCTTAGGGCATACATTTATAAAAAATTTTTTACTTTATGAGTGTTTTGCCTACATATATGTACATGCACCATGTGTGTGCAGTACCTGCAGAGGCCAGAAGAGGGTGTCAGATCCCTTGGAACTGGAGTTACAGGTGGTTGTTAGCTACCATGTGGGTGCTGGGAACTGAGCCCTGGTCCTCTGCACAAGCAGCCAGTGCTTTTAACCACTGAGCTGTCTCTAGCCCCCAGGGCATTCATCTTTAAATTATAAATGAGCCCTTTTCTGAAGGATTGAAGGGAACTAGCTATTGCAAATCTTTGTCTTCTTTTCTGTCTAAACTCAGGTAAAAGCTCTGAGAACAAGACTCATGATTCATACACCCCAAGTGAAAGTGCACATTAAACAGTGTAAGTTAAATCTTCCATGTGGGACTTGAGGAGTCTGACTCTTCATACTCTTAGGGACCTATCTCTGATTGCCACTATCAAGTGCAGTTTTCCTGTCTGCTAACAAGACGTTTGAGATACATTAAAGGTTGTGGGAGGGACTCTTTCAAGCTCCTATTAGCTTTGACCTATTAGATGAGAAGCTAACACTTGTCTGACTTGAGTCAGTTTCTCATCAGGACAGATCTGATACACACAGGGTAACTTCGCTATAGACCAGTTTCTCATCTGAAGCAGACAGAAGTCAAAAGATTTCCCGTACTTCATACAATTATGTAGTTCTGAGACAAAAGAATTTGTTTGGTGCTACTTTCAAAGAAAAATTGTCTTTGTTTTTTTGAGACCGGGACTCCTGTAGCCAAGGTTGGCCTTGAACTCTGGACCTTCCTGTCTTTATCTCCCTGGTGCTGGGATTATAGGCATGTACCACAGTGTCCAGCAAGAGAAATAGTCTATTTTTTTCCACAAGTTCCAACTCTTTCACCTCTGCAGCAGCAGTTTGCTTTTGAGTCTGGCACCTTGTGCAGTCTGAGGCTGCTGATCTGAAAGCTGCCCCAGGTCCACACTGTATTTTGAATGGCTTCCCCATTGCTGAGATGGTAAGGTGATCTTTGTTCCCTGTGTACCAGCACCTCTGATTCATGGAGTCAGTGCAGTCAGTGCTTCTCTGTGGGATTAAATGAGGAACTTTTCAAGGTGTGGATTTTTCTCCCTTCATTGTCCAAGCCGGTTAGAGACTGGCATTGCTGGCCTGTTACATCCTAAGACCAAGGGAAAGCTAACCAAACACATGCCAACAGACCTTTTGTATTCCCATCAGGGCGGGTTCATGAAAGCTTTTCTGTATTCTTGTTCCAAGCCTAGTTGTACTTTTCAAACTACATCATGTCCCTGTTTGCAAAGATTAGCCTGGTTCTTTTCCCATCTATCTCTAATTCTATACAGAAGAGCAAACTGGAAAAGGAACTACAAAAGCCATTTGGCAGGCTGCTATTTCTCTGTCGGTTACCCTGGAAACAAGTGATGGTGGTGGGGGGGGGCGGTGCTGTTATTAGATAATAGCAGGAAGTTTGTGATGCACTAGAGGCTTAGATGCCAAAAGCCTTGTTTATGTAGCAAATTACCACGGATCAGCTCTTTCCCTGATCAACTGAATCGTGCCTATGGGAGGTGCTTCTTTCCACCTCCAGATGATTGAGCTGAGGCATTCTGTGTCTCTCCCTAAACACTCCCCTCCTATGTGCCTTCTGAAGGATGTGCATCACACAAGAGGGGGTGTCTGTCAAGTAAGTCTAACATAGTCTTTGAGAGCAAGCACCCTTTGCTAAATCGTTTGCTTTGTGGCACACTGACGGGAATAGTGGAGTATTAAAAAATTGGCCTGATCAGAAAAATGTAGGTACTCAGATCTAAAATAATATGGTACCAAATAGCTTAACCTTGGAAGCTGGGCAGGCTGGAGCTGTGGTTTTTCAGTTAGTGATCAAGCCTCCACCTCAGGCTGCAGCCCCCACTGCTACAGTTTGCAGTTCAATCATCAATCCTCTTTAAAATTCTTTTGAGAGACAGTCTTGCCATGTGTCCCACTCTAGCCTCAGACTCACAGTGCTCCTGCGTCGGCCTCCCAGGTGCTGGGATTACAGGTGACCACCATACCAGGCTTCCTCCTTCTAATTAAACCATCTTCTAATGGTAGCATCTGTTCTGAGAGGTTACAGAAAATACTTGGAAGAAGTTGTTGATAACCAGAAGTCTTTTTAAATATTCTCTACTGGACTCAAGAGATGGCTGAGTGGTTAAGAGCATATACTGCTCTTGTAGTGGACCCAAGTTCAGTTCCCAGCACCCATGTCAGGCAGTTCACAATTGCCTGCAACTCCAGGTCCAGGAGGATTAGATGCCTCTGGCTTCAGTAGGCACCTGTACACGTGTGCATACATCCACACAGACACAAGTATACATAATTAAACATCTAATAATATTTAGAAAATCAGGCTTTGCTTCCTGTTCCTGTCCCTGAGGTATAAAGAGCACTTACCTGTGTCCTTTTTACTGCTCTTTCTCATAAATGCAAATGATTATTGGTAACTACTTCATGGGAATCACTGAAATGTTTCCCATGATGGTAGTTGCTGTAATCAGCAACTTTCTGAGCTGTTCTAAATGGCCTGTGCCTTGGTGTCTTAAAAACTGAAAAGAGGGGGCTGGAAAGATGCTCAGCAGTTAAGAACACTGGTTGTTCTTGCAGAAGACCTGGGTTTGAATCCCAGCACCCACATGGCAGCTAACAACTGTCCATAACTTGACATCCTCTTCTGTCCTTCATGGGCATTGCACGACATGGGTGCACTTACCTACATGCAGACAATACACATATACACATAAAATTTTTAAAAAAATAAAAAGGGAAGTGTGCAGCTGTGAGAGCAGCGGGGAGAGGGCAGACAGCTGCTGGATCAGAAATAGTGACTGAGTTTTGGAACTCCTATCTCAAGGCCCCTCTAATGGTTTGGAGGGTGAGGGTATGAGTGAGCAAAAAGACCTGTATGTGTGCAGGGTGGAGGTGGGGGTGAGGTGTAAGTAAAGATAGGTTCTGTAGGATTTGACTCCCTTCAGGAGAGATTCTGTGGGAGCTGGAATTGTCATTTGCTTCCTCGGAACATTGTCTCAGCTGGAATCCATGCCCTGACATGCTCTGGGAATAATTTGGCAAAGCAGTTCCCAGGGTTATTTGTTTGTTTGTTTGTAAACGGGGTCTTACTGTGTAGTCCATACTGGCCTGGAATTTTACATTCTCCTGCTTTAGACTCCTGAATGTTGGCTTGTAGGTATGCCATCATCACACCAGTGAAGTTCTCAGTTTTGTATGGTGAGCAACACCTGGACTTAGGGCTTTTCTTTTATTATATTTATTTATTTACTTATTGTGTGTGTGTGTGTGTGTGTGTGTGTGTGTGGTGTGTTTTATCTCTGCGTGGACATGCACACGCCACCACAGTCATGTGGGTGGAGGACAGAGGATAACTGTCAGGATTCAGGTCTCTCCTTCTACCATGTGGAGCCAAGAGATGGAGCTCAGGCCATCAGGCTTGGCAACAAGCACCTCGCGCCAAAGCACACATGGAGCTCCGAAGAAGGCAACTTGACAGGACTCAGTTCTCTCCTTTCACCTGTGGGTCTCAGGGATCAGGGATTGATCTCAGGTTGTGAGGCATGTGGCAGGACCTTGTACCCACTTAGCCATATTTCTAGCCCCAGATTTCAGATTTTGATGGTATGGTGTGTGTATGTGTATAGATCAGAACTTTTAATATCTTCTTTGATCATTCTCCACCTTATTTCTTGAGACAGGGTCTCTTGCTGAACAGAAGCACACCAATTTGGGTACATTGGCTTCCAGCAAGCTCCAGGGATCCTCCTGCCTCCACCTCCCCAGAGTTTGGATTACAGGCCCATGGTGGCACACCCAGGTTTTTATGTCTGTAATCGGGATCCCATTTCAGGTTCTTAGGGTTGCACAACAGGCACTTTACTGAGCCATCACCCCTTCCCCACTTCTGGATTTAGAACTGCCCTTTCCAAAGTAATTCATTGTGTTTCTGATAAGCCATTATTAAGTATGGGGTTGACAAATTTGACTTTTTAGAGCCATAGTAGTAGAGTTTCCCTGTCCTCTGCCTTACGAGAGAACTATTCCCAACACTTCTGGTAATTTTGTTGTCTTTCATGTCTGGTCTTCTTGGAGGGCAGCTGCCTAACTGAAGGAGAAAAGGGCTTAGTACTTTTTTTTTTAATTATTTATTTAATAACCATATCATTAGAAGAAGCATTTCATTACATCAGCATTGACATATTCAATAACAATTTCCAGAGCTAAGATACATCTCTTTCAAAATTGGCTGTAAATTTTTAGGTTTACAGTTGAATTAATAGTTATACAATATTGTACTCTATATAACCCCTATAAGATATAAAATTAAATGAGGTTTTAAACTTTAAAAAAGATCTCCATTTCATTATTAAAATACAGTTTCATACAAAAAATTCATTTTTAATACAATTGACACTAAGATGCACATGCATTTCTAATCTCTATATATCTGATTATTGTCTGATTATTACTAGTCACAGTCGGTTACTTTCTGAGCTACTTGGCATCTGAGCATGGATATAAAGTCATCAGGTGGATTTCAATGATAATGTTTTTCACATCTACTAATTATTAAGGAGCTGATTTTTATGCTTTGAAGGATTATTTTTTTTCTTTTTTATTTATTTATATACCCACTTCCCAGGAAGCACCCTCCCATAGGCTCCCTCCCCTCATTAGAGCCCTTATACTCTGATATCCCTGCTACTGTCTGCTGTTTTGTTGGCACCCCAGCCATTCCCCATTACTTGCCTTTCTGGTGAATCTAGTCAGCCTATCTAGAGATCTTTGTTTTAGGAGGCTCAGCTGTTCCTCTTCTAGCAGCAATCAGTTGTCAATACTCCTTTAGATAAGATTAGGGTCTGCTGTTCATTTTCACAGTTCTA